>NW_028324302.1:14147500-14502500 GCF_058129835.1 Hydra viridissima | reverse complement strand
TACATTGCAAATCTTCATCTTTGATTTCCTTATTATATTTTTCTTCACAGGTTTTCATACTTTTCTAATGCTCTTTGCTTTTTTCATACCTTTCTCATACTCTTTGTTTTTTTTATACTTTTTTCATACTCTTTGCTTTGATCTCTCAGTTATTTATGATCCAGAGCTAGGCTTGTATCAGGAACCACATCTTTAATAAAACCTGCACCCTTTGCTGCTTTCAATGTTGCAGTACCTATTGATACAGCTGCTCTGTTATTTACACCAAATCTTAATGCTGACAAACCAATATGATTTACATTTAGGGGATTTTTTCGTATATTTTGTGAATAATCATTGTCTTTCTAATTGTCAACATTATCTGACTCCAATATATATCTCATTAGATAATACAATTGAGGTCTGTACACTCTCAATTCTAACTCTCTTTGATTTGTTTCTGTTTTATATCTTGACATGTTTCTGTTTTGTTTCTTGACATGTTTCTGTTTTGTAGCCTCTTTTTTAACAACTGAAAATTTATAGATATTAACATCAATATTAATATATTTTATGTTAACAAGGATGTTACAAAAAACACAATTCATTACAAATAGTAATTCACTAATAAAACGCAATAAGATAAAGAAAAGACAAAAGAAAAGCATTAGAAATAGAAATGCTTATCTTACTCCAAATATGTTTCGTGTTTCACAAAGTGACCATTTAAAAATAAGTCTAAATTAAAATGCAGATTTTTAATTACTTAAAAAATTGATGCTTCAAAATATTAAAAATTCAAACTCAAAATATTATTTTTTATGGTTATGGCTAATAATCAATGGTTATGGTCAATTATTGTACAGTTTTGATGTCACAGGTGAAATTAGGAATATTTAGGGATGGAAAATTAATTTAGATTGGTTTTAAGATGATCAGATAAGTAAAAGTTTCAAAATTATGTGTTAAATAATATATTTTAAATCAAAATAAGATTTTGAGGCTTAAAATTACCTGACTAACCATAAAACCTTAAGATAAAGAGGATTGGTTATCAGTATCATATGGTAAAAAACATTAAAAAAAACCAGCCCAAGCTCAAAATGTTTTTTGAAAAATGACCCACCCTGTTGTCCTTACCAGTTTGTTTGAAAACTGCAACTGTCCATTAGTTAGCTTTTTTACAATTATGTGATGAAACTATCACTCATTGTTTGATACTTAAAAGTTGTTCTGAAGCAGCCTGTTATTATACATTTTAAACAATGTTTATTAAATATGATAATATGGAAAGTTCTACTATACAAGTTTCTGAAAAGCCATGCAAAAGAAAGTTAAACAAAATAACCAGATCATAATTAAAGTTGCAAAAGATAAAGGAGCTCATATAAACCATTTTGGTAAACATGATCCTAAATAAATTGGAGAAGATTGCAGGTAAGGATTTGATAAACATGAATACAAACATAATGTATATATGATTCTTTTACAATACAGATATGCCAATTAACACTATATTATTTTAAATTGTCCATTTATATAAATATTCACTTTTGCTTAACAAATATCCCATGTGGGTTGGTTTTTATTGAATATCTCTAAATTTTTCTAGGTACAAGAGATTATATTGCTTTGAAAAGGTTGATAAGACAGTGAGTTACTTAAAATGTTTTACAATATGGAATCTAAAAATCGACAAGATATTTATTTAGCTGGTTGTATTGAAGTGATGCCTGTTAAAAGAAAATGAAAAAGGAAAGCCATAAACCCTTATGATGATAAAGCTCTCATGCATTCAGCATCTTAAAAGTGTAAGGTTTATACTATTCTACCTGATGTGAAATACAAATAAAGTCTTTTTAAGTACAGATAACTTATATTGTTTATTATTTCAGATAAAATTCTCTGATAGTGGTATTTGTCATGAGGTTCACATGAAAACGTTTTTGTCATGCTTAAGAGTATTGATTTTCCTGAAGAAGAAAAATGTAAATTGGAGATTGAACATAAGCTGTATTTGGGTAGAGCTCAATATTTCACAGCAAAAAAAACAAAGAATGAAACAGCTGTTAACCTCATCAACTGACAGTAATACCTATTTGACAAGATTTCTATTTGCTTAGTCATTCAAGGACATTTGACACAGATTACTATTTGCTTAGTCATTCAAGGAAAATTGTTTTGGCAAATATCTCTGAAGACTGGGATAATTTTATATTGGAAGCTAGGAAAAGGTAAAGGCTTTTCATTCTAGAAAAACACTCAGGCCTTTGATTCTAGGAAAGTTTAAGCAAGAAGACTCATTATATTAATGATATGTTCAAACCTTACTTTAAAGAAAGTTATGAAAGTCATTTCAAATTGCAACAAGTAAAGATGTATAAAATTGACTATGAGAGTGTTGAAGAAGTTATTGCAAAGCACATTTATTTTTCTGAACCATGGAAAAGGTTCAAGATATTAAAAAAAAACATACCCACAATTATTCTGTTCAAAGAGAGTGGAGATTACAAAACTAACCAAGTATGTACTCCATTTTATGATAATTTGCCTTGTAAAAGTTACCTGTTGGATGCTGAAGAAGAAGATAGTGGGAGCTTAATTGCCTAGGATTTAGTGTTTTTTTTTAATTTTTGATTTTTCTTTCATTCAAGTTAACTTAAGGAGTAACATACATTACTTTCTTCAACTTTTCATATTTTTCCAAAGTTAAGATCTTTTTGAAATACATTTGTTTTATTCAATAAACTGATGTTGTTTTTTTTGACCTTTATACTTAATACTTTATAGTTTGCATTAAAAACCACAAATATCCAAATACTGCCTAAAAACAGGAAATGTCATATTGACATTTTGTTTCATATTTAAAGATGCACGCAATATTTATGAAATTTTCAAGTACTACAACAGCACACTGAGAGTATACCTATAATTTCATTTTATTAAAATATATATAAAAAAGAGAGTTAAACTCATGTAGTCAGTTTAAACTATCTCCTGAAAAATATTGGTTTGTGAAAATTGAGGTTTGTTAAAGAAGCATTTTGGATATTATGTTGAAGAAACTTTTTTTGTGACCTTGTCTATTATTTCCTTAAGATGTGACTTTTAAAGTAACATCATTATAGTCATGCATCATTATGTTGTCATTTTGAAAAGAAAATTACAACTGAAGGTAAAAATTAGTAGTGAATCTTTGAATTTTTTGTAACTTCCATTATGTCAGGCATGTAAAAACTTCAAGTACAATCAAGAAGCACTCAATCTTCACTGAGTAGCCCCATCTTAGGTCTACTTGCTAGGCTAAATCAAAGGTGTAATTTATCTGGTGAAACATCTAAATCATGATACCAAAAGCTAATTTAAATAAACTAGTGTTGCATTTTAATCATATGCAAAAAATGTCATACCCATGATAAAAACCTTTTTTAATTTTTGCGTGCACATTGCTATGTTTAAGAAAATGATAAATAAAGATATCATCAAAAACCAAGTTTGCTTTTTTGTACAGTAAATACCAATAGAACATGCATTATTTTTCTTGTGGTTTTTTTTTTTATGATTATTTTACTTAAGAAATGTTATAAAATATATGATTTGCAACTTTTACACACTTTGATGAATATTTTTTGTTTAAAAAGTTATCACTTATGAAGACACAGGCACAAATATGCATCCACACATCCACACATGTACATAAAAGAAAAAAGCAAGTGTCGATTTGTCAAAGTGCAGCTGCATGCAACTCCTAATACTTTTAAACAAACCTTAGTTAATTTGGACAAAATATATTTTATCATAATGTTTTACAAGCAGTTTTCAGCAAAAGCTTATGTTCTTGTGAGATTGATATTATTTCTAAAAATTTCTGAGATTTGAATTTAGCAGATGTGTGCAGTTCTTTTATTTCTAATTTAGGTTAATTTTGTAATGGATATTGGTCATTCAGCATACTCACAACTGCAAAAGATAAAAGGAGAAGAGATAATTGATACAGGGGATGATGATATAAAAGAATTCTTTAATAAGGGAATAAATGAAAAGACTTCAGTTCAAGATCCTAAGGTAAATTTGATTGTAATTAGTTAAAAAGGTTGTACAAAATACCTTGCACACATGCATTAATACCAAAAAAAAATATTTCAAAATCTTTAGAGATCTTTATAGAAATCTTTGTAAATTATCATTTTCATTTCTACTGTGATTTTTTTTCAGTGGAAAGAAGTATCATCACGTATGATGTTACTTGATATCACTGATGGATTACAACATATTGAAGCAATTGAATATCAACCTTTTAAAGAAATAAGTCAAGAAGGCCTACAACCTGGATGTAAGGTAGTTTTGTACTTTTAAGTGTATTAAATTATCAACACTTAAGATTTGGCATATGTAAAACTTTCTATTTTTTTGATTTCTAAGATCATTTAAAGGTAATCAGTTGATCACAATCACATGAGAAATGCCTAATCCTGCATCAAAACTCAATTCTTCTAAAGTCTTTGTTTTTAATTATAATGTTTTTTAATTAATAATTAAGTTTCTTACTGTTTGTTATTAATATCAATCATCAAATTAAAATGACAGGTTAAAAGTTAATTTAAAGAGATCTTGTCAGTTTGACTTAATTTTATTTTTTTCAATATCAAAAAGTAGACTATCAATATAAGAACTAATGCTGAAACACTCATTATTCACTAGTCTTTCCTATTTATATCTTTCTTAAAAAGTTGTTTCTAATACAATTTAACACAAAAACTCAGATGAATTATCTAACACTGTATAACACTAAAATTTGATGAGTTATTTGTAAACGTACAACACAATCACTAACAAGTTATCTACTGCAGTTTAATAACTGTTGAATTACTTAACACTGTGTTACAAAATCTCTGATAATTTCATTTTGGATTTATTACTTTCCTTACATTTTTGTTTTGTTTTCTTAGGTGTTGATTAAAGGTCCAGTTAAATGTAGAAACAAGTTACTGCTTCTTAAACAAGAAAACATTCAAATTTTGGGTGGTAATGTTGAGAGTTTACTTGAAAATAATACCCTTGAGAAGTTGCTGAATAAAGTATTGTATGTTATCTTTTTTCTAAACAAATCCTTGTTGAAACAGATTGTATTATTTTAGAAAACCATTCAAATACTTTCTTTGCATCTTAGGTGATTTTAAATTATCATGAGTTTTTTAAATAGGTAAATTTAAACTCGTTAACTTTAAATTTGGTAAAATTGTATAAACATTTTACCAGTAAAATGATACCTGCAAATTTCTCAAAAATGATTTTTTAATGTTTCAAAATACATGGAAACTTTTGAAAATGCTAGAAGTTGCTTTACTGACGCATAGAAATTTTAATTATTGCATACTTTCTGATTGAAACTGTTATTTTTTTCTTGTAAACTGATTTTGTTGCTTGCTTAGTTTTAACTTAATGCTTTAAAAAAGACAAATTTATTTAAGACTAATTTACTTTATTGACAAAAAAATGTCAGATATTTGGAAACACTACACCTTAAACAAAAGAAAAACAGTTTCAAAATATGTGGAAATACAACTGAGCTCTCAAGTTTAACAACTGGTATTATTACCTCAGGTATTATTACCTCAGGTATTAATACCTAACTGGTATTATTACCTCAGGTATTATTATGAGGTATTATTACCTCAACAAAAACATGCAATCATAAAGAAAACATAAGAAATGAAATATAAAGAAGATTATTTTCCAAAAAATCATAAGTAATCAATCCAGTTAGTAAAAAAGTTTGGAGCTGATGTGAAGATGACCTTAAAAACAATTTCAGTTCTTTAATGTCAATTGGGAAATTTTCTTCAACTTACCAGAAGAAGCATGTTCAGCATAAAAACAGCAGCAACAAATTTGAATCTGATTCTAAAATCAGTTTTCTTAGTCCTGTCTTAAATTAACTTTTTTACTTTTTAACATATTGAAAACTCTGTAATATCTACTCATGTTTTTTCAGCCGTTGTAAACAAATATTGTATATATAGCACCATTAGTTTGTTAAAATTGTTTAAAGTGTTATTTTGATTTCATTTAAAATCTATTTCTTCAGGGAAACTTATCATGACAATAAACCAAATATCAGAGATGAACAAAATGCTGCAAATGATGTAAAGAAAGAAACTAATAAAAAGATTTTAAAAAAAAATAATGGCAATAATCTGACAGATGAAATTTCTGCTAATAATAATAAGAATATAACTTATCAAAAGAGTAAAGTTATTTGTCCAGTTGGTGAAAGTACAATTATCAGTAACAACTCCATTTCATCTTCAAGACAAAACATGTCAAAAAAAAATAAAAAAGATTTGAGTAAACAACCTATTGATACTGAAATTGCAGATGACTTATTTGCAAATGATGTATTGGATGATTTTCCAATAGATGATTTTGAATTACTTGACTTTTCAGAACCAAAAAAAAAAGATTTATCAAAATCAACAGAAAGCAATTTTAATAAAAAAACTTCAGGTTCTAGAAGTTCTTACAAATCAAGTTTTGTGAAAAATGAAGATTTGACTTTGACTATGGCTTTGAATGGCAACTTGTTAAGTAAGAAAGATAGTGGGTTTAATATTGATTGCGAATTAGATGTTGATGCTGACTTATTCTTAGATGAAGTTGATATTATACCAGATTTAAAATTATCAAAAGCAAAGGAAAAGCCTTTTTTAAAAACTGACACTGAAAGAAAGCCAAAAACTGAGCTGTTAGAAATAATAAAAGATGGGTCTCATTCTAAAGAACTCCAGGCTAATAATCGTAGGTGTTTTGTCAGTATTAATTATGCAGATTTAGGATTAAAAAAAGCTCCTCAAAATATTTTTTTTTCTTTTTTTCTTTTTATGCTGATTCTTATCTGCCTTTTTAGAATACAGAAGCTTGTCAGATTTGGTTCAATGTCATACAATTAATTCACCTGTTAACGTTAAAGTAAGACAGATTGTGTAAAATAAGTTGCAAAATTAACATTAGTAGAAAATACTTTTGTAATGATGGTAATGATAAATTAGTTTAATGTTAATAGTAATTCTAAGATAAAATAACAATAATGTAAGTTTGTACAAAGTTTTTAAAGTTTCCTTAAGTTGAAATTAAATGATTTTTAAGAAAAACATACTTTTAAGACAGATTAGAATGTAAACATATTTTTTGTTGTTTTTTGGGTTTAGTGCTGGTTTCGAACCTTAACTTCAAAACTAGAGTTTGAAGAGAGTTATAGATTATCAGGAATTATAACAGATGGAGTCAATAACATGGAAGTGGTGCTTGGAGATGAGGTAGCATGTTTTTTAACTTTTTTTTTTAACATATTTTGACAATAACATATTTGATATATACTTTTATTCTTCTGAATTAGTGTTGTGGTTACGATTTAAAAGATAATTGATCTTTTAATCAAGTTTGGGATAAGGTAGCATTTAATGTAATTATTATGTTCTTTTTCACTTTTTAAAAACAGGTGCTGTTTCCTCTTATTGGATATTCATCAAAAGAGGTATTGGCAGCTGTTAATGGTAATCTGTCTTCAACAGATAAATCTAAAGTGAAGCAGGTGCATCATTTATTTTTGGTTATAATTTATTTGGTGGGTATAAAAATTTGCAGTGGCAAGCCTAAACAGCCACATAACTAAATAGTTTTTATTATTGGTGTAAGACATTTCCTGTGTTTCTCAGCTTGACATTTAAAAATTTCAAATTTACTAGCAGTTAGTTTAATGAAAGTTTTTGGCAGAAATTCTTCACCTTGCCATGATGCTTTTTGATACTCCAATTTAATTTAGTAGCAATAAGTTTATTGAAAGATTTTGTCATAGATAAGAACTCTTCAACTAATTGATCTGTTCTAATTTCTTTTCTATCACTTTTGCAAATTATACCTGTGTCACATCTAAGTAAATTATACCTACACTATCCAACAAAAAGGAACACATTGAAATTGACAAAAAAAAATTACAGTACAGTGGTGACTAATTTGATTTCACTACAAAAAAATTTTGGTTTAGATAAAATATAGCATAAGCAGCTATTTTATGCAAGATGATATATTATATTATATTATAACAAATAAATTACAGAAAGAAAAAATATTGTTATTAACTCCAAAACTAAAGAAACATTTAAAAATATATTATCAAAAGTATATCAGATCAGTAATTGGTGGCATAACCATTAAAATTTGACTCATAGGTTGTTATCAGATTTAATGGGTTTAAGAAAGTTCTAGAAGAAGATTTCTGATAAGTATTATCCATAAACATCACTCATTTACTTTTTTTTCTGTACTCACATTCATTTAACTAATATCTACTTAGTTTATTTATTTTTTGTATTAAGTATTAAGTATATTTATAATTATAAAAAAAAAGCTATTTACAATTATTTATCTAAATTTAATTATTTACAGGTTGAAATATTGTGAATGAGAAAACAAATGCTGTCTAATATTAAATTAACATCTTATGATATTATCCTAATATTAACCTAACATCTTACAATATTATCATAATATGTTAATTTTACTAAATACTATTCTTATATTGAATGGTATTTGATTGACAATTAAACTTTATTTCAAGATGTTTTGTTAACTATTTAAAATTGAATTATATTTGTAGTATAATAAGTTCATCTTTAAAATGCACTTAAAAAAACTCTATTTGTTTATGAAAATGTTATGAACATAGTTTAAAATATCATAGAAAAAAAGTGTAGGAGTGTAGCTTTGGTTTTCTCTTTTGCAATTTGCATGCAGTTAGATTATCCTCCATAGAAAGTCTGGTCTTTGTTGCAAAAGAAGTTCGAGTTTTTTTAATAAAAAAGCTAACTAAAGGACATAAAATCTAATATTAAGGTTAAGTTACCTGATATTTTTATTGATCTGAAATTATCATGGTATTGTGTTTATATTTGTAATATAAAACTAGATTTTTTAAAATTGTCTATATTATGTATTGAGACATGAAAGACAAGGCATTATTTTGCAGAACAAACAAGAACATCAAATATTGAATTAGCCATTCAGCAGAATATTTGTAAAGATTCAAGATTTTGATTTTGTAAAGGAATTAAAAGCCTTTTGATAAATGCTGCTACTGCTTTTTTTTTGGTTCAATATTTTAAAAAGGAACTCCTAAATTTACCTAATGTACCCAAATGTATTTTAGGGGGGAGAAAAGATGTTGATATACTTTAAAACAAAAATATTTTCAATGTCAAAGAGCCCTTAATCAAAGTAATACTATTTAATGAAGTAATGTTACAATTACACCTAGACAAATGCCAAATCAGTAAAACATAGCTTCAAAGAGTTTATTTAAGAATCATAAATCAAACACAGATCCATGCTCTCCAAATGAATGTCATAGACCCATTTGAAGACCACACTGGAAAAATGATCAAGCTACATTTTTATTGTTTTGAGTAAATTAGATTTTAAACTTCAAAACACCATAGCTCACACCATAGCTCACTTATTTGTTAAGCTAAATATCTGTGTAATTTGATCGGTTTTCTAGTTATATAGTCAATTATTATATCGTTAAACTGCAGCCGAATATAACAGGAGCAAAAACCCAAAAAAAGCAAAAATGTAGCTTGATTGTTTTTTAGTATGGTCTTCATTTGTTAAGTGGATTTTTTAATCGCCTTAATTTTAAATTTGTTTTTAATAGTAAGATTATGATGAATGGTTAGAAGCTGAGAAATCGATAAAAAAAAAATTACTTGATCTTTTTTTTTTCAGGCACTACAAAAAGCTGAACAATGTTTGGAAAAAGGATGCTGGATAGCACAGATTTTTTATGATAAGAATATTTATAAAATACTAGAAATGAAACAGATATTATTTTAGGAGCAAAGCACTTGGTTGATTTTTTTATTACTTTATTTAGTTGTTTTTGTTTTTAAACTGTATATGGTTTGTTTATTGATTTTAAAATGTCTGAAATGTATTTGTCTGTTTAAATACTAACATTTTGAGTTTTTAAATGTTAAAAAAATTAGTTAAAATTATAGCTTAACTATACTTCTATTTTAAGTATTGTGCAAAAGTCATTAAAAAGTTATTTTAGATATAAAACATGTTGTGAAATTATAATTGTCTTCTAAATACTTACACTATTATTGGGACAAATAACTAAGCCAGCTAGAAAACTTTATTTAAGTTTTAACATTTGGTGACTTGTTTTTCAGGTAAGATGCAATCCATGGAGGAATTGACTGGAGCATTTACATATAGTAGTCAATTATCTTGCAATACAAAACTCATTTAAAAAGCTACTTTATCAATAAACCAATCCTTGTATTGATTGCAAAAAAGATGTCCTTCATATTTTTCTTTGAAAATATTCTTTGGACTTGTTTCTAACAAATGTCAGTTGTTGAGATAGTTGAAAGTTGTAGTTTTGGAATAACATAAGGGAAGATAATTCTGACCTCTTTTGATGGTGTTAATGGGTTTTGTTGGCACATTAATAAATAAATATTCAGGTTGCTAATTTTTAGGGGCCATTTTATACTCTTGTTTAGAAATAGTAGTTACTTATTACAATAATTATTGGAAATCAAACTAAGATAATCACCTATCATAAAATATTAGCTTGGTTTCTTTTGTCAAATGTTCCTTTTTTCAAGTTTCATTTTTTTAGTTAACATAGTGTCAGAGAAAAGGTGCCAAAAATGAAAGTTATATATTGATTTAGACAATGTAGCATTATCTAATATTCAAAATTGTCTCTTTAAAGTCAAAGATATTTTGAATTTTTGTTTACTTATGTTGTGGGTGAATATACACACACAACATAAGTAAATTTTGTGTGTGTGTAATTAAGTATTTTGATTGTAACTAAATGATTGTTTTCCATTACAGATTAGTTAAAAAATATTTATAATATGCCAGTTAAATGCATGCTGTGTGATAAGAATGCTGTGCTTAGAAGACCTAAGACTGTAAGTTATTATTGCACTTTTTTAAAGTAAAAAATCTTGTTTTTGTTTCCAAAACATTCATTAAACATGGTTTATCTAATTTAAGTTAAAGTTTCTAAAGTTTTGAAAGTTTAAAATCATTTAGCTTAATATATATATATATATATATATATATATATATATATATATATATATATATATATATATATATATATATATATATATATATATATATATATATATATATATATATATTATATATAGTACTTTTTTATAGTACTTTCTATGTAATGTCCTTAAATTCTTGATTCAAATTTTTGATTGATCTGCAATTCTAATCATTTGTACAAAAGTTCTGTTTTTAATTTATGCTTAAATTTTTAACTTGAGCTCATGTTGAAATATTTTTATGAGAAGTGAAACAAAAAAAGTTTAAATATTTTTTTACATGTATCTTTTACTCTTATATAGAATTGGACATGGTAGAAAATCTATATTAATGTTCTTGTGTGTTTTTACTCAATAACTGCCTACATAACTTGTGTGAGTTGAAATCAGAAAAATCACTCAATGTTACCAATAACAGAATTTATGCAATTGTAATTGATACTACTTTGGCATTTGATAGCTTTCAAAATACTAAATAGATTTCAATGAAAGTTATGTTAAAATATGCATTTCACCAAATTCTAAATCTTAACTTTTAGTTTTAGAACCCAGTGAAAAGTTTTTTTAGTTTTAAATGAAGAGAAAAATGCAAAAAAGTTGTAAACACAACCATTTCGCCCATGTCCATATATATTCATATTTAGTTTTCATATATATTTTTTGTTAAAATATTATTGTATATAATTAAAAAAATAGTTAATTTTCAATTTTATCTTTTAGGGAAACAAGCTTTGTAGAGAATGTTTTTACAAAGTTTTTGAAGAAGAAATCCATGAAGCAATTGTAGAAAATGAATTATTTGTAGCAGGAGATACTGTGGCAATAGGAGCTTCAGGAGGAAAAGGTTATATCTCTGATGGGTAATTTTTTTTTTAAACATTCTAGGAAATTCTCTTAAGTAAATATTAAACTGATTTAAAAACATAACAGAGATTAGACTTTTATTTTTATTCCATTAGTGGAAATATTTAAGTATTTCCACTAATGGAATAAAGATAAAATTTTATTTTAAAAATTGAAGTCATTCAAAGTTTTGAAAATTATGTTGCTATTAACTTATGCTGTCATTAACTTATTCAAATTTTTTTAGATTCTACTGTTCTTGCACATGTCATGAAAACTTTAAATGACAGATATAATTATGGTTTAAATCTCGTTCTACTATCCATTGATGAAGGTATCACTGGTTATAGAGATGACTCTCTTGAGGTTATTTTATATATTATATTACTCTTCAAAAAAAAAAGTTTAAAAAATAAGTTTTATATAAAAATATTGTTAAACATATTTTATAAAAGATATGGCAGTTGCATTACCATTTCATATCTTATAAAGTTTTTGAAATTGTTTTGAATTTTCTGAAATTATCTGTTCCTTTTCTTAAAATATTTCTTTTTTGTTAATATACCAATGTATTCCAGCTCAAATTTGCCTTAATCTTCTGTTTTTAAGTAAAAAATCTTTTTAATGATGAGATGTAATTTTTACAATTGCCAATATTTTGCAGCTTACATCTTTTGTTTCAAAAATAAAAGCCACAGTTTTCTTAAACTTATCAATAAAAAAAAAAAAAAAAAACTCATAAAAGCTTTTTCCATATTTTACAGAATCAAAAGAGAAGTAAAAGGAAACCATATTAGGATACTTTTTCAGTGAGACCACTAGGATAACAATCCCAAACCTTTTTAATCCATAACTTAGTAGTTTGTCCAAAATTATTTTTTTAGAATAGTTCCTATTAAGTGGATTTAACTTAACTTGCATAATTATCATAATTTTGCACAGTTGTCTTTTATTTTAGCTTTAGAATAAAATGAAACTTGTTTTAATATTTTTTAAGAAATCACAGTTAATAATAACCAACTATATTTATCCTTTGGTTTCAAAAAAGAATCCATCAGAAATTTTTTTTATTAGAAAAAAACTGATATCTAACTTTTTGCTTAGGCAGTAAAGAGAAATCAAGTGCAGTATGGGATACCATTGAAGATTTTATCATACAAGGTAATCTTATCATTCAAAGTATTTCATCATTGGTTTTTTTCCCTAAATTTATCAAAAACTATTGAAAATGTTTAATTGCTTTCATAGTTATATTTTTTCCATTAGTTTTGCAATAATCTAAACAAACAAAAAAAAAATATTCAATTTCATCTCCAAATGCTTCACCTTATCACATATTTAAATGAAAAATATATAGTAAAAACCTATTGGATGTTTGTGATTTTAAAAAAATATATTTTTATAAATTTTTAAAGTTGTTTATACAGTTGATCATCAATCTTTTCAATCATAAACAAACTTTGTTTTGAGTATCTGTTCTCTTGATTACCTTTGTTAAACCAGGTTTACTAAATCTCCAAATAAAAGTCTTCATAGAAAAAGGTAATAAAGGGATAAAACATAAAAATTTACATTAAGTAAACAGGCTTTAATGAAATTTTTTCTAAATACAGTTTTTCAATAGGAGCTGTATGGCTGGACAATGGATGATATTGTTAAGCATGTTGGTCGAAAGAATAACTGTAAGCTTAAACTTTTGTTGACATTGTATATTGAAGAAAATACTTATTCTAAGTATTATTGAACTTAAAATAATATTTATACATGTTATAAAAAAAGCTCTGAAAATGTTTTCCTCTTATGCTCTCTACAATCTCTTTTTTTTATGTTTTTGTATATAACATTAAAGTTAATTTTAAAAAATTTAGGTACTTTTTGTGGTGTTTTTCGAAGGCAAGCTTTGGATAGAGGTGCCATGCTAGTTAAGGCAAATAAAATTGTCACAGGTTATGTAAAGTGGTCTTTCTTTAAAATGTGGTTTACTATTAGTATTTTGAAATATTGTTGATAACAAAAAAAGAAAGACAAAGCAATTTAAAGTTTTAAATCTATCAATTTAATTTGTGCCCTTGCTTGATTTCAAGATTATTTTAATTGAGTAAATTAAGTTTTGAGTATTATTTTTCATGTATTTTTAAGTATAATGTTTTTATGTAGTAAGTATTATATTTGCATGGTGTTTTAAAGGTTATGTTTTTTTGATTAGGTCATAACGCTGATGATGTTGCAGAGACTGTGCTTATGAACAGTAAGTTAACTTTGTAATCTGAATTGAAACATAATTTAGAGAGTGTAATTAATTTAAATCTTAAAAAAATAATGTTTAATTTGATAATTTAATGGGTTTAACATTAAAATGTTTTAATTGTCCCAGCTTTATCCAGGTAAAACAAGCTAAGTTATGCTGGAGGCTTACAACAGCAACATATTCCTTGAATCGGCTTGCTGTTTTATAAAACTTCTATTTGAATAAAAAGGCTTTCTATTTCAGTTTACTGTTTTTATTTGAGTCAAACTGTGGAGGAGTTACTGTTCAATGTTAGTTACTATTTTCAAATCAAATCCTTTATAATTGAGTGAAAGCAGTAAAAAATAGTTAGAAAAGAAGGAGCACCTAAATTTTTTTAAATTTTAAATCGTTTTTCATACCATGGTGTGACCTAACAAAGTCCTATACTTTAAGAAAGTCCTAATTTAAGAAATGACAAATTTTGTATACATAAAATAAATATTTAGAGAAAAAAATTTAATTATTTTAACTAGATATCTAGTTAAAACAACAAAGTTATTTTCCGCAAATGTTTCTTTTATATATATGAAATTTGCCATTTCTTAAATTAGGACTTTCTTAAAGGATAGGATTTTGTTAGGTCACACCATGGTATTTTGTTAATGAATATTTACCACAATAAGCTACTAAATACACTTAACTGCAAAACTAATGCACCACTTATACATTTCGATTTATTTTAATTGTCGTCAATATTGTCATACTTTGACAAACATTAAAAATAGAACACATGAACACTATTTCAATGAGAATAATAAAATTAAATTTGAGGATGATGAAAAACTAAAACCAAAAATATTGTTCATTTAACAAAATAAAGTAAAATAATTATTATTGTGATGCACACTAATACAGCTTAAATTGAAATATTTTTGACTTATCAATAACTAGTGTTACCACCTCTTGATGTTATTACAGTCTGATAATGCCGTGGCATACTTTTAGTTAGAGATCTAATTCTTTCTTGAGGGATATCTTCCCACATGCAGGTAAGACTTTGTTGCAGCTTGTCTTGGTTGTTTGATGGTGGATGTTGGCTTCTAACATGGCATCCTATTATGTCCCAAAGATGCTCTATTGGGTTCATATCTGGACTGAAAGCTGGGAACTCCAAAACTTGAATATTAACATTATTTAAGTATTCGGTAGCATTATGTGCCATATGTAGTCTAGCATTATTATGCATAAGAAGGAATCCATCTCTAATGTACGATGCAAAAGATGCCACAAAAGGTTCTTAAATGTCTGCTATGTATTGTTGAGAAATCAGAATTCCATCATCAACTATAAAAGCTCTGTGTGAGCTGTTAAAGATATTCCACCCCATACCATCAATGAGCTGCCTTTATATAAAGTGGTTTCTCGATTGTTACAAGCAAAATATCTTTCATTTGGTCTTCTTTTCCCTCTTGGGTGGCGATCAGAACTTACACGGCAAAAGCTTGACTCATCTGTAAATAAGACCTGTCTTCAATCGTGTATTTCCCAATTCATATGCCTCCTTGCAAAAGCTAGTCTGTTTCTTTGGTGGTCTACAGACAATCTGGGACCAGTAGCTGCTGCTCAAGGTCATAAATTTGAAGCACGAAGTCTTCTCCTTATGGTATCTTGACTAACAGCAGTTCTATAAACCTCAGCAAGTTGTATTTGGAGACTTCGTGCTGTAGTAAACTGTTCTCTCAGTGTTCAAAACATTAAAAATTGATCCTCCACGGCATTGGTAGCTCATGATTTGCTTCGGCAAAGTTGTCTAGCGTGATCATTGGTCTTTACAAACCTTTGTAGAACCCAACCAACTGTTGTATGAGACACTCCAAATTTTCTACCTAGTTAGCAATTTGTTAATCCTTAATTGGATAAAGTAACAATTGCAACACATTTGTCATGGCTTAATTTTTGCCTAGAATGCTGCATTGCAAGCAGATGTGTTGCTCAAATGACAGTTATCTTTTCTAATGTTAAAACAATTTAAAAGCAATACATACTTTTCTTTTAAAAGTGAGGTTTAATTACAGCAAAACATGCTTCTTCTGAAAAGCTGCTATAATTTGGAAGTTAGATAAGGGAAACAGAATAAAATCTACAAAAGGTGCAACAATAAACATTATCATCTTTGTAATTGATAAATCTGGGAAATACATAATATATTTCAAAATAAGTTGGAATTTATAAGTGGCGCGTTAATTTTGCGGTTAAGTGTAATATGAATTATTTTGTGATTATTAAGTACAAAATTGGTTGTATCTGTAAGACAATAAGTTTAAAGTTGAATTAACTTTAGAACTAAAACTCTGATGTTTTTTTATGATATAAACGACCTTTTTCTGAAGTGCATAGAAAATCTTTTATTGATTATTTTAGTTCTTCGTGGTGATATTGCAAGACTCCAACGATGCACAGCTATAAAGACTGTATGTGAATTTTATTATAATTCACCTCTCTCCCTATTGAGACAGAAGTTTGAAATTTATTAGTACTTATTAAGTTATTTGGGTTTTTTATCATTAAGTTATTACTCAACTGTTTGCATAATATAAATGATCAGATTTAGTAATAAACATGTGTATCCTGTTAAAATATTAAATTCATAACAGGCAAAAATAAAATTGTCCAAAAATTTCAAAATTAGGTAATGCTGTTTTAGCATTTATTAAGGTTTGTTAGAGCAAAAAGTATATGAAAGGTACTTTGCAAAAATATTCAGTTTTTTTAACAACAAAATGTGATAGGAAAAGTATATGATAGGAGTAAATCAAGATGTTTTAAGCATGTGATAGGAGTATATCAAGATATTAAGGTATTTTGTGTACTGTAATGATTTCAGTAGTTATCCAAAAACTATCTTCATAATTATCTTGTGTATTGTAGAGCCAGAATTTTATCATGAGCTTAAATGAGCTGAGCTGAAGGCAAAATAGTTACATACGCATTTAGTTATTTTAAAATGAATTATATCAATATTGAAATTATATCATTACAGCTTTATAGCTAATATCATTTGAATAATTTATATTTTTGAGTTATCTAGGGTGCTGATGGTGCATTACCTAGATGCAAGCCATTTAAATATACATATGAAAAGGAGATAGTTATGTATGTTAAATTTGCATTTAATTTTTTGTGTAATACTAATGTCACTAACAAAATATTTTTTGCACATATTTGAACTACAGTTCCAAAAAAAGATATATAATAATATAAATATACATTAAGTATATTTTTATAGTTTTTTAAATTTTTTTATCATAAATGTATTTCACTTCATAAAAAAAATTTTCATACATAAAAGACCTCAAGTCACTTATGAAAAATAACCTTTACATTTTTATTTTAAGGTATGCATATTTCAAAAAATTAGATTACTTCTCCACAGAGTGTGTATATTCACCTAATGCCTACAGGTGATGATGATAATATACCTATATCGCATTATCCTTTCTTTTTTTTTTTTCCCCTCTTTTTTTTGGTTTGACTTTCTTGAACTTTATTGATTTTAGAGGTCATGCAAGAGCATTTTTAAAAGATTTAGAAGCTATAAGACCAAGTTGTATAATTGGTAAAATAAGTTCTAAACAACTTTTGTCTTGATGTTATAAATATCTCACTAAAAGTAAATGTAAAAATAATTGCAACATCTATTACTTTCTCAGACATAATTCACTCTGGTGAAAGCATTTCTGTTAAGAAAGAAGTGCGAATGCCTATTCAAGGTAATGTTGCTTGTATTTTTCCTATAGTAATTAAAAGTATTGCAAATATATTAAAAAATTCTTTTATTTTAAATTCTAACCATAAAACTGCAGAACCTTTCAACAATTTGTTATACTTTATATGAAAATGGGATTTGGGACTAATATATAAATTTGTGTGAAATTTTTTTACTTATAGGATGTTGCACAAAATGTGGATACATTTCAAGTCGTCCTTTATGTACAGCTTGTATCATGCTAGAAGGCTTAAACAAAGGATTACCAAGGTAACGCAAAATTTTTTAAATTTTAATTTGTGTGATGAAGGTGAATTTCTTGCGTTAATCAGCTCCTCGCTTAATATTTTCATAACACAGGTCAGATTTTAAAAATTCTAGAACCTGATTTATCGAACTGGATTCGCGATTTTCTCGAGGAAAAAATTTCAAATATAAAATTTAAGTAAAAAATAAAGGAAGTACACATTCAGTTGAGTTTCAATGCACTGTAAGTAATTGTGAGGTTTGGATAAACAAGTTTCATGCTTTTGCTCAAGTTATTTTTGGTTAAAATTCATTTATTTATTTTTTATTTTCCATTAACATTTCATCGGGTTGATTAAAGAGCTTAATTTGAGTCAAGTAATGTCACTCACAATAGAAACACAGAATATTAGATAATAACATTAATGATGATTGTTCATATTATTTACAATAACAATTCTATTATCGAATCAGCATCACAAGTGAAAAGTTGATATGATGAATTCAATAATATTTAGTATTTTTTAGGTGAGATAATGCTGTTATTTTTTCATCATATAAATTGCATATAGATCAGAAATAATATTTTTTAAAAATTTAGACTTGGCATTGGTAAAGTACATCAAGGCAAGGTTAGTCATTTGAATGCAAAGTTGAGAGGTGCAAAGAGTTTTACCAAGATTGTTGTCATATTCTTGCCATAATTCTATTTCAGGGTAAAATTATGTTAGATAGTCTGCTTCAAGAATCACTTCAGTTATCAGATGTTTCGTTTGTTTCATCGGATCCTAAATTTGGATTCACTTCCTGCATTTCGAGTTGCAATAGCGAAGACAATAACAAATCGTTTGTAGAAATACAAAAAACTCACGATGTACAAAAAACTCACGATGTTGCAACGATAAAACACGACCAATGATTTACTTAATTGTTTCTACATATGGAAATTTCTCATTATAAAGCGCAGACGAACGCTTCAAAGACTTTATATTTATAATTTGAAATTTAGTAATCTACTGTCTCAAAAGAATATAAAAGTATGCCATAGAAGTTTCGTTTTTTGTTTTTTAGATATAATGGTAAAAACTAGCTGATTTTTTCGCAAAAACCTATGATTTTTTAGGGAAAACTGGTTATATTTTTTTCATCTCTGCTTTTAACAATTTTGAATGTAATACATTTCTTATTCAGTGAAAAAAGATACTGTTTATATATATAAAATTACTAAATTAGTCCACTCGAAGTATAACAGCTTTAACTTTACGCGAAATTTAACATGATGCTTAGTTATTAATTTAAGCGTGGTGTTAGGATTCGTCTTACATCTTTCCGGTTTCCGCTGGAAAATCTGAGGAGTAATTTTTACAGTACCAATTTATTGTGAAATTTATTTTCAATAAATGTTCAAGACTTTGATATAAAAGCTGGCATTGTAAACGATTAAGCATAATCAGAAGGTTCGAGTTTTGTAAAAAATAAAGTAAAAAGTGATTACATAATAGAAGAACTATTTCTTAATCATGTCAAGAGTGGCTTGACTAAGACTATTTTGAAGTTAACTTAAAAGATAATGTTCTTGTGACGTATTTTATTTGGGAAAATTAAATTTTCTTTTTTTTAGTTAAAGAACATTTTTTGTGTGTGTGATTTAGTATGACTATATACTTATATAAGTTTATAGATAGTATACATGCTGTATGGTTTTTTATTAACAAACCTTTAAATGGACTTTGTTGAGTTTAAAATTTGAAAGCTTTTAGGAAATAACATCTTGCTATAAGTCATCCAGAAAGAGTTCATGTAAAAGAGATTCATGAAAAAGAGGTTTATGCGATAAACTAGTTTGTTTTAAATTATTTTTTAGTATCCATGACTGACATCTAAATTTCAAATTTAGTTATAAGATATAAGAAAAAATATTTTTTACAGGATGTAAACCAGACATCTTTTCCAAAACAATTTTTGAATGTTTTTACGTTTATTTGCATGCTTCTAGTGTTATTGAATAATGCTAGAAAAATTTTAAGAAAAATAATTTAACGAAATGAGCTTTCCAAATTTCAAGGATTTTTCGACGTTCGTCACTTTAATTTGTAACCATGGGAACAGCTGATAGTATTTCATTGTGGAAAATGTTTTTTTAAGTGTACTTTTATAATACCCTTTCCGATAAATACGTTCAAAATTCTCTAAACTTTGAGAGTTGAAAAAAATGTGAAGAGGGTGAGCAAATTTAAGTATTTTTTTTAGTAAAGTTTCCTACTGTTTAATATTTTGGTTTGTTTAATATTTTACTTTAAAACTAATGCTTAAATGGTTTACTAAAACAGAGAAGAAAAAAATTAACCCCTCTTGCTAAATTTTTTACCATAAAAGTTTCATTTGTTGGTTCCTTTTTTGCTTTCTTATCTTATTCTTTGGTTTTATTTTGCAGCTTTATGAAAATATGACAATCCTGCTTTAAGTAAAATTTTCATAAAGTTGATAATGACAAGCATTAACACCACTAATATGCCGAAGACTTATTTAGGATATGAGACAATGAATATAGTCTTAAAATTATATTACAATCATGTAATTAAAAGGGCAAGAAAGTCTATAAAATCCATCCATGAAAATATTTAAATCAATGATTTTTTAAAGATATATTCATTAGTCTTTAGATTTTTATTTGCGTTTTTATTTAAACTTTCTTTTTTTATTTTGATACAAATTCACATTCACTTAATAGTAAAATATCTACTTTCTTGTTTGCTAAAATTTTGTTTATTTTAAAACGATATTGAGCACAAAAATATTAATAATAAAAAAGTATTCTATTTTTTTCACGATCGAAATCTGGTCTTTGAAGTGGGTGATGTTATTTGATATATAAAACCTATAAATTTATAATACACACAGCTTGCTTATACAGCCAGCCAACATAATTCCTATTTTCTATATAATTTCTATTTTTAAAAATAATTAACAAACTATTCTTGAAGTTCCCATGGAAGTTTTCCTTTGATGTTTCGGTATGTGACAATCCTGAAGTGGTAAACTACGTACCTAGTGGATGCCGCAAACTAAATCGCACAAGCTAAATGTTGTCAATTGATGCCACACTGAACAATTATTCGTAAAAAAAAATTCAGAATCATATTTTTTACCCTAAAACATTTTTTAATATAAAGTCTGTATCTCTCTAGAGAACTACAGTTAAAACTAAAATTACAGCAAAAAGCTTCGCAGCCTCAAAAATTTGAAAAAGTATACCACTTTAAATTATTTGCATCAGTTTAAAGAAACTTGAAAACTTCTTGGTTTCAGAATACTTTGTTTACTATTCTGCATAGAGTATTTTCTGAATAAGATATGTGCAAACTTGAGATAATGAATCGTCAAGATTTTCTAAAGAACGAAGATTAAAATCTGGTTGATGCTTTTCAAATTTTAATTATACAAATGTATGTTGCAAAGGAAATTATTTCTTTTAAGTTTTATGTTTAAATATTTCCAACACCTAAAAAATATCTCTTGATTGGGTTTCGATTTTCCTATAAGGTTTGTCGCTTCAGAGAAGAAGATGATTTCGCTTGCTTTAGAACAGGACGTTTGTTTTTTGTTTCCCCCTCCCCTCAAATTGCGTGTATTTTCGCATAATTTCTCTACGGTATTAACGTTACACATGAGTAATAAATCTGAATAGGTGCGAAAGTAAAAAAAAATTTTGAACATGAATCTTTATTTATCTTCTTCCTTTCCTTTAGATTATCTAAACAAACGTGGCTTACACAAGCATTGCAAAGCATTACAGTGACGTCATAAATTGCCGTAAAATTTTCAACTACCCGTTTATCTATAGACATTTCGAGATTTAATAGCATCAACTACAATTTACTATTCAGATCTGCAATAAATATATATTTATGCATATTGAATCAGCCAATCAACTGTTTTTATTATTTTTCTTAAATACCGTTGAATTATGAATAGCGATACGTTTTAATTTCAAATTCCCTTGACAATCATAAAAAATGAAAATTCTTGCAATTCAAAATCGATGCGGGTTATTTAAATTTAATTAGAGAATGCTTTTGATTACAAAATCGTTTTTAAAACTTAAGATTATATAGTGTCCAAAATTGCAAATATAAAAAATTGCGGTATTAACCTGAACTGATTTTTTTTTTTTTTTTTTCATCTATGCGTGAACACGCACAGTTGCTAAACAGCTTTGAATTCTGTTAATTGCCTTGAGCTAACAGTTTACTCAAAATGAACCACAAAGAAAGGTAAGTGAACAATTTCAACATATTTTTGTTGTGATTTTTCTTCACTAGAAATATTCTTAACTTACAAGCCACGGCATTCTTGCTAATAGTTTTTATTTATGCAAATTTATCCCAGAAAACAAATTTCACTGAATTTATATTTTCATCTTTTTTTTTTTTTTAAATCAAAATCACAGAATATTAGGTTTTCACTTTCAAAGACTTCAGCCATTTATATTACTTAACATTTAATTTTCACCGAATAAAATTAACCCCATTTTGCCATCATAAGGATGTTTGGTGTGTTGCAGATTAAATTTAGTAAGCTACTGAGTAAATATAACAGGAATTATAGATATAAGACTACCTCTTTTTTAATACCATGATTATGACTGATATCACAATCTCAAACAATGATTGGTATGACGAGCTTAAAATGCATCCTGTTTTATTTACATCTTTTAAAAGGAAGCAAAAAAAATTATTCAAGTACGAACTTCTAATGTACCATTACGTGTCTGGCTAGAAAAACATTTTTTTTTTCAACATTTTAAAATAGTTTTGGAAAGAGAAAATGGATAGAAATGAGAACAAAATTCATAAAAACAACGAATTTTTTGCACAAAACCGGAAGAGCTGGTAAATACTTTCGTTTTTACGCCATTACAATGACTTTCATGGAACTAACAAAAAAAATAAGGAACTACGTATTCTTGAGACTGAAAAGAGATTTAACTGAAAACAAGATGAAACTCATTGCAAGAAGTTGAATAGCACTTATTTGTTTTTTCATAGGACTCCAAGAACGTCTTCTGAGAAAAAGCAAAACAGTTCGAGTTTAAAAATCGGGAAAGGTAATGTAGATCTTGCTAACGCTTTGTCTGCAAGTTTTATTTTCTAGTGATAATTACCTTCTAATTCATTTAGATAATGGAAGAGTAAAGGTTTATGTTAGAGTTCGTCCTTTCTTAAAAGATGAACTTAGTAAAAACAACGAGATGGCTTTCGAAATCTTAGAAAACTCGCAGGTAACAATGAAAAGCTTGCAATAACTCGATTAAAGTCAATATTTTCAAGAGCTTAAAGTAAACTCAAAGCGCGACATTATTTTTATGATAAGAATTTTGTTGTTTGAAATTGAGAAAAAATCTTGCACTGTTAACCTATTTTTTTAAATAAAATTTTATATTCAAAAAAAAAATTTTTCAGTTAAAAGTAGCCGCTGATGAGAGAGGTCATCCTGAAAAAACTTATGCCTTTGATCACATTTTTCATCCGAACAAAACAAATGAAGAGGTAGTGTTTTTTGTTCAACTTTTTTTCTCCAAAAAGTCGCTTATTTCTTTATTAACTTTATTATCGTCAAAATAAATTTTTAGGTATGCAAAGTACTCACAGAACCACTTATGCAAGCTGCAACAAATGGTTTTAATGGCACTCTTATGGCATATGGCCAAACTGGATCAGGTAACAAACAAAAGTACTTTTATAAAGTTATGCTATATTTAATCTATTTATATTATATCTAATATATATATGTAAATATACATTAGATATTTATTGTTTTTAGCTTTGTGTTTCATATTCAAAATATATTTCCTCAGTTCTATACTTTTTTAGGTAAAACATACTCACTTATGTCGGACACTGGAATTACAAGAAGTTTAATTGACCGATGTTTTGACCATATACAGAAAGATTTAAAGCATTCTTATAAGGTATTTGGTCTTACACGTAAGAACAATTGCTGTAGTAATTTTATGCGTTTATAAACATGTAAAAATATATATTAGGTTAATGTATCATACCTACAAATCTATCAAGAAAAAATCTTTGATCTATTGAACAATCAAGGAAAGGGAGACTTGGCAATACGAGAAAATCCTAAAACGGGTAGGTAGGAATTTTAAATATATATATATGTGAACTCATTTTTAAGTAGAATTTTTACGCGATTATTTAAAAAATCAAAAAGTTAAGTTTTTTTTATGTTCTTCTAAATAATTTTTTTATATTCTTCTAAATGATTTTTTTATATTCTTCTAAATAATTTTTTTTATATTCTTCTAAATAATTTTTTTATATTCTTCTAAATAATTTTTTTATATTCTTCTATTTTAAACCTTTTTTACTCAATAAACTCAAGATAATGCATTCAGGTACTTTCAGGGGTTTATGTTGAAAACATGACGGAGTATGTTGCCAGAAGTCCTGCAGAAGTTGTAGAATTTATTGAGAGCGGAAAAAAAAGACTAGTGTTTGCAGAAACAAAGATGAACAGAACATCTAGTAGGTAAGCATTTCATCAAGTTCTCTTTCGTTTTTGAGAAACGATTGTATAATCGATGGTAAATATCATGCTTAAATTATTGTTGCTTACGGATGACAAATAAATATGCAACTATTTAGGTCTCACGCAGTGTTACAAATGGCGATTGAAAGGCAACTTAAAAATGAGGATTTACAAGAAAAAGATTATTCAATAGATCCAAGTATGACATCAAAGTTAATTTAATTTTGATATTAATTATTAGCAGGGAATAATTTGTGTGTGTTTGTTGCTCTAAAAGTAATTTGGTTTCCTCAAATAAAATTTTAGTTTTTTTTCTAAAAATTTTTCTAAATTTTTTCTAAAAATGAGCAACCTATGAATATCTGTTTGATTTTGTAGAAAAAGAGACATAATAATGCAAACTATTTTTTTAGAAGAAATAATGCAGCCACAACAAAATAGTGTGAGTTTAATTTTTACGATTGATCTTTATAGAATTTAAATATGATCGTTAAATTCAAAGATATATTGGTATGTTCCTTTTTTTAGGATACATCTTTTGGTTTGGATTTGGATTCGCTCGGAAAAGGTGTGATTATTAAAGGAAAAATATATATGTAAGTAACAATCAATAAAAAGTTGTTCTGTTTAAAAAAATTGTTCTATTTCTCAAAAATTATTTAAACCAGATTTAAATCCTTAATTTTAGATGTGATTTAGCCGGTAGCGAAAGAATTAAACGTACGGGCGTCTCAGGAGAAAGATTGAGTGAAGCTCAGCATATTAATTCATCACTATTGGAGTTAGGGTAAAGACCATGGATTTTGTTAACTGATATTGTTTGTTATACTATGTACGTTATATAAAAAAATGATTTGCATCATCTTTTAGCAACGTAATAGCTGCACTGGCAGATGAGAATGCATCATATATACCTTTCCGCAATTCTATACTTACTCGATTGCTTCAAGAAAGTTTGGGCGGAAACTGTAAAACAAGTTTAGTGGTAAATTGAAAACTTTTTGTTTTCTCAAGACTTCTCATGCGTTGCGCGGTTCGATAATTTTTTGCGTATATACTGTAAAAAATAATTTTTTTTTGTTATTTTGTTTTAATCTTTTTTAAAGTAAAGCCATAAATATTTGAAAATTAAAATTAGAATTTATAGAATATTAGATATTAAATGTAATAAAATGTATTAAATGTAAAAAATATATTTTCATGGATTATCAAAGAAATGCTTTTCTTTTAAAGGTTTGTGTTTCACCTGCTTTTCAAGATTTGCAAGAAACAAAGTGTACATTAAATTTTGGTCAACGCGCTATGAAAGTAAAGAATACTGCCTATGTTAATATGGAGGTCGATTTTAAAACTCTCTCAGACCAGCTTCTTAAAAAACTCGATGCTAAAGGTCCATTATCAATTTTTGCTTTCTTTCTTTCAACTACCATTACAAATTCATGCAAATTGTAATTTGGAAATGCTTTGCTTTAGAGGAGGAAATTGAATTAATTCGCCGGCAGTGTAGTGAAGAGGTCTATCGTAAGTGCCACCATATGGAAGAAGAACTTCAAAAAGCGAAACTAGATCACGCTGAAGAACTTAAATTGCACAAAAAAGCTCTTGAAGATAAGGTAGATTTTTGTTATTCACTAAAATACCTTATAGCACCATCTTTCTTCATTATCACTATTCTTATTATTGCTATATCGTAACTATGATGTTGTTACTCGACATCACCTTTTGCAATTACTTTTGGTTTCTCATTTTTTATTGGTTAAGATTTTTATTAGTTTAGACTTGTTGAACTATTTAGACAATAACAATGAATAAAGAAATTAGTGCGTTGGAAAGCAAACTTGTTTTAAAAAGAAGTGAAGTCATAAGATATGAAGATTATATATTAGGGTTAAATGATGAAATCGAAAATGAAAAGCGTTTAGTGATAGTCGGAATAGAAGTTGATACCATGCTTGCAGATTTTTGTGTCACACAGAAAAATAAAGATTTTCTCAAGCAAGATATCAGTTGTTTTTTTGAAGCTAGTCGAATCCTAACTCAACATATCAAAGAAATTGAAAACACACTCTCTTGCCAATCTGATGTAATTGCTTCTGTCCTTGAAACACTAAAACTTAGTTTAAATTTTTCCAAACATGGCGATAAACTGTTAAATGACAAAAAAGATGTTTTACTCAAGAAAATAATCGAGGGTAAAGAAAATTTAAATGGTTTGCTAAAAGCTGTATCAGTATTTGACGAATCTTCTCCAGGTATTTATTTTATAAAAGCTACCTTTAATTTTATGTCTCCCTCCTGTATTCTGAAATGTTTCATTTGTATTACGTGGCCAAATTTTCGCATCCAATACTTTACGTCATTCTAAATCATACACAAAAATGTCGCTTTTGAAAAATTAGTTGAACAGATTTAATTTACCAGCAATATTGCGCAATATCTTGAAAAGTAGAAACAAAATAAAAAAATAGTATCCAAGACATCGTAAAATTTTTTATGGAATTTTATAACTGCGCATGTCTTAATATGTAGATTATGGTAAGTTTAATTCATGTATCAAAAAAAAAAAAAGATAAAAATTTGCACTTTATTTGTTAATGTTCATTATTAACGGAGCCAAATATACATATTTCAAATCTTTTTTTACTAGATCTGCATCAGTTAGTTTACAAATATTTTCTTAAGAACTATCTTCAAAAACTAATAGCATATGGGGAGTACCTATCATACAAAGTGGAGTATTCTATTTTATCAAAAACCAATCAAAGTTTAACAACTGAAATTACTCAAATAAAATCTGCCATTAATCCTGTTATTGACACACAGCTATCGTCAGCTCAGCCTAATAACTTAAATGAGAACATTGTTAAAAATGAAGGTTCTATGGAAAATAGAGATAAAAGTAATTATAATTGTGTAATGAAAAATGCAGAAGTACAAACAAAAGAAATTTGTAAAAAAGATACAATTAGCGTTGGAGTGCAAGCCTGCGAAGAAGATAATAAATCTCTAACAACTAACATTAGCTCTGTACCTAATTCTATTGCGGTACCTGTCGTCAATGAGTTTGATCATATTGATTTGGTAAACGTTTTGCAACCTGTCAAATACTCATCACCTAAAAGAGTAGTTACTACTACGCTTGAGAATCAAGAAAAAATTATCACTGAGATTGAAACTGAAGATATTCTTGATAAGCCACTACCTATGAAAAATACAAAATCTATTTTTTCAAACTTTGGAACCACACTCAACAGAATTGAGGGTCTTGTAAAGACTGATCGACAAACAAAACTAGACTCACTTAATACTCGGCTCGGATTCAATTGGTATTCATCTGACTCTGACTCACGTAGACAATCTTCATTAGGCTTTAAAGAATCTTCAGAAACAACGAAAAATTTCTATCCTACAAGTTCTAAATCTTACACTGAGTCTTTTAACTTGTATATAAAAAATCGTAAATATTCACCTGATATTATGCGAGATAATTACAGAGAACAAACAAATAGCATTGATTTAAAAAAACTCGTCTCAATTGAAATGGAAAGTAAAGCTTTACAAAACAACTGTAAGGCACTAGAAATTGAAATCGAGCAGGTCCGGAAAGATAATCAAGAGTATTTAAAACTTTTGCAAGATTTATCCCATGTTAATGTATTCACTAATCATTTATCAGATGTTAAAAAGCAGATACAAGAAAAATGCATACGAAAACCACAAGCTACGCAAACGGATGACTATTTTGAGAAAAAAGAACCAAATAAAATTACCCAAAGTCCTAAAATTACCGCTCACGTTAAACCTCTTCAAAATAGCAATCGACCATTTTCACCTGGCAGCTTTATAAATTTATCGTATGATATGAGCGAAAATGATGTTGTCACAAACATTTCTACTGTTTTCGAAATATCAGACTCCACGTCTTTACAAAAAAACCAAAACGGAAAAGCTCGAAGAGCTTGGGATACAAACTCTCCCAGGCGTGATAATACTTCTCCGACACCAACTAATGAAATAGAGTTTAAACAAGCAACACCCGCATACTTGCAAAATGTTTTTTCCAGATTACGAAATAAAAGTAATGAAGAAGTTAAGTCTTCGCGAAGCCGTCCTGTTACTTGGTATGGTACTAACCATTTTGATGCGTTTTTTTCTGCTAAAGATGGAGAATATAAGAGCAATGAAACAAAAATCTCAAAGGAAAGTTACTCAATTATGGAGGAAGATGACCTTAAACTACATTCCAACAACAGATGGTTCGATAGTAGACGAAATACGAACGTTTAATGATTTAATCACATTTTAAGTATTTTATTTATCGCTTGTAAGATTTTTTTTAAATTATGCTTTAACTGTTAACATAAGCAACATGTTTAAGTTTTACAATTTTAACGAAATGCGACCTACAAACCAAATAAAATGAATAGGAGATTATAAAGTTTATATCTAAACCATATTGAATGATATATTCAAATTCATAGCCTGTGTGTTTATATGTCAGCTTACATGATTTCAAACTTAAAATTGGTTTACACAACCCAACAGCAAATATTCATCATAAAAAACTTTTGCTCTTTAATTTTGATGCATTTTAGATTACTATTTATAGTTTATTTTAAAAATTTAGAAAACTTTTTATAAATAATTTATTTAGTTAATTAATTTTAATTGATTAATTAATTATAATTTTTATAGCTTAAAATTGCTTCTAATCATCCATCGATTCTCATTTACCGATTAATCTTTTTTTATGTAACTTTCCAGGTTAAAACGATTTTCGGTGATTGGCTAATCCTTTTTTTTTTCTCCATTTATTCAAATTAAATGTAATTATGAAAAATTATTGTGTAGCGGAATTTGATATTAGACGATCAGCAATGGTGCAACTGTATTTAAATTGAATACTGGTTCTAAAATATGGAAGTAGTTGGTTCGATTATCGGAAGATTGTTACTGAATTTTAAAAAAGCATAGTATTTTAACTCCAGAACGGTCCGGAATTACAGTGGTGATTCCCCGTTGCATTTTTTGTACTTTTATTAGATATGAACATGGATGTAAAACTTCTGATGTTCTTGGGGCCTCATCTTCTTTACTTTCAGAGTTCTCCTTTCTTATTGCTACGCCACTGATTATGATATCACTATGCTGCAGGATATCACTATGCTGCATGTGGTATTATAGTCAGTGATAGTGATAGCTTTTGTGAACAATGCAAAGAGCCTCATAAAATGGCTTTGTAAGAGCTCTATTTGCATTGCGTTGCTATAAAACATTTATTTTTATAACAACACAACAAACATCATTGGATTTCCATAATTTCTAACATTTTTTTACTTTCTTATCTTAGTGGTTTCTAGTTGCATTAAAATATTTTGCAATAAATTTTTAAACTAACTACAAACATGTAAAAGCGACCCCATTTTTAGCCAAAGCATTAAAGATGCATGTTTATTTTACTGCTTTTTTTGGAGCCGTTATTTTTAGGCATAGTTCGATTTTTTTTGATATCATTAAGTTTTAATATTAAAAAAACAGTATTTATGTCCTATTATATCCTTAATATTCAGACCAACTAGTAAATCTGCCAAGACCAGAGGTTTTTTATAACTCTTAGATTCACAAGTTTCTCTCAGTAAAATGAATTTTTTCAGACTTTCTAAAGCTATTAAATTAGGCGTTTTTTAAAACTTGTCATCATTAATCTGCTAAAACGGACGTTCTTTTATTTCCTTGAATAGAAAAATGACAGATCAAAGTACTTACCAACCAGCTACTACTTTTTTTTAGTTATAGTACACTTTTTTAATGACTAAAAAAAATGCTATCAATCTATTATGCTACATTAATTACTATAAGTTTATTATATATGATGTTAAATATATAATTAGTTCAATCAAATAACTAAAAGAAAGGTTTTATTCTAAGAATGATCTCGTAAGTCGATTTCCTTCAAATAACTTTTAGATAAGTTAGCTTCCTTTGCTCAACAATAAGGAATTATGAGTAATAAAAACAGTCTAAATTGTTATGAGTAGATTTTAAATACCCCCACAATGCATTTCGTATTTATAAAATGAGCCAGAGATCAAAAGATCAATTTTGCCTGCTTCTTATTGTTTTGGGTGTTCAAAATTGTAATAGCCCACAATTTCTTTTACATTTGAAGTACCTTGAAAACGTATCTGACATCAGTTGTTAATACATAAGATTAAGTTGCATTTTATTCAGAACGTTTTCACGGCATTTTTTTGTTGGCTTGTGTAATAGGGTTGATCGTTAAATATTTTTTCAACTTTTAATTCTAATGTTAAGGAAAAATTGCCTTTTTACATCAGTAATGATTTGTAAAAGTTCAAACTAGATTTGTTATAATTTGGAGGCTTCCCACAAGCTTTACAAAAGAATTTTTTTTTCATCGATTTATACGATGATTCCCATTTATCTAATCAGTATTCACAGCGTCAGCAATCGATTGTCAAAACAGCTACCGATCCAGTGATTCAAAGAAATGGATATTTAACTTATACTGAAAAACTTTTTTTTTAAAGTTATCTTAATTGAACGACATTTACATTTTGAGTGCATCGTTTATTCAGAAAGTACAAACTTTGTAAGAGTATAATAATATAAAATAGAAGATTTAATAGATTTAATATAGGAATCTTTAGGCATAACTTGAATAAAACAAAGAGATTTAAGTGAAAGTTCATAATAAAGTAATAAGACGAATGCAATTATTTACAAAGCTCAAATGTAGGCCACGGTAAATGGTTTTTGCCTTAGTGTTGGGAATTAAAAAAAGAAATATTCAATTTAATGCACGCACGATAATTCAATATGCATATCACTGCTACAAATAACGAAAGTAAAGAACTTTGATAATTAGAGCAACGCCGTAAGTTATACATAAAGTGACGAGTTAAATTTTTGATGTTTGAAAGTTAAAACAAACACCTGCGGATGTTTACTAATTCCACTTTTGATTCAAATATTAGGAGAGATAGCACTATAGTTAAAGGAAAAGACAGACCTATTAGAGCAAATGATTATCATTTAACTACACAATGGAGGAGACAGTAGATTATTTATATAGTTATAGCATATTTGTTTAGTACAAACGACAAATCCAACATAAACTTGAGTGTTGTTTGTCAGCGGAAGTCAACGAAGTTATTTAAATGAAAATATTTTTATTGGGAAAATTGTAGAGGAAACAGAGGGCCAGCCGCCTCAGTCGATGTTAAAATGGGTCCTGAGTGGTGAGGTAAAGGGGAATAGTATTGATATCTCGAAAAACTGTTTCGAGACATTTTTGATAAAGTGTGAGATAATTTGGAAACGATTTCAAGAAAAAATAACCTTCAAAAGATTATCTCCTTTTGATTGCATGTTTCACTGGAAATACGAAATGAAATCAAAAATTTCGGGACCAGTAATGAAGCTTAGTAATAAAAAGAAATCGTGGTTTCCACTAAGTTTATTTGGAAAATTTTTAAAAAAGAAGACATTTTTATGAATGAAATAATTCAGCATATGAAAATTCTTCATAAATATGAAACTAATATAAATATTAAAAAGCGTAAAAACAGAAAAAGAAAAAGAAAAAAAAAAAGTAAAACTCCAAAAATAATGCTGATTCCAATAACAATAAATAGTAATAATAATAATAATGATAATAATAATAATAATAATAATAATAATAATAATAATAATAATAATAATAATAATAATAATAATAATAAACAACAACAACAACAAAATAACTACATTAATACATCGAAGTAATAAAAGCACTGATAAAAATTAATAAAAAATTACAATTAGAACGAAAAGAAAACATAACTTAGTAAAATCAAACATCAGGAGATTCATGGAAACTAAAATATTTTATATTTTCACTTCAAGCAATTTGTAAACGTAAAAAGTATTGTTTACAAAAACCTCTTTGAAAAACTTTTTGAACGAAGGGTTACGTTTAATTGCGTCACAAAATCTTGGTACTTTATAATGCGGATTCAAGTCATGACCGTTGTCAATATCAAGATTAACAGTGAGTCTACACGAAGAAGATGAATAGCATATACTATTTTCTAAAATTATGTAGCTGGTACCATGTTTACGTAAAATTTTATAAACGTCCTTAGGAGTTCTTCGGGCATAAATTTGATACACCTAAAGGAATAACAAAAAGAATCTTACAAACGTAATAATTTAGAGAATTCAAATGATTTCAACTAACGCGCTGGTATTGCTTTGTGAATCTTTAACAAAAAGTTCAAATTTGAAAAAATCTTTTGACAAGAGAAAAAAATTTAATTTCCCTTTCAAAATAAACAAGATATGGATAATTTAAGATAATTCCACGCTTTAAAAGATAAGTCATTTGGAAAACTTAATGTTGAACAGTATTATAACAACTATTTCGGCGCCACAACTCGTACAAATATTAGTGCGATTTAGTTAGAACCATGACACAAGTATCATTAGAACCATGACAAAGTATCATTAAAATAAAAAGATTGAGAAACCTGCTGGGTAGTTTCAAAATATTGGGAGTGGTTTCATATGATGTTCAATAAGTTACATGCTGATCTGGTACACCAATCTAAGTACCCCTTCAGACTATTTTACATTCCTTAAGTTTTATATTTTTTCCCCTACAAGTTTATTTGTATGAATGATTTTCAATTCTAAAATAAAATATTCTATTTTACTGTCATTGGTGATAAACGAAATAACCAGGAACCTGTAGCAAGCAAATCCAACTCCTTAGCGCACGTCACAAATCATTTTGTAAACAAAATGTTGTAAACAACATTTTAAATTGGATTTGGTTTTAAATCATTCAGTTTATATAAAGGATTGTTTACAAAAGATTAGTTGGCTGTAAAAAGAGGATTAGATCTTTTGATTGTCACGAATTAACTTGCTAAAAGGACTTTTTTTGCTGTTCAAAGCAGTAACCTGGTGCTGTCTCTTTAATGCACTCTTTATCATTTCCTTTCGATGCAAGACACTTTAGCTTGCATTATTAAACAATAAATACATTAAAATATTATCTCAAAAGTAATTTTTAATTTTTGAATTACTTATTATTTACAGGAAAGCCTATAAATAAAAAACATATTACACAATTCAAATTCACTGCCATTAGAATTTCACCTCTTTAAAAAGAAAAAATTTATACATTTGTCATTTTTTAAACTTAAAATTTGCAGCTATCCCTATTGAAATCAGGAGCAATCCTTAGAAACAGCACCCTACTCTGGCAATTTTCACGCTTGTTCTGATGGCTCAAAAACACTTCTTGTTTTTGTATTAGAGGGTATAAAAATCAACACTATCACTATTTCAGTAATCAAGAATAGGTTTCCTACCACTTCTCTGAACATCAACCTTTTGGAGTATCTTATTTGGCCCTTTATGGAGTCCATGAAATCAGCTAAGACTAATCCGAATTTGGGGGCTCTAAAGTTTGAATAAGAGAAAATCTGGCCCAAACTCAAATCTAGCCAAGTACAACAAACTATTCTTGAGAAAATTAATTTTTTAATTTGTCTAGAACTTATAGGCACCTCTGTATTGTGGATACATATCAGGCTCAACAAGGATAATAGAATTTCCAAACCAGTTTAATAATTATACTATTTGCTATCTTATGAAATGGACAAACAACAAAAGTTATTATGTAAAAGAGAATAAACCTCTTTTGTGCGTTCTCGAAGAAATTTATTTTCATAGTGTGGATGGTTTGTAATCGGACGACTTGTACAAAGCTTCACACCAGCTAGTAACTGCATGCTTCCAGTGAATGAAGCCTCAGGGGGTGTAGAAGTGCTAAATAAATTTTTTGCTTTTAAAAAAAGAGCATGTTACACTTGCAACATCAGCATTCATTAGATAAAGCCATACTAATTTTACAGACATACTAATTATTAATAAATAAAAATAATGATAAATTTAATCAAAAGACTAAAAGAAATCTTACTTAATCCATTCCATTAAAGCAACAGTGTCTGGGTCATTAAATTCAAACAAATGTGAAAATTCTTCCTTTAATTCTGGAAGTTTCTAAAAATTTTGAAGTAACATCAAAAAACGTAAATCTTAAAAAGAGAAAATAAAAGTTCAGTAATAAAAATAAAATAAAAAATACTAAAAAAGACCAGCATAACATCATCACACAGAACAGACCTTTTGCACCAATAAAGCAAGAATAACGACAGGTACAGAATGACGGATGAGCCAGATCTGGAAGCCATCAAAAGATTTGTATTAAAAAAAAAATGAAGAGGCATAATGAAATTTGATTTTTATCTAACAACAATTAGTTAACTTCATAATAATACTTTTATAACTACTTTGTAAATAAGTAATGATAATGTTAATAATAATACTAACAAGAAAAAATTATATTCATAAAAGTTCTTGTGATCAGTCACAATCATTTCTGCAAAATAGTCAAATGATAATTCTGCAAACTATTAAAATTTCCTGGCATATTTGTCTAACTTAATAAAATTGCTAAAAATAAAAAAAAAAATATTGCAAATAAAAAATTAAAAAATACAATGACAGAAAATTGATTTAGACATTAAGCTCGATACTTTATGTTTAACATTTAAATGTTCTGTTTTCCTTTATATTATTAACATTTGAATGTTCTGTTTTATTCTAAAAAAGTACAAAAAAATAAAAGTATAAAATAAAACACTTGCAAAAATACTGTTAAGTTTCAGCTTCTGTAGAAACCACCTCCATGCGTTTTCATTGCAAAACAAACCAGCTGCTACAACAGTCATGTGAGGAAACCACAAAAACTTCATTCGTTGTGTTGATAATGCCAAAATAGCATAAAAAACGCTGAGAATAACATTGAAAACAACCTCAGGATGATTGTAAAAGACACCTGGTACTCCCCTGAAAAATGAGACTGCATTATCTTTATGACAAGTTATCTTTATATAAACTTTAACAACAAAGTTTTAACTTTTGCAAGATGGTAATATTATTGAGACAATACTAAAATAATTCAGTTAAATTCAAAAAGTGTGCAATACTTTTGTAACATTTTTAAACAAACATTTTTTGGAACACTTTTAAGAAAAATGTCTAACATTGCAAATTTTATGACTATTAGACTTTGTTATTAGTATATAAAAAAAAAACGCAATTCTGAATGTCAAAAGCATCATAAAAATCTTACAACTAACTTTAGACTTAAGACGTATTCATAACAAAAACTGATTTTAAATAGAAATTAATTGATTGTAAACTTTAATATAGAGTCAATATGTCAATGAATAAAATAGTTCACACTTAACAACAAAGTTTTTCTTAATATATATTTGCTTACCTAAGTCCCTCTATAAAGGATACTGTTAAACATATTAAAGAAATAACCATGCAAAATGCATAAACTGTAAACAAATAGACTAAGTCATTTGTTAATTCAGACAATGGCATGAAATCAAATCCACCATTGCACAAATACAACCGCACATGAAAATCCCTAAAACAATACGTAATATAAAATGAGCTATAGACTTTTTAAATGTTATAGTTACAAAACAATTTCAGTGTACATAGCTACATAATTGGTTTTCTACAGTTGCTTTAAAACAATCCCTCCCCAAAAAAAAGAAAAAATATTTTGTTATTACTTTTATCTATTTACTTACTTTATAGAGCTATCTTGATAGCCAAACTTAGTTAACACAAACTTATAGACATGGCTATCTGATTCAACATTGGCTAATTTCTAAAAGATACATAAAAAACCTACATAATAACAATTTACTTTCATTGCAGTTATTTTATTCAAAAAAAACTTTTTTTAATATGAGACAAAATCTCTGAGTAAAATTTTAAACCTAGAAAAATATCTAATTATATAAAAATATGTAATAAAAAAATAAACAAAAAAAAAAAAAAACAGCAAGAAATTATGAACAAAACAAAACTTTACCTTAATAATAATATTAATGATCAGGGTTAAACTTAGAACTACTGTAATGCGAAGAAATATAACAAACAACTTCTTGAATAAACTCCCATCAACCTTTGCATTCTGTTACAAAAACCCAAAGAGAGTAATGAATGATAAACATTTTAAAACTAAAAAGACCATAACATAAAAATACTGTTTTAAATTGATACCTGAAAATTCATAATTAGCAAGGCAGCTACACAGAAACTGGATACCAAAGAAGAGTAAAGCATATCATTACCAAACATAAGCAAGCAGGTTGTAGAAAGACTCCCAATGAAGATCCAAAAAATATACTTGACCTAAATAAATAAAACTTCACAATATCTAACATACTTTAATAACATTTTTATAACTTAATTATTTTTATAAAAAAGCAGATCATCTTCTTTTAAAATCCTTCTTTTTTTTTTTTTTTTTTTTAAAAAAAAAAAATAGATGATAAAGTATATTATGCTTGCTCATTTTAACAGGAAGAGTGTTTTCTTTTTTTGCTGTTTTTATCTTTTGCTCCCAAAGTCTTTTTTTAAGAATGACTCTTAAAGTATTTTTTTAAGAATGAAATATTTTCTTGTAAAAGTTTGTCGTAAATAGGATTTAAAGAGGACTCTATGCTATGTTTTAATACAAATGTTTTGAGTATAAAATGTTTATTAGAGTGAAACTCAATGTAACCCCAAATAATGTATTCCAGCAACCCATTTGATAAAATTTCCTTTTCTTAACTTATCCAGATTAAAAGAAATCTTACTTCTCAAAATTTCTCTTCACATTAAATAATATGATTTTCTTAAAATACTGTCTTTCATTTGTTGTAAGCTATTTGTGATATGGCTTCTTTATTGGCTTCATTGATAATTCATTGACTTTTTAAGTTTGTCAGACTTAAATGAAACCTAACAAAGTAATTATGAGGTTATTATCAACTTCAAAGTATAACTTGAAATGTAAGCTCTAGGTGCAATCAACTGTCTGTTATGTATAAGAACTTTACTATTTAAATTTACTTTAATTTCTTCAACTTTATAATGAATGCAAGGCCAGATTTTCCTGGTTTATACAAAACTCTACTTGACTGCTAAACAAAAAAATGTCTGAATATGTCAAAAACTAAAGTTTTGACAAATTCAGACACTTGGTGAAATCATTTATTTTTCTTCTTTTGAAAAATAACTGAACTTCTAAAGAAAATTTGGCTTTTTTAAACTCCTAACATTTCTTCCCTTTTAAATTACAAGCTAAACAAGTATATAATTCTAAACAATAACTCATTCAGTTAATTCAAATTTGCCTCACAATAGCAATATACATCTTTTTCATGCAAAATCTGCACACAAAAGATCTAAAAATTAGGAAATTTTTTTTTAAAAAAAAAAAAAAAATACTTACATTTAACACCTAAAATTTTCAAATTACTGCAAATAAACAAAGCCCAAATTTGAGTATTTGTAAAAAGAAATGAGAAATATCTAAAATGTTCAGGAACAAAGTACCTTTCGTGTTTCAACAAAATCAAGAACATAAACCCCAAACAATGCAAATGACTGCAACAATAGAACAAACTGTGAAAACTGCCATGTGATTGTGTATGCAAATGTAGCCAATGATATTAGCACAAGTAGAGGTTTCTGTAACAGATAAAAGTATGGATTTGATTAATGACAAAAATGAATTTTACTGTTAAATCTTTTAACTGACATTTTGTTGATATAAAATTCTATACATGGGCTTTTAGTACCTAAATTTTGATACATAAGTTTATTTTAACTTTTAACTTTTTTTATTAAGAGATTTATATATGTAAAAAACATTTATATAACCAAAGACAGCTCACCTCGAGGGATGCTCTAACATTCTTTTGAAAGAAAATAGTCAGCAAAGTCATTTGAATAAATATAAATGGCAATGAGAAACTTTCACGAAGTGGTATAGTTTTAAATAAACGAGTCATATGAGGCCTAGATAAAAATGATTTTGGTGTTAAAATGAATTCACTTGAATTAAAGATCTCAATGCAGTACCAAATAATCCCTAATTACTAAAGCAAATTTCCTTATATCTAAAATATTTTATAAGCTTGAGCAAAATAAAGATAAAATTGAAATCTGTTTCAATGATAGGAACAGTTCAGGGTAAGAAATACAATCAAACACCGATTGAAAGTTAAGAGTGAACTCAGAACCAAACCCAAGTACTCTGTATATTTGTTTCTCCAATCAGCCATAAAAACACCTCGATTTATTTATAAACCATTTTAACAAAAATTTGTAAAGTTTCGATTAGACACAATACAATCATCTAAATATATTCACAATACAATCATCTAATATATTCCAGATTGATGAAAGAGAACATTGAAAATATCCCTGAATTACCCTGATTTTAGTGATTTAAAAAAATAACCTGTCCATAATTATTCAAATGACACTTATCAAAACTGTCAATGTTTACTTACAATTGGTGGAAAAATTAACAAAGAAAATATATACCCTATTAATATTAATTAAAGTTACACAAAAAAAAAAGTTAAATTGTTAAATCTATAACTTGCGCTTATTTATACAACCACCTTAAGTTGGCAATAACAGCTTTACATATTTGTAGCATTACATATTCATGGCATTAGAAAATCTATTTAAGCCACTTACTTCTAGTTTTTATCACATCTTTTTCATTCTTGGAAACTATTTTTTTGATGCTTCTGTCTAATTTACCACATAAAAGTTCAATAGGGATAAGATCTGGGGATTGAGGTGGTCAATTCATTCTTTCAATTAAATCAATTTCAAATCAAAATGACTCCTACAAAGTTTTGTGGAATGCTCTTAGTCATTATCTTGAAAAATAAATAGTTCTCCAACTACCCAACTCCTGAATAGGATGATTTTTTAAAATGACTAAATAAACTTTTGTCATTTTTGCTTCTATTTTAAAAAATATCTCCAGTATTAATGCCAAAACAACCCCACACCATAATGCTACTTCCAACATGTTTTACAGCTGGCACTACACATAGTTTCATTATTAGTTCACCAACTTTTTTTAAAAATCTTTATCATTCAAATGATAATTGAAGGTACTATATGCCCCAGTGACTGATGTTCTCTTGGCTGATAATCCTTTACATAAAATCTGCTTAGATTTATCTGTTATTAATCTGTTTTGTATGCAGAAGAAAAGGTAGTTCAAATTTTTCAAAACTTAGAGTCTCCTACCTTCAACTGCAAAAAACATTGTGGATAAAGTTAATTATGTTTTTAGAATCAAAAAATTTTTATAATCTGGACCAAATACATATCATGTTAAAAACAAATAGTTATTGTCTCCTGGTAATAAACTATAATTTACTTAAATAATAAACTATAATAAACTCCAATAAACTATAATTTACTTAAATTTTTTTTTCTTACTCCTAAAGCCCATTTATTGCCAAGTTTTTAAAAGTTAACTAAAATCTCAAGATATTTGAGATATTTTTACCTGAACAATAAATCTACAGCTTTCTGAGATTTTAACTTTGACTGAAGCTTGTTGAGCAACTGTTTTCACAACTTGGCTCTAGCTACCAAAAAACCCATGGCAATATCTGGGCTCCTAGCTGCTTATACACATTACTTCTAACTTTTAAATCAGATTTAAATGGTTTAACGCAGAAACTATTACTTAAACTAGACTAAGTCAAGAAAATTTTCGCTTTATTAAAAAAATAAAAAATAAAAGCTCAAAAACCTATTTTGGCTTAGGTGACAACTGAATGGCTTAATGACAACTGAATGATAATTTGTTAAATATTTTTTCAAATAAAAAAAAAAATTCTGAAAAAAAAAAAAGATATTTTTTTATTGATAAATTCAACAAACATCATTTTCAGATTCCTGGTCAGATAAAATAGGACAGTTTAATCACTAAAATGTTATTTTTAGTGATTTAACTATCGCCTTTCTGATTACAAAAAATAAAATAAAAATACAAAATAAAATCTCCAGAATCATAAGTAAATTGAGCCATGAGGATTTTCTAGTTTTAATGATACCTACATCAGGTAAAAGCTAAAGAAAATCCTAGACTTATAGGTGATATGCTCAACATAAATGGACCTGAGCTTTACTCAAGCAATCTTTATAAATAAATTCATACAAGACTTTTGGCAGTAAAACAAAAATCTTCAGTGCAAATTTTGACAGAAACAATTATCAATTACTTTTACATAAGAATATGGGGGGAGGGGGGGGGGGGAATATCATACTGACATAAAATATTGTTAGAAAAACTAACCTGTGAAATATAAAAAACCCATTAGCAAGTAATCCAGCAACAGGAGAACCACTAAGAAGCCAGGCTGCAACAAACTGTGCAACCATCATGGCACCATGTAAGCCAAATATATTATCGATATAAAAGTATACATACTGCCAATTTTTCTAAAAGTAAAAATTTAAAAAAACTGTAAATAATGTATGAGATAAAAGCAAATGTGAAAATAAATTATAGACCATACACTCATTCTTGTATATCATATAAATACATTTTTATAACATAATTAAAAAAGTTCAAGAGAAAAACAAATTTTTCAGTTTTAGACATTTATTAGAGAATACTCAAAATCAATTTTCAAAGCATTTTTTTTCTATTATGGAGTTTCTAACTTGATTTAGATTTCTCATAAAGAGTATTCAAAGCTTGATTGAAAAAAACTTAAAAATATTTTGACATTCTTGGTTTTGGTTAGCAGCAGCACTGCAATTTTTAAGCAACAGATATTATTTTTAATCACTGATTTTAACTGTCCTATTACTTTTACATTCTTAAGAGGTTTTTACTGATAAATAATAAATGACTGATTTCATAACTGTGATTTTACATCAAGGTGGTTCATAATTATGGTAAAAACCTGGATAATTGTGGGACACTTTACTTTGCAAGTTTCTGCAGAAAATCTTGGTTATAAATGGAAACTAAATGGACCTTTTAGGGTAATGGCTGAGGTTACAGTTGGGAGAAAATAAATGCAATAGCACATAGAGGAATCAGAATAATCAAATGTTTGTTGATTTCTATAATTACCTTATTTGATAATACCAGATATTATATACTAATTATTTTAAAACTTTTAGGCTTTTGATTTATTATTTTCAGGAAATTTAGAGCAAATAAACAATATAAGTTTTTCTTTAAACGATCATAAATTCTAAACCACTTGGATTTGAAAAACAAAATTTAATTAAACAAGACAAGAGGGTTACATTTTAATTGATTGCTATGAAAATACTCTTTAAGTAAAACTTGTAAGTAAAAAATGTTTTTCCTTTGAATCTTTTTAACAAAAAACTTACTAGTTTAAAATTTTTTTAACAACTTATGCATAAGGATAGTGATTAGTAAAGGTAGCAAATCTTTCACAAACAAGTTTAACATTTTAAAAATAAAAAAAAAAATTTAAAAAGTAAAAATACTTAGCTTATTAATTTAAATTGTAAGAGTGCTAATTTTGTCAAATTAAATTGAGATGTTAAAACTTTTTAAAAATAGATTAGTAGAATTTCAATAAGATATAAACCTGAATGCTTGACGGTAGTATCCTGTAAATTGCAGCTAGAACAACTTCCTGGTAAATATTAAACCGCTCAAGGATATTTATAGTAAGCAAATGTTCGGTTAAGTTATCATAGATCAATCCATGAATACCTGAAACAAGTAAGCAAAGTACTTTAAATTTATATTCTGAAAAACAGTCAGACAGAATATTCAGTTATATAGTTAATTTTTTGGTGTCTTTTGGTTGTCAAAAACTTAAAAAATCTTCTTTTCGATTAAAGGCTGTGTTAAAATGTTTCAGTGAGAAGTGTGTTTAATTAGAAAGTAAATTAAAACAACGACAGTTACCAAACTAGTGAAATTTCTTTAGCAGAAATGAACTAAATATATTGCTCTATTTTGAAAAGAAATGATTTAAGAAACAGGGGTTTTTAGATTGTCTCCAAATTATACATGTGTAAATGTGACCAAAAATTGAGGTAAATAGATAATGTATGTTAAACTTTTTTTAATTAAGCATATTATAAAATATTTAATTTTAAAAAGTTTAGAACAACTTAATTTAAAAGAAAGGTTATTCAGGTATGTTTTGGATAAGTTTCTCATCTATCACAATACCAAGATTAGTTACATTACTAAAAAGACAGTTTTTAAATTCTCATAGTAAAGGTAATATGCAGTATCTTAATTACTTTTATTATTTTTTTTTTTAGAATTTAATTAAATTTTAATTGCTTAACACCATTTAGCAAAATTGGCCATTTATAGTTGTCCTACCTTCATAAACTTTTATGCAAAAGTTATAAATAAAAATAAATGTAGTCAGAAAAAAAATATACATATGCATGTATATTGTCAAAAGCTAAACTAAAATAAAAATAAGTGTTACCTTGTGAAAGTGATGGAGCAAGAACTAACTGTTTGTAGTAGGAAAAGTAAAGCCCTGATTCTGTTCTAAAAGATATTTCTCTTTCCACTTGCTAAATTTCAGAATGTAGAAATAAATTTTATAAACTTAAAAAACTAAAATTTAAATTCATGTTAGCTGAATACCAATTACTATTTAAAGTGTGTATACACTGTTATATAATTTTTGTAAATTTTTTAAAATCAGGAGTTATAAGATCCATGTAGGTATAATACCTTAATATTAGAAAACCACATCTCATTTTCATGCAGTTGTTTTGAATATCCAGCATACCAATAGCCAATATACACAGCAATCAATAAACCAGCAAGTGGAAAAAAATATTGAAAAATATTTATCATTGATTGTTTCTCCATGTTAGGAGACACAGTTTCTCCGTGTTGTGAGTCTGTTTTTTTAGATTTTTCTTCAGTAGCTTTTTTTTTCATTTCCTAATTTCTACTGAAAAAGATATATTTCATAAATCGCTTAAAACATTGAAATGCCTTCACAAAAAAATGTTTGAAAGCCAAATTTATGAATTGCATTTTAAATTTCTTTTTGAACTGTCTCAATATCAAATACTGTCGTGGTATTTATCTATATATGTAATCGTAAAGTAATAACGTGTTATCTGAATCTAAATCACAAAATCACATATAATATACTATACAATATATTGTTAGATTTACACGTATTATTATTGAGAAATCTGTTTTAACATCACTGAACTATCGAGTGTACTTTCGCTTTGTAAAAACAGAGTATTCAATCCTCGTGGTTAATGCGGGAGATTCCCACTTTGAGATACTTCCCGAAGTTTCGATTTGAAAAATTAATTTCCTCTCTTGTATTATCTTAATGCAGTCTAAGGGTTGTTTGAAAATGGAAAATATAAGTTTGAGCACCCACTTACGCCTTTTAATTTCAAGCTGCCTCTAAAAATTGATTTTGGCGCCTTTTTTACTTTCAGTGTGCATATTCATAAGTAAAAAAAAAAGAAAATTAAATTCTTTTACCTTTAATTTTAAAGCTGCTTTTATTTTTATTGTATTTTTAAATGATTACAACATAAAAGTTAAAATTTTTAGAATAACTCGAGAAATCAATAATTAGTTGAACATTCAAATTTTAGAACCATTCCTTCATATTGAGGAGCTGCTATACACTTTAATTTACGGTTTATACGAACCAGTTCATTTTAAAAATTGTTTGCTTAAAGCAAATGACCATTTTTCAATAATCTGCAGAGTATCATCTTTTACTTTCTAATGGGAATTTCTCGTGAAAGGTGTGCTTTAACTTAATTACTTTGTTACACGACTCAAGACAGTTTTTAGTGGTTTAAGTGAACCCTTCATACAAATTGGAGTTGGAATTAACTCACTCTTTTTATCACTCCAAAAACAAAAATTCTTTATTACACTTTTTAAAAAACAGATTGATGGCAACTAAAAAAATTTCTGTACAGGATAACTTTTTCAATAATTCAATATCTATTTAAATTCGTCCTGTTCTCCGTTTTCACTGAAAATAGCTTAAAATTTTTTCCGAAAATTAGCTTAAAATTGTTTTGAACGAAACGAACGGCTGATGTTCCAAAGTTTTAACAGTTAAAAATATCAAAAAGAAGTAAAACATCTTTTCTCAAATCTTCAACTTTTTTCAACCTACAATTCCGAAGTGATAAAAATGCTCGTTAAAATATTTTATAAACTAACAAAAATTATAACAAAAGATTGTAAGCAGCTAGATTGATAAAAATAAATGAGTTATGACGTAACATTTTCTTCGGCATTATAAGCGGATGAAAGCACCTAAGCATTTTTTTGATTGAAAATTCTTTCTTTTTTTTTTTTTTAATTCGAAATAGCTTATCTTTTGATAAAAGTGGTCAGACTTGTATCTTTTCTTGTTGTTAAGTCTAATCATTTTTTTTATTAAAAAAGAATCTTTTTCTTTGAAATTTAAAAAACCAAATTTAGTCTTTATTCTAAAAACATGCGGTGGTTAAGCAGGTTTTAACTCGATACACTCGACGAGTGTTTAATTTGGTTTATTTTTTTTATCAGAGCTTAGGCAACCGTTAGCTTTTTTAAATCCGATATCCGATGGTTCAATAGTTTTACAATACATTATAAAAAAATTATATGCTATCAAATGTAAATAAAATTGACCTTATATAATTAGTTTTCCTAAGTAGACGTGTTATTTTATAACTAAACTGAAATGGCTATTAAAAGTAAATTATATAAAATTACTTTTGATTACTTAAATTTACATTTTAAATAACTTTTAGTTACAATTAAAAGTAATCTATACTTAAAAAGTAATTAAATTTACTTTTGGTCAATATTCTCTTTGAAAAGATAAGATTGAAAATTTCTTTGAAAGGGTAGGATTGAAATTTTTGATAGGAGTTGAAAGAATTGTATAAGAGAGTGAAATGCAGTGAAACAAAACTTGCAGTAAAGCATAGTTAATTTAATTTGGGGTAACAACTGGTCTGAAGAGATTCAGATATTTTTTCTTTGTCCACCTTAAAAATATCAATAATTGACTGCGATCCGTGATTATATTGACAATTAAAACCATTCCTAGCGCCGGAACAATTTCGCATTTGCTTTGAAACCATTCTTAGACCCTGGTTAAAAAAAAAAGTTCTATTCCTGGCCGAACATGGAAATATTTCACTAGTCTTAGGCTGGAACAGTAATCTTTTTGAAAATTTTCAATGACGGAACGTATGGAATTCAGGCGGTGTCAAGAAAAATATCCTTCTTAAAAAAACCTCCTGGGAAAAATGCCTAAATAGCTTTTTTTATATACTTATACACGCTCTACTGTTTTATAATTGTATCAGCTTTTTTCCTGATACCACTTTTAATGTGTAAATTTTTAAATTTATTTGTTGCTCTTTTATTTTTATTTTATTGACTTATTTTTTTGGAATTAGTGCACAGAGTGTACATATGTATATCGACTGATTGTTAGGGAGAAAATGCACAAAATAGTATACATAACAAGTGACGGTTAGGACTTGGAGAGGCAGTCTTTTAATTTAAAAAAAAGTTTGTTGTTTTTTTCAGGGGGATATTTGGGTGGGGTTCTCGGGTTTCTTTCTTAACTAATTTAGAAATAGCCTAAACATAGTAAGAAGAAGACACATTTACCCTGGGAGACACCCATTTCGGAAGAAGAAATTCTTTGAAAGGCAAGTTTAGAAGTAGTTTTTTTTAAGGTTTTATGTATACATGTTTTTATTATTTAAAAAACAAGGAGGGACACTAAATATAATAAGGGCATATAAAAAGAGATTATAATAAGGGCACTAAAACTGGGCCAGCATTTTAGGTTTCTCGCAACAAACTTATCGATAAAATGGAACTCCAAAAAACCTCTCTTTACAAATTTTCTTGTTCATTTATACCGGATAGTCTTCCAAAAATATCCCTCAAATATCGTCATAAAGAAAACCGCTAACACATTTTTATCATATTCACAGGTAAAAAATATTGGAAGTTGTTAAATCTGTAACGCCGTTGAACGTTTGCGCTCTTTCCGTAACGGAATTACAATTATATATATATATATATATATATATATATATATATATATATATATATATATATATATATATATATATATATATATATATATATATATATATATATATATATATATATAATTCAAATTTTTATTTTAAAAATTCAGGGAACCTAATTTAAATGCGGATAAATACAGAAATAGCTTAAAACAGATAAAAATGAAACATTGATATTTATTTAATTTTATATTATGAAAATTTAAGTGTAAACCTATTCTTTTGAATGATACATTCTGAAACATTCGTCAATACATAGCGGAGGTCTATTTTCACAAACAGCACATTCATATCGTGTTTCTTTACGTTTTATTTTAGAGCAGACTCGACATGGTTTGGTTGGGAATTTTTTCTTTTCATTCGGTGGTATTGAAGACAAGTAGTGGAAGCTATTATTGGTGATTAGAGGCGCAATTTAATTCAAACGTTCACCCAATAATTCCGTAACAACTAATTCTCTAAACTTAAGCAAGGAAATTGTTTGATCTACCGCATATTTGCTGTTTAGACAGTAAGCATTAAACAAAAAAGAATCAAAGAGATGAAGTGCTACTTTTTTATACCATCTGATTGTCTTTCTTAGGCAATTATAATATGATACCATTTGTTCCGTCCTATCTACTCCTGACATGTATTGATTGTAATCTTTAATAATGTTGGGTTTCATTTTCTTCTCTTCTCTTCTGTTTGTCACTTCAATCATTTGCAACGAATGCAAGTTGCTAATCATCTTCAGAACCTGACTCTATTGCAGTCAAGCTCGAAGACGTAGTAGTATAAGCGAAAAATGAATCCGAATCTTCAATATCATCATCTTTACTATCCTCACAATCTTCCATAATCATATGTGCTGATCCAATTGTGGAATATCTGTGTTGAGCTAATTGGAGATAGATAAATTTATAAGTTATCTATTTGTAAAAAAGAAATTACTCATCTATAAAACACATTTGTGCACACTAAAATGTTTTTTAATGTATTAAAAAACATCTTATTGTGTACTTCAAACTTTTTTTCACATTTTTAATAACATATAGTGTAATGTAGTTTTCAAATATATTTTAGCTTCTAGTCTAAAAAACACAACAATTTAGATTTTTTTCAAATTAGAAAACAAAATATAAATTACCTTTTTTACTCATGATAACTGCCAATGTGCATGTGCAAAAAAATTGAAACACTATTTACAATAATAATGCATAAAATAAGCTACATTACTACACCTTTTCCAGATGTAAGTGAGAACTTGAAGGTTGTAATTAAGAAACGTAAGATGTAATTGAGAAATACAAAATGTAATTTAAAAGTCGCAATATGTAATTTAGAACATGGAAGATGTAATTAAGAAACGAAAGATGTAACTGAGAAGATGAAAGTTGTAATTAAGAAACGTAAGATGTAACTGAGAAGATGAAAGTTGTAATTGAGAAAAGCTAATAATATATGTTTCAAATTTCATATTGCGATTTCTTATTTACATGTTGGGTTTCTCAGTTACATTTTAAAATTTCTTAATTACATGTTGTGCTTCTCAATTACATATTGCGACTTCTAAATTACATGTTGTATTTCTCAATTACATCTTACGTTTCTTAATTACAACTTTCAAGTTCTCAATTACATCTTGAAAAGATGTAGTCGCCGCAATGAGTTATACTCATTACGGTGTTAAGAGTACTTCGGCACTGGAGAAAAAAATTTCTTCACCATTGCCAAACTACGAGTATACTCGTAGTGCTTTTATTTTGTTAGTTAAATTCAGAATAAAAAATACTATAGAATTATTTCAGATTAAAAATACTTTTTTTATTGAGATGTTGATATCTAGCCTTTGCAATGAGAATGAAACCACGCAAAACAGCCTCGGCAAAAATTAATGATTGTAGACATTATGGCTCGGCAAAGAAATAACGCATAGTTTAAACATAGTCATAAGAAATAGATAGTCTGGTCACTTGGGCCGTAATATCTGGATTTTTCTTATAATCATACAAAACACTTGAAATTTGTCGGGCGGCCAGGAACTGAGTGCACAAAAAATGGAAACGCAGAAAGAACTCTATGGTGAATTTGATAAAGAAGCATTATTTTTTTCTTTGGAGAATGATATTTTTTTTGAAGACGAAAATTTTGTTAAAGATTTAGATGCTTTGGTGTTGGAGTTATCTAGTGAACAAGTTGATAGCACCTTTTCTTGCACAATTTGTTCTAAGAAGTGCATATCTCAAAGAGGACTTACAAGGCATACAAATTCAAAACATCAAAGTATTCCTTTAGATTTAACGATACAAAGTCCTAAACTACCTATTCTTCTTGATGAATTTAAAAATCTGCTTGATAAAAGCATTACTACCTTAATAAACGACGAATGCTATCCTGATTTGTATAGAGATGAGTTAAGGATTAATCATGCAATGATTTTAGATACTTCACAACAAACTCTATCTCTATTAGAGACAGTAATAGCTGGTTTTAAAGCTGATGGTGATGCTGAAAGATTTTATCCTAAATTTTACAAAACTGTTAATCAAGGAATTTTTTTTAGCAATCTGACTAAAAAATCAACTAGACTTCTTGGCTATGAACTATGCAATCATGTTTTAGCATTTCTTACAAACTCACTTTACAATACTTCTTTTTTAAATTTAAATGGCTTATCACTTGTTGAATTTTCTGATAGAGATAAAGAAATTATCTTTTATCTAAGTGGTTATGTATTTAGCACATTTTATTGCAGAATTCGCAGTTCTCGATTATGGCAGCAAAAGTTAAGCACAGACTGCCTTTCACTTCTTAATGCTGGTAAAACAGAACAATTTTTTGAGAGTCCAGAGACGTGCACTGAAGCTTATGATAAATTTGTGAATGCTAAAAATCGTGGTGGTTTGTGGAAAGTGTCTCCTCCAGTTTTTGAAATTTTTACAAAAGTTGAGTTTCTCTTTCGCCATCAAAGTAAAAGTTTTGTAAAAAAAATTGATTCAGAGGTAATTGTAGCTGAAACCTTAAAAAACAGTGGAGTTTTGGCTAACATATCTGAACTTCGTAGTCTTTGCACAAATCGAGTTTCCAAAGAACTGTCTTTAAACTTATTTTATCATCTGATTACACTTTATGTCAGAGTAAGATCTTTTTCATATGCAAAAGAAAAACTAAGTATCCACAAAATCAAAGAGAATCAAATAAAGTCAAAATCCCTCTGCTCAAAAATGAAAAAAACATCAATTGGATTATAGAAGTTTAGTAGAATATTACACTTAAAAACGGTTATTTTCATAGCCACAAATCTAATGAAAGCATGCTTGGCATAGTAACTTTAGCAATTATTTGTCATTAAAAAAATTAATTTAAAAAATTTTTGTTATTTGTTCATAGAAATAAAAGCTAGGTAAGAGACCCTCCCTTATCTAAAAGAAAACAAAGAATAGTTAAAAATGAAGTCCAAAGTTAACTCTACACACTAGTTTTATATTTATAATAAACAACTAATAACTCATAGATCAAAAACAACTCAAAGATCAATTTTACCCCTAATATATATATATATATGTGTGTGTGTGTGTGTGTGTGTGTGTGTATTAGTTGATGTATGCATATATATATATATATATATATATATATATATATATATATATATATATATATATATATATATATATATATATATATATATATATTATATGCATACATCAACTAATCTTAACTTAGATCTGGCTGTGAAATCACTAGTTTTTTGGGGGGAAGTGGATACCTGTAGAGGTTTTATAAAAAGAATAATAGGTGCCTGTTTATATTGTAACAAAAGTAAATGTAAGGAAATGTCTAAAAAATTAACTGAAATTTAGTTTATTACAAATATAAAAAAAATTCTAATGTAACTAATCAATATTTTATGCCATTTAACATTTTTAATAAGATTTGTGGCTATGAAAATAGCTGTTTTTATGTATGTTGTTTTTCTTTGTTTTCAGCAGTACAAGGAGACATAAGGGAAATTTTTATTGAATCACTTGAAAAGTCAACTTTTCATATTAATACATTTTTCAGAGTTGGACCATTTTCTGCGTGGTATACGTGTTGTACTCTCCCTTGATATTTTGTTTGATTCATTGACATTTTGACAGTTACCTGCAATTGGGTGAAATATAAGTTGATTTCGAATGGTATTATCATTGAAACCAAAATCAAATAAGGAAGGATTATCTTTTCTTCTACCAATTGACCGTTGCTGTCCAAAGTAGTTTTCTAAAGGATCCTGACAAAACCTTTCAGTTAATACATAACTTACATTGTTGTTAATTAAAAATTTGACAAGTTCAATAACAGAATTAACTGTGATTTTTAAACCTTCATGAGTTTGCCAAGTAATAAACATATTACTTCTCTCACTTTTTGAAAAATTTCCAGATCTTGATTCAATAGAAAAAAGCCAATCAGAAAGATACTTTAAAAATGTTTCTCTAAGCCATGTAAATTGAACATCATTTGTGTCAGAAAATGGTTTCAAAAAAGAGTTGCATTTTAATATACAATCATTTGTATTCCGAACATTTAAGCAATCAAAAAAATCATTAAAATATTTGCAAAATTGTGCTGTCCCAGCTGTATCTGATGGTGCATAGATTTTTAATGCAGTACTACATGAATCACTTAAAACTTGTGCAGCTAAACGAACATTCATAGCTGAAAATGGAGTTATTTTAATGTGCTCAACAGTTAGCTTTGGACATGCATGTAGTTGACATTTTAAATCTTCATAAAATAAATCAGAAATATGGGACCATAAAATATGTTGACCCTGATTCCACATATAACGATTGCTTTTACCAGCTCCAGAATGGTAAAGGTTGTTTCTTGCTGTTTTAATTAAATGAGGAACATCAGAAATAAAATATATAAATCTTTTATCATCATCATCAGCAAATAGATTATCAGTGCGGTAAGTCACATCAACATTACCATTAATATCTTCTTCTTCAGTCAGATTAAAATGCATTTTAAAAAATTTTCTATTCGATGATGCTCCATCACAAGTAACAGCAACTACTTTTAAACCAACAGAGATTTCTAAAATTCCTACAGCTTTCCAAAATAGAGAAAATAATTGCACTGATGTAATATTTGTAGTAGCAAAATTTGCAAAACTGTATTTAAAAGGATTTACAATACTTCTAATTAAAAAAACTAAAACATGAGAAGCAAGCTTATCAGCTTGTTGTAACGTTGCAAAATTAACACTAGGATCACCCAAATCAACATAACCAATTAATTCTCCAGAATGTTTGTCCCATACAAGATTTTCTTGAATTTTCATTTCATCAAGAACTAGGACTATAAATTTCTCTTGAACTGAAAAATTAATGACTTTATCTTTTAATTCTTCTATTATGTTTTTATTGAATCCCAACTTGGGCTTTACATAGTTTTTATAGTCACGCAATCGCCTACGACTTGGTAAAATTAAAAAACCAGAATGAGTTTTCTCATTTAACCTTATTGCTTCATAAGCAGCTGGTGATTTTGCAGCTAATCCCAAACAGTAACGTATTATTGCTGGATGATAACGAATCCCTTGCTTTGAGGATTTTAAATATTTTTGCTGCTCCTCCCAAAACAGGTTCATAAATGGAGAAATCTGACTTTTATCAGCTTCTGCCATAATTTGAACTAAATCACTTTCAATATTTTTACTAATAGCTAGTGATGAATTTTCAATCTCTTGCTTCATCAAAGCTAATTCTTTTTTTAATTCTTTATTTTCTAGACGAACACTCTGTAATGTAAGCTTCAGACGATCTGGAGATGTAAATGTAATTGGTGCATTTAATTTAGCAGGGATACTAGAAGTAGCTAATCTTTTTTTCAAACATTTAATTTCACTTTTTTCAATTCTTTTACATTGTGAACAGCATAACATCCACTCAATCAGCATAATACATGACTGAGATCGAAAATACTCTGTCTGGTTTAAGGGAAACTCACTCGTAGATGAAAATAAATCAAATTTTTTTGAAATACAATGTTTAATATAAAGATTTGATTTTAATGCAAAGACATCAGTTATTCCAGAACAAAGGTTAAAAGAAGTAACAATAGATAAAAGATTAGATGCTGAAATATGTTGCATAGATCTTCTGTATTTTGTATATATTAAATGATCATCTGGAATGAGCCAAGAATATACACGAATGGTGAAAGCAAGACTATCATCAACATATATTTCATATCGAGGACATGTGTGGATTGTATCATAAAGTTTAAACTCTGCCACAACAGGACTCAAACTCATGGTCCAGTCATTAATTTTTAACTTGCTAATACGATTTAAGAACTCTTCAAATGATTTATATAGAGGCTTAAAGGCAGTAATATTATTTGAAGTCGTTAAAGCATCTTTTTTAGCAATGATGGCAGATGCAGATTTTCTTTTTATAGGAATTGATGGTGTGAAAGATTTTTTTGGTAAGCACAGAGTCGGCAATGATCCAGGTTTTAATGTCTTTTTTTTATCATTATAAAGTATCATTTCTGGAAGATAATGCTTTTCACAAATAAACAGACTCTTATTTTCTTCAAACTTAATAAAATAGTCTTCAAACTTAAATCTTCATAACGATCTTTAAGAATAATGGCAATCAGACTTTCCCTCCAAGAAGTATTAAAACTGTCGTTAGAAGCGGGAACTTTAAATATTGAGACTCCCTTATGCCTCCTAGAAGTACTGCATCCATAAATAGAACAATTAGCACCAGGCATTCAAAATATTGGATGAAAAAGATGTAATTTAAACAAGCAGTTCGTAGATAAACAATCGATGAAAACAAATTTTGTGCACTCTGAAGCGGACTGGACACGAAAAAAATGCGAACAAAGAGTTGATCAAAGGAATACCGCAAGTGGCCAGACTATCTATTTCTTATGACTATGGTTTAAAATAGCTCGGTAGCGAACGTGTTAAGTTACTTTTCTCAAATCATTCTTTAGGCGAACTTCAAATATCAAGATTTTTTCACATGTTCTACTTTTTCTTTATGTATATTTCAAACTGATCGTTTAATTACCTTATGTTCGATAAATCCTACTATTCTGTGTGGGACTTCAAAACCATAAAAATGATTGAGAAAACTAATTAAATTAAATTACTATCAGGGTCTTTATTTACGATTTGAATCTGAGACTTCTCGTAAACAAGGCAAGCACCATATTAATTTTGTTTAATTTTTTCGACAAAAATGACTGGAAAAAAAGACAAAAAAAGAAAATTATCTAAAAGACCTTTATTTGGAACGCAAAACTTTATTAACATACATCGCCAGAAATGTTTGTCTTTATCTGAAACAAACACGCCAACTGTTGAAGCAAGACGCCTATCTGGTGACAATATTGTATATTCAGGTATGTTTGTAAATTTTATTTAAATATTAAGATGAACTTGCGAATGAAAATAGAAAGGTCAAAGAAAGTAAATGACCCAGAATAACTACTTGCTGTACAGTCATGTATTTGTATCAGTCTTTAATTTGCGTTGATACTTGAAATATATTTTTATAAACTATTGTTTGTGCTGTAGGTTCAAACTCTGATACCGACGATGATCAAGTTATAAAATCAGTCCGTAAAATAAAACCATTACCTATTAAGACCCTATTTTCATTTGTTGCCAACACAAATAAGTATGTTTGTTTGATGTGCCCGGAGAATGGAAACCTTGTGTGTGGGCCTGAACCAAATCTGCGAAAACATATTTTCCATGTTCATAAAAAATCTGAGTACCTTTACGATTCTCAAAAAAAATTACTCGTTCAAGATAAATTAATTGGGATGCAGAACAAAGATGAAATAGATGAAGCCGTAATAAATTGCATTATTCAAGATGGCCGTCCTTTTTACAATTTTCATAAACCTGGTATGCAACGCCTTCTAAACATTCTTGCTCCACTTTACAAACCACCTCATCGAAAGACAATAGCAAAGCGATTGAGAAAGCAATACTATCAATGCAAGAACGATCTTAGAGCTAAACCTAAGTCAGTTACCCATATTGCTCTAGCAACCGATTTGTGGAAAAATAGGGTTGGATCCTATTGGCTTTGCATAACAGCGTATTATTTAACATAGAAGCTTAAATACAAATCAAATATAGTTTGCTTTCGTAGATTTTACGGAAGACAATTAAGTAGTAGACTTACAGCATTCGTGCAAAAAGAAATTGCTAAACTTAAAATTAATACTAAAATTATTTCAATAACAACAGACAATGCTGAAGACATTAAAAAGGCGATGGGATCTATAGCTTTACGGCTTTCATGCGTTTGTCATAACTTAAATCTCATTTTAAATCATGGAATAAAGTTGTGGGCCAAACCATCACAGAACTTATTAGATGGCATATCAGATATCGACGAGAATCTTATTTATTACAATAACTACAATGAAAGCGATATCGAGTCTAATGAAAATATATCGTCGGACGAACAGCTTGTAATGCACAATGTAAACAATCAAGTAGAAAATGCGTGTACTTATGAAACGGAAAACGTGAGCTCGGATAATGATAAAAGTAGCGAGGAGGAAGAAGCATCAACAGATGAAACTGTTAATCAGTTATTTAACTTTTCATCCATCATTTTATTTAGGTTAAGAAAAACTTTGGCTCTTGTTAAAAGGTCTTCAATATTGCAATCATTTGTTTTTGATGAGGTTAAGAAAGAGGGGCTAAAAAAAAATAACTCATCGTTAGATTTTCATGTACGTTGGAACTCAACTCTTTTAATGATAAATAAGATAATTAATACTAAAAATGTTTGTAATAAAATTACTATAGATCCTGGTACTATCAATGGGTTAACAGAAAAACAAGTTAGTAAACTCAAGAAACTAAATCTGTTATTAGAAAATTGGAAATTCCAAGAAACTTTACACTATAATCTTGCGCCATTCTTTAAAGCAACTAAACTTCTCTCTATTAGAATTTTTCCAACACTTTTGTCGGCCAAATTTGTCCAAAATGCGTTAATGAACTTTCTGGAAGATGAATCTTCAGCTAAATGTTTTCTATCGCAACCGTCTTCTTTGGTCGAGAAAGAAAACATTTTACGAAGCAATCTTCTCAAGTTTATGAAGCAATCTTCTCAAGTCTATAAATTTTCTTTGGTGTAAGCATTCAAACCCTTGCTCTTGAGTGCTTATCTTACAAGCAAACGACAGCATTCTAACTTTTTGGTAAGATCTCTTTGGGATTTCTTGTAATTGACCGGATGATCGAATTCACTTTGTTTTTGTTAACAAAACCTTTCATCCTTCCACTGCCTCCTTTTCTTTCGATAGCTTGAGTCTCCTTATATCTCCGCAATGTCTTCAACTGAAGATTTAGCGACTTTTGACAATTTTCAATTTTTAAATGTGAGTAGGTTGGATTTTGAAGAAAAATTTCCAAATTTTTTTTCCGATTATTTAAATGTTTACTCAATTTGGACTGATAATCTGATAGTATTAGTAAAACATCAATACAATTAAATATGTGTATATAGAAAGTCGTTATAAAAAAATTTGAAAATAATTTAAGTATTTCACGAGTTATTGCTAACTATATCCAACTGGAATGTTTTGAGCCCAATTGATATCAAATGTTCTTAACAACCTCAGTACATCTATGAAACATAAAATCGATGAGTTTGATCACTTGAACTTGTTTTATTTGTGACCAAGCAGTTTGAAGTTTCTGATTCAATTTTTCAGCATTTCTTAGCCTGCCATGCAAACGTATTTTATCATCAACTTTCTTCCATAACTTCTCAATAGGATTTTAGGTCAGGAGCTTTCGCAGGCCGTTTCATTATAGTAATTTCATTTCTTGAAAAATAACCCCAAACCATTAAGCTTTTGTTTAACTTCAATTCCAATAGTGTACATTTGTTTTAATTGTTTGCCAAATGCTCGTCTCATTTTGTTTACTTTTTTAAACTAAGTCTTTCACTTTAAGCTTTGACTCATCCGACTATAATAATTGTCTCTACTATTCTGACGTCCAATATCTGAGCCTTCGCTAAATTCAAAATTTTCTTTGTTACTACTTTTATACTGTTTTTTATTCATATAAAAAAAAAATTTAGAAGAGATTCATACAAGTGAGAACAAAACAGAATGTATTTCACATTTCCATTCCACATATCAAATAGTATAATAGCAAATTAAATTTTTTTTTCTAAATTAGAATCATAACTTGTTTTATGATTATTTAAAATTTTTTTGTTTCCAGAAAAAAGCAAGGTTTCTTGAGTTTTACCAGCAATATTGATAATCGTTAAAAGTGGCGAAGAAAGCATAACTGGCACCAGAGAAACGATACTTTATTTTGACCATCCATCTGAAAAGGTATAGAAATATACTATAGACTTTTTAACAACAGAACACTAAACATGAAAAGAAGAAATTAATTTATTGCAAATTGCTAACAATAAAATAATTGTAATATATAGCGATATTTAATGTAATATATCAATAAATGTACTTCCATTCTTGAATTCGATTGCATAATTATATTTGGTGCGTGAAAACTAGGATCCTGTTAATAGCATAACCAAATATTGAGGAGACACAGTACTAAATCACTTGACTAATGTTAAAAGAATGAATTAAATAATCTTGCCAAATCACAACTGCAAAAATGAAAAACTTTTTATCGCAAAATATAAATAGTGAGTTAGAATAATTAAGGCAACACGAATTTAAGGAAGAATTGAGCGTCAGTAAATATCTTGATTTTCTTCCTATGTTCAATAGAAGTGAATTTCATGAGCAAATGAAATAGAATAAAAGGAAAGATTATTAAAAAACTTTTTTTTAAAAAAATTAATTTTAAAGCCTGATATAATCCTATATAGCAATCGAAGCCAAACGTGATTGGTTGATTTACTCCAAATAAAAAAGTCTCAGATAATGAAGCAAAGTCGGAACATCTTTGAGCACTATTTATAGAATCAAATACAGTTTAAAAGTACAGGAACATATCAATTTTAAGCCAGGATTAGGAAAAGAGCCTTCAGGAACCCCATTAGGTCAAAGAAAAAGATGGAAAAAAATCATAAAGCAACAAAGAAAAGGGTTGTCAAAAATATTATTATTGCAAGGTCATAGGCTAGAACTGAAAAGTTTCTTATTTCTCTATAATTGTCAGCATCCTAAAATTAGCGCTCTCAAAAGGGTTATCACTAACCAGTTGGTTGAAATGCTAGAACTCAGGCCGAAAATGTCAAAACATTTCATTTCCGGATTTTGCAAAACTGCATGCTTCTTTTAAGCTTGAAGTTGCCAACCACGATTTAATTTACTTAATGTTTCCTTGTGACTATATTAAAACTTTTAAGTATGCTTAGAAAAAACAGACAAATTTATCATCATTTATCTAAGTGTGTTTAGAGCCATATATTGCAGAATTTGAATAAAATTACCTTAACCTTCATTTTAACTAAGTAATTAACCAACACTGATAATGACAATAAATTTTTTAAGCAACACTATTAAAAACGAGTAACTTCCGCTTTAATAAAAACTCTTTTGCGTTGGATAAAGTTGAAATAGGAAGCTAAAGTATACGTTAATTTGGGAGAAGATCTCTTAAATAAATGCATACCTGTTCTAACCTTTTTTTTTGAAATGTAAAAAAGTTAAGTTGCTAATAATTATTAAAGTGCTCATAAGAAAACAACAACTACATCTAAAACATTCAGTTTCACGAGTCTGATGAGTAGGACTTTCTGTATGCATTATTTCGTGGTTAGTTTATTTCTTTGTCTAAAATCTCTCAAGCTGAATCTTATCAAATCATGTTGATTTCCCATGGATTGGCATTAAAGCCGTTGTTTCACTATGTATAGCAGAAGAGTTAGTAGACTAATTGATACCATTCCAGTAATTACGGAATTTACCAAAAATCTCCATATTTTACCATACATTTATATATATTACTTGGAGACATCAATTAGATTGAATACTTTCTCCAGTATTATCTCTGGTATGTGATGACGACTCGCTAAGTTTAACAGTTTTCTACCAATTTCCGCTTTTCCGCTTTTCAAACCCATGTTTGAAGCTGGGTGTCAAAATAAAAAATTTTTTATCAGTTCATCTCGACTCGTTTATTTTGTTCTTTATTTCTTGTATTATAGAAAGGGCTGTTTCGTTTACTTTCAGGACTTTTATGTCCAGATACCATCACAGGTGGAGAGTCAATTTGACCTCTTCCATGAGCAGTGAAGTCTTCTATATTTTTCCTATTTCAGTGAAAGATTTACGGCCAGCTAAACCAAATGATGCTTTAAATTCACCAGAAAAATTCTCACAATTGATTAGGAAATCCCCTACATCCTTTCCCAGCTGTCTTGTGAACTACATTTCAATTGCGGGAATTCGTTCGAACAAGTTATTTGGGTACCTCTTGGGTTACTATGCAAACTTTTATCTAATTCAAGAAAATTTAGGTTGCTTTGGACCAGCTCAAATGCTGAATTTGCTTTCACAGAAGCCTTACTCTAAGCAATACGCTTCTCTTTAAAAGTTTGGTCTATTCTCCAATATTGCCTTTTCGTCTTCTGCTGGTTGGCCACCAAAAACTTACTGCTTTCCTCAATTTTTTTTACATGGCATCTTGATGTGAAACAAATAAATCACTAAAATTTTCTTGTAACTTTTTCTGATTTGACAAGTTTTTAGGAGATGATGAGCTTATTTAGTCGTTGCCATTTAATGTGAAGCTTTCAAATGGCAAGCTTTTCAAATGGCAAGCTTTTCAAATGGCAAGCTTTCCAAATGGCAAGCTTTCCAAATGTAATTTAGAGCTTTTGTTGTAATATGTGACTTATTCCAAATTATTAATAATACTTAGCAGTCTTAACAACGCCACCCTTAAGACTAATTCAGTTAACTTCAAAGTGAAACAGCACTCGTAATAGTTCACCTTGAAAAGGAAGTTTTGAAGATCAAAAACTTTCTTCAGTTCTTCCAACAAGCCTAATTCAAGTAGAGGAGCGTGTGGCTTTGGAAGATTCCATCACTTACAATTAGGAAATACAAGCACAAAATTTTGTTAATAGATATTGGAAAAACGCTTTTTATGACTAAACTTTGACTGAGTTATTTAAGTTATAATATTGTTCAAATAAGCTAGTTTTTGAACATAAACGTGTTCTTAATAAGTGGTAGGTTGATGGAAAAAAAAAATCATAGTTCTAATTTTTATATCCTATGGATGCAGTGGCATATCTAGGGTAGGGCAGGTAGGGCACGTGCCATGGGCGCCAGCCTGAAAGGGGCGCAAAAGAGGCTTGGTTGCGATACAATAAGCGAGAATTATATAAAATAAATTAAGAAATAATATATCATATAAAATAAATATATTATATAAAATAAAGTTTGTGTCATCATTTATTAAAAAAATTGTAATTAAGCACTTTATGTGGGGGAAGAGGGGCGCGAGATCGGTGTTTGCCCCAGGCGCTATTTACCCTAGGTACGCCACTGTATGGATGGGACCACCATTTTGTCCACTATTTAATTAAAAGGACCGTAACTATGATATTGAACCGGACTGATCAGGAGTCTGGTCTTTATTTTTGGCGGGAAAACACTAATTACTTAAATGAAATTATTAACTTCTTTGCAACAGGTGCTAATGCTAGTTAAACCTCGCACAAATCTCTGGAAAATGATTGACTGTGAACCTCGCGAATACTCCACTAAGATAAATAATTTTGAATTAGAAAAAAACCGTAAGTATTTTTATTTATGCTCCACAGATAATATGTATTTTCTTTTATTGCATGTTTTTCTATTTTAAGCAAATGCATATTTCTACAAGTCTAAATAATAATGATCCTTCAGTAATGATGACGGCTCTATGTAATTTGATGATAGCCTAGATTTAATGCAAAATTTTTTAAGCTTATATTAAAAACTATTCTATTGTGGTATTTTTTAACTTTTCTTCTTGTTATGTTTAAATAAAAACAAAAGCAGCAAGGTCTGTCACAATAAACAATTTACAATCAATACAGTGTGTACACTAAAGTATGTGTTATAAATAGCATGTTTAAATTTTTTTGTGTGAATTAAATATTTGATTAGGTTTACAAAATATGCACCAACTATCACACAATTAGAGATAATCAGTGAATCTAACGTAGACTAAAGTTCAATATAAAAAATATTTTTTATCAAAATACTTCTAAATCTTTTTATTTTTTAAAACAAGTTAATAAATACAAAATGGCAATAGAGTATAAAAAGACCATATATATCAGGGTGTTTTTTCTTATATTAGAAAAAAAAAATTTAGTTTGATTTTAATTTAGCATATAAGCTTATCTTGTGTCATGTAAATAAAAACATATGGAAAAAATTAAACAGATCAAAGAAAAAATATTAAGAGACCTCTCAATCGTGTTTAAGTCTTTCAACAAAAGTTTTCTCATTAAGTTTTGAAAATGAAGAAAATAATTTTTCTTAGTAATTAAAATGTGCATTTTCTTCTAAAATCTAATCATCTGTAGTAATTCTTTGTCAAAGGTTCTTTTCATCAATTTATCATGTTCTATTCCTCAGAATATGTTATTGATGCTTTTCATCTTAAAAAAGGGACATAAAAGTTTCACTACAAATTTAGCTCAATCATTAACAATATGCACTGATGAAACTATTATGCACTTCTGTAATCTATTGCTATAGCAATGTTTCTAGATCACTAATAAGAAAATCCTGACTTAGTTTTAGTGTATAAAAAATATTTATTAAATGTTTAGTAAAAAAACTGAAAAACTCCGAGTGGACAGAATCAATTTTTTCAAAATTTGTCTTACATCTTTTTTTTTGCTGGCCTGTGTAAGGATTTAACCATAAGTCATTTGTCATCAATAAGATCAGAATCATTTAAAAGTACCATACCAATGAGGTCTGCAGGTACCAAAGATGTCCTATAATTTTCTTCAGTTCTTCTTTTCCCACTTTGCTATCAACTTTTTCAAAGTGTTCTATAGTTTTTTGCATCTGATTTACTATTTGTGTAGTCTGTTGATTCATTTTAGGTTTTTTCATCTTAGGTTTTTAGAGAAGTCATATCTTCTTTTTTTGTTTAGCCTGCTGCTGAATCTGTCTCCATTTTTTTTTTTTTTAAATCTTAAAACATGTTTCTCATATAGTCTTTTTAGCTTTTTTATAGCATTTGGTTTCTGAGTTTTTGGAATGTTAGTGGTATGCCAAATCTGAAAAATCTTGTTGATTACATTTGAACAAGTTGATTACAAAATCAGTTTGTTTTCAAATCATAAACAGGAGACACCTGTTCATTAATTGGCAGTTGGTTATAATTATCCACAACTACATAAATCTGTTGACCAACTATCCAAACATTATTTCCAGCAGATATTTTATGAATTTAACTATTTTATTTATCTAATCTAAAACTTTAAAATCTTAAAATTTCAGGAGAGTTGAAATAAAAACATTTCATGTGTAATATACATAGATAAAAAAAGATTAAAAAATACCAAATATTGTCTAATTTGCAAACCCAAATAGTTTGATAGATCAGTATTATTTAATAATAATAAAAAAAGCTTATATGTATACTTACAATCATACTAATGTTTAATTTCTTAATATTTTAACTTATTTGGATTTTTGAAACAAGTAAGCCAGCAATACCTAACATTATTGCATTTGAAATTGCTTCTAACCAAAAAAACCTCTAACATTATTGTATTTGAAATTGCTTAGCTAAAATAAAGCATATTATGCTGGTATTATCTTATCTGTTCTTATCTTATCTGCTATTAACTTTTTCTAGTTAAAAAGGCATATTCAGCAGAAGATTGTTGTCAGTATAACAACTACAGTTCTGATGACAGTGTACTTTATTTTAAAAAACTATCCTCTAATGCTACTACTCCAATCCGTGGATCAATGCATGCTGCAGGTTTGTTTTTTTACCATTTAAAACCATCAAATTTTATTCAATATAACTTGCTTAACTCTCGTTTAAATTTTTTTAGGCTTTGACTTATTCAGTGCAGAAGAATTAGTAATTGAACCAAATAGTCACAGGTTGATAAAAACTGATATTGCTGTAAAATTACCAAAAGGATCTTATGGGAGGGTGGCACCCAGGTAATTCAGATATGTAAACATAAGTGATAAGGTTGTAAGTTTAAGTAACATTTTTGTTCTAAAAAATAAATGTTAATCCCTGGGTTGCTAGCTACTATTTATGAAGTTTTTTGTTTCCTAATATGAATTTGTAAGGTAGTAGTTCTTAATAAATTCAGATTTTGTTTCAAGATATTATCAAAAAGTTGGAACTGTATACTTAACAGGGCTGGCATTAAAAAAACCCACCCAAAAAAAAACCTATTTGAATGATTTTTGTAGAGGGTTTTTTCATTTATTTTTTTTATTACAAAAATCTAACCTAAGCTAAATGTAATTTATAGCTCATATATATATATATATATATATATATATATATATATATATATATATATATATATATATATATATATATATATATATATATATATATACAGTGCTCGAAGTGGGAAAAAAAAGGTAGCGGGATGGTTTTTAATATTTTCTAATCACCATCCCACCTATCCTAAAATTATAGATTTCGTATTTTGTGTAGATTAAATAAAGGAATTATAAATCCCTAGAGTATCCCTATAGTAAAAAACCTATATTAAAAAAACAACTTGAGGTCCGTTATATTCTTAAGAGACTGTCACCGTAAAATATTGAGTTGAGTTTCACATCAAACGTCATTAAGCAATCAAAAAACAATGATATATTTAAACATTTTATTTTTAAACAAGTCTTATTTTTTTGTATTTACCAATTTTTAAATAATTGAAAAAAAATACCATCACATTGAGGAAAGGATTAGCAAGTTTCAATACTCGAAAAATCTGTCACTTCTTTATTTATTTCAGTGTCATTTTCCAAATTACTTTTAGAACTATCACTGCTTAACTTTCTTTTCCTTCCGCTTGCTAGCCATTTACCCATATTTAAAATAAGTAAATTTTTTTTAAATCATAACATTTAATGTTGAGTAAATCTACTGTGTACTATATTTTATTTCACCAAAAAAAACTCTAATGATACTTTATCGAAAAAAAAAAACCAATGTCGCTTTTTGTTGCTTGGTAACTTTTTATTTAAAATACAAAAGAAAAGACACAATGTTTTATAATTATCGATTTAGTTTTTGAAATTTCTACCGCAAATTTTTAAATAACAGCTGAGACTTTAGTTCATTTAAATTCTTTAAAATTGTTTTTACAAGTTTATTTATAGGAGGAAAATAAAATAAAATTTCCATTAATTTATTATGTACCGGGATGGCATCCCACCCCAAAATATGCATAAAAAAAAGAGGTGGGATGGTCTTCAAAATTTAAAAAGGTAACGGGATGGCATCCCGCCCCATCCCGCCTCACTTCGAGCACTGTATATATATATATATATATATATATATATATATATATATATATATATATATATATATATATATATATATATATATATATATATATATATATATATATATATATATATATATATATATATATATATATATATATATATATATATATATATATATATATTATAACAACAATAATAACAACAACAACAATAATAATAATAATAATAATAATAATAATAATAATAATAATAATAATAATAATAATAATAATAATAATAATAGTAATAGTAATAATAATAATAATAATAATGATAATAATGATAATAATGATAATATTACTATTATAAAATGATGATCTTTAAAAATTAAATGAAGTCTCTAGCCTTTCAACACATTCATTTTTCTAAAGAAATGCTTATGTATTTCTATAATGTTTTGTGTTTTCATAATAAAAAAGTTTTATTTCAAGTCTCCATTTACATCCAGCAGTTGTTACATTAATTTCTTGTGATTTAGGCAATCATATCTATGCTGAAGAAGTGAGTAAAGCTTTTGACACCAGCCCCTCAGCTGAATTAAACGGTATTCGAGCTGATGAGAAAAAAGCAACCTGTTTGTCTAAAAATCTTTCTGACAAGTAGATGTTCAGATAGTTTCAGCTTTCTTCATTAGGTTGGCGTGAAAACTAAAATATTTGACAGATTTGAAGAATTAGAAACAACACTACTGCTGGTCATTTAGCTTCCAGGCTTTTAAATCATTGCCATCTTTCCTTGACATGTATTTATCTATGTGCACAAACATGCTCCACTTTACAACTGATTATTAATTTGCACTAAATGCAGTTAAATATTTTCTTAAAACCTCTGAAAGTTTCTTTCATTCCCATCCTCTTTTCCTCCAAATGGCATTCTATTATATAATTATGTTTAATGTTAAAAAGATTTAATTGTTAAAAGGTGCAGTCAGTCCCAAAGGAGGTAAAAGACTGTAATCTAAAAATTTAGTAAAGAGCATTTTTGTAAAAAAACCTGGAAGAATCTGGGTTTTTTTTACAACCCTGGGTTCTCAGCCTGTTTACTTACAAAAATACTCCTCACTACATATAGTTTTCTCTATTAAAATTTTATTTTACAATAAAGAGTTTTAGGGATTTAGGTATATTTAATCTAAGAGAGATTAAAAATGCTGTACTTATTATCACATTAATCTTACACATTTAGATCTGGATTGGCTCTGAAAAGTTTTATCGATGTTGGTGCAGGAGTAGTTGATTATGATTATCGTGGTAATCTTGGTGTTATTCTATTTAATCATAGCAAAAATCCATTTGTTGTTAATTTTAAAGATCGTATTGCACAGTTCATTGTTGAAAAAATATATACTCCAAAGTTAGTTGAGTTAGAGGTAAACAATTTTTTTATTTCTAAAGTATTTTTATAATAAAAGTTTGCTATATAATTAAAAATTGATCTCTAATGAAGAAGTGGTTTTGGCAATGCTACTGTAAATGTTTTGTGTGTATGTGTGTTAAAAACCAAATGATTTCAGATTTTGGTTTCCATTATTTAATATGAAAGATAACAAGAAACTTTTTTTTACAAGTTGAGTCTCCAATACTTCTGCAACTCTAACTGTTATGTATTACATTAAAAAAAAGAGGAAATGAACAACTAACTCGATTGACAATCCTAAAATTTGGATCCTCCAATGTTGCTTATATACATCCAATACCAAAAAAACCAACCAAGTTTGATTATATATATATATATTTTTTGTTGCATAAAGCTTGACTATTCATGGGTTTTCTAAGCATTTCACAGATAGTTAAACCCATATTTCTGCTTTTGATAATATTTTTTATATTAGTTTTATTTATTCTATTTTTTATGTTAAACATGAATTTCATATTGAATTTAAGTTTATTCTATTCTTTTCTCAATAATTTTGTATATAGACATGTCATAATTATGATTCAATAACCCTGTCTATATACAGAACTGAATATCATAGATACTGCACATTAGGAACATTTTTTGCAATAAAATGCAATATTTAGTAAATGTAGCATGTAGCTTTTACCACTTCCAATTCAATTATTTTGTACTATATACATTTGTTAATACAAAAATTTCTTAATTTTGTATTTGTTAAAGCAAAATTACATTATACACACACACACACATGCACGTGCGCGCACACACACATAATTCATAGAAAACATGTTGGGTCAAGAATTTATCTAAAAATTTGTTTTTTTAAATTCTTTTTTATGAACTTTTTTACAACCAAAATCAAGAATAAAATGTTTTCTGTAAAATTTGATGAACATTGTCCTTCAGCTCAGCAATAGTTCAGGGCTTATTAAAAAACACTTACTATTTCAAATATCTTCTTTTTGATATCTTAAATCATCAGATCAGGGGAACACGGTGGCATATCTGGAAATTATTCTTTCTCTAAAAATTTGCCTTAACTACTGCATGGTCTCTTGTTAGCAACAGCTTTAGCTCCTGTATTTATTTGACCTTTTATGGTTATATATAAAGATGTCTTTGTATATGCTTTAAAGTGGTGTGGTTCCAAGCTCTTGAGAATGCCATTGAAAGGATGTTCCTTGCTCTTCATCAACGCTCTGCTATATCTTTCAATATTTTCCTGTAAACAAACTGAGCATTGTCTTGCAGTCTGTGAAAGATCCTAGAGAAAAGCTTGATTATTTGACCATGTTACTGGGTTGGTAACTTAGTATTTCTTTATGGGATTTATTTTGTAGCACTTTATTACTTTCAATGATTTTTGAGTGGATGTTGCATTGTTTTAAATTGTCTTTTACGCTACAAATGTGAGGTAGCTCATCCTTGCCTACAAGAAATCAATCTAAGTTTTTGAAAGTTCTGAATCAAGTTTTTGTACCTATATTTCATAAGTCTTCATTATTTTCTATCCTAACCATGTTTAATTAGATTTTTGTAACTTATTACTCTATTGAATTCTTTTTATTTTTACTTTTTGACCTACTTAAGATATACTATATAACCACAATTTGAACAAAAGTTTGAACATTTAGATGGCAAGTTCAAATTTTGATTGCAAATGAAGTCAACTGACTCAGTTTAAATGTTTATTAGTAATATTTAGATATATTTTTCTACATGCAGTTTTGGAGAAAGTTATACTCATTATTTTATTTGGTTAAAAACATGTTGTGACAAATAAAGTTTTTCTAACGAAACAACTGTTGTTTTGTAAAGATTTTAATTTGTGGTATTCAAAGTTATTTATGATTTTTAGGAGCTTGATGAAACAGCTCGAGGTGAAGCAGGATATGGTTCAACTGGAACTAGATAATTGTTGACATGTTTAGTGTTGTACAGTATACATTGTGAGGATCATTTTTCTAATATTCTTCTTTAAAAAAAATATATATATATTCTTTAAACTTGAATGTTTTATCAAATTGTCCGCAAACTTAAAATCCAATTTTAAAAATGTTATTTATTGTAACTTGAATTTAAAAAATGTATCTGAAATAAGATTAAAAAAATACTTTAATTCCCAGTCCCTGCAGCATTTTAAACATGGTTTTAAGTTGTATTTTAAGTGTCAATATATTCAACTGATAACACTTTTCTATCATCAGCAAAATATGTAAGAAAAGATTTACATTAATAAGGCCAATAATTTTTTATATCCTCAGTTGCATAGTATAAAAATTAAAATGGTGATTAGTAATTATCTTAGTTAAAAAAAAAGTTTTAAGTAAACAAAGAGTTTCTCATAATTCTCAATCTGTATATTGTTAGTGGTGTGGGAGAGTTTTAGTGCTTAACTTTCTTGAAATAAATGCTTAAAATTCTTGTAACTGTAAACTTTCAGCCAGAGATGTTTTTACTTTATTGGTGTTTATTTTGATCATTCATGTTAATCAAACATTAAAAATATTCAGTTTTTAAATTTTTTTTTTCATTTGTGTTTTTGTTCCCTTTTTTTAAAAAATACATATTTTTTTTGTTCGTTTTTAATTGCATGTGAATTGGTAATTATTTACTTATGTTTTAGATTTATTTTTAGACTTTTTTCATAAAATGTTATCAACAGGTCGCATTATAAAAGATTTTCAACTGGCTGATATTAAGAGCATTATTCCAAAGTTGTCATCTAGTTTGCATAAGGGACAATGTGGTCGTATAGGAGTAATTGGTGGGAGTTGTGAATATACAGGTGCTCCTTACTTTGCTGCAATGACTGCACTACGCCTTGGTGCTGATATAGTTCATGTATTCTGCACTTCATCTGCTGGTCCTGCAATTAAAAGCTACAGTCCAGACTTAATTGTACATCCTATACTAGATGACGACACAGTTTTAAAACAGTTAAGAGTTTGGTTACCACGTTTGCATTCTATTGTATTTGGACCTGGTTTAGGGCGTGAAAAGCTCAATTTATATACAAACATCCTTAAGCTTGTGAAGGAGTTTGAAAAGCCTGTTGTTGTTGATGCTGATGGATTATTTGTTATTTCTGAAATACCAAATATTTTAAAAGATTTTAAGCATGTTACTTTGACCCCAAATGTTTTTGAGTTTAAAAGAGTTTTGGATTCTTTAACTAACCATGGACTTCAAGAGAGTGAACAGTTAACCAGTTTATTCGAAAAGTATGGAAATATTACAATTGTGAAGAAAGGAAATATTGATGAAATTATAAACTCAGAGAGTTATTGTTGTGTTTCTGGTGGGAGTGTATGTCGATGTGGTGGACAGGGGGATGTTTTAGCAGGATCAGTAGCACTCTTTACTTATTGGGCAGATCTAGCAAAAGTTAAAGAGCCATCCATTTTGGGAGCTTATAGTGGGTGTCTTTTTACTAAAATGTTAAGCAGTGCAGTTTTTAAAGAATATGGTCGTTCAATGGTCACTGGTGACTTCTTTTCAAAAATACATCAAGTATTTCAAGATTTGTTTGAGGAAAGTTAACTTTTTTGTCTCTGATAGTCCTTGTTGATGTTCAAACACGTAAGATAGTTTTCTTATAATCTTTTGATATTTTTTTATTTGTCTTTTTATCTTACAGCTTCTAAGTTTTTTTACATGCTTTGTAGTTAAGTTTGTTTTTATGTTTTCTCTTCTAAAAATTAACTCAAAAAGCTTCGAGATTATTCTTACTGTTCATTCTTAAATGGCTCAAAAGATTGCATTCATGTCTCTAAATTTATCACCTCAGTTAAATTTAGCATAATATTTTTAAAAGTGATACTGCATATTTTATTATTGCTTAAAATTTTGATTTAAAGCTATTTAATTGTATTATTAAGTAGCCTTGCATTCTTACTTTATTTCCTCATTTGTCTATCAATATCTTATGACTTTAATAGAAAAGTTACAGTTTTTTTTAAGTAGAAAAATGGTTTAAATGTATTTTTTAAAAACCATTATGTGCTTCATAATTGCAAACAATTTATGTGTTTCCTCTTTTTTTTTGAGCAGTTTTTTTTCTTGTAAATATTAAATGGAATTGATTTTATTTCATAAAAAGAATTGTATGTGAAGTTATTTAATCAATTGAGATATTTGTAGTTAGCTTAAAAGATTGTAATGTCTATTAATAATTAATAAGAGATAATTGCGGTTAGTGCCAAAATAATTATTATATATTTGTTAAAATGAATGTGAATTATTATTATTTATAGCTGTGCTGACCATGATAAGTCAATACAGCCATGATTTTTTTTTTTACATTTGCAATATTAATTAATGTAACTTAAAGGATATAGAATAGTGAATATGAATATAGAATTATACCACAGATTTTAGGCCCCAGTGGACTTGTTCTTAGTGGTGTCATGTTGGGTTGGTCAATCTTTTTCTATATAATCTGTTTCTCTGTGTCAAGTGATTTTCACATAGAGGTATGTTAATGATAAATTAGTTTAAAAAATTTTATATTTTTTTCTCTTGATTATCTTGTGAGGTAAATATTTGTTTTTACCTTTCCCTTACTTTTTTACTTAGATTTTTTTCTTTTTTTTTTACAGAATTCTGGCATAGACAATGTAGAAGTAAACGATATTGGAATTAGATTTTGTGAGTTTAGTCAGTTGGCATAGTAGACTTTTGATCCACCTTTTTTAGTTACCCCTCTACCCTTAAGATTAGTTTTAGTAAAGTTAGCTTTTAGTTGTTGTTTTGGATTTTCACATCATTATTAATTCTGCAATTTATCTTTCTTGTTTAAACTTAAATGTCGAGAAAAGTACTGTTAATGTATTCCTAATAAACAACTTGTTGTGTGAGTAAATATTTTTATTCAATGCTTAAGATTTGGAGGTGGCAAACTATGGCTTAAAAAGTGTTACAGTCACAAAAGCTCATGATCCAGAATGCTGCTGGCAAGTGGAGCCCGGAGATCTAGATTGTGAAGTATTATATCTTGGATTGTTTCTTAAGCTGCCTTGTATGTTAGTAGGTTTGAGTGTATTTCTGATTTTAAAATTTATTTGTCAATGTCAAGGTTTTTTTCACTACAGTCAATGGAATTGTATGGAGGTTTTCCAAAAGAGATTGATGTAGGGAAAAAGTACAATATAACTTATGTTTTTCCAAACATAGTGAGTATTTTTTTTCTTTTATTTGTCTGATTGATTGCATTGTGCTGCAACTTTGTGAAAATAGAAAAGAATTTGTTAACAAGATAATTTTGTTTTAAATTGTTTATTGGTTACATTCTTTTTCTGTAGTACCCACTTGACAGAATTGGCTGGTGCAAGTTCTTTTTGATGACTCTTGGTAGTCAAGTTACAGTGCATACAGTAAATTTTAACACATCAACTGGACCTGACACTCGTTCCTTTATGCAAAGTAAGTAATAGAATAATTTAATTGCCATTACTAAATTTTTTGTGTGTAAGTAAATATCCTAAAACTTATATTTCAACCGGATTTTTTTGATGTAAATTTATCTTATTGTTAATCATGTTTCGTTGTTTATATGAAGTTTTAAGTAATAATTACTAAAGCTTTATATTGGTAAGTTAAATTATTTAAAAAATCTCCATTTGTAATCAGTCAAACAAAAATTTAGGGCTGTTTGACAATGGTCCTATGGTATATCGAAGATGCGGAGGTGTAGATGAGGTATTTGGTATTCTAGATTAAGCTATTTAGCTCTTAATTTATCGATTGCTTCTCGATCTAGCTGTTGCACCTCAAAGCTTTGTGATAAGCTTTTTATTTAGAATCCGAGAAATTCCTGTCAACCATTTATATGCTCAAAAAAATATGGCGGTTTTAGGAATTTTTATCGCGAAGATCTTGCTAAATGCGAACCAGTTAACAGATGCCAAACCGAACTCGGAAAAGACAATCTTCCCACATCTGTAAACTTGATCTTTTTTTTTTTTCATGGCAAATGTCTTGTTAAAGTTATTTGATACATCTCTTATGTTAAACTTCTTGTTTATCGTATTTAATTTTCTGTTGTTTTTCTTTATATTTGCAAAAAAAAAAAAGGCACGTGCGTTATACAGGGTGCTGATTTTTTTCTATACTATTTAGAAATTTTTCGTGAAAATCTTTTTTTTTATTTTTTTATTTTTTTAATTATTTTAGGCGTTTGACTACGAAAGAAATCTCTGCAAAAGTCTAGTTGATCATGAGCTTTCGAGTGATGACAAACGAACTTTGTCAGAAATTATAGACGGCAGCTCTCTTTTGCAAAATATGAACCCTTACGTAGATGTCAAGCATGAAGATGTAAGTTGGTAGTTTTTTTATACTAAAGACTTTAAAAAAGATAAGTAGTTAATATTATCTTAATATTTACAAAACATTTCTGGTTTTTCTTACGTTGCGATTGCAATATATGGCCTGCAAAAAGGAATAGTTTAACTCAACCTTTGTAAACGTTTGTTCGTCACTATTTATCTTTACTATAGTTGGTCTTGGAATGTAACAAAGGTGAACAGAAGGGAACATTTTGTCAATGTAATAAAGGCTGGACCTCAGTTATGGAGACGCTTAAAGACGGCCGGAAGAAAATGAAATGGTGCTCAACAAGTATCGCCACAGAAAAGAAAACCAGGCTTCTTAAACTCTCATTACTTGGAGTATCTTTTCCGCGGTGTTTTAAAATTTCTAGAACATACAGTATTGGACAAAACATTTGCAACCAAATAATGCTAATTTAGTTTCTTTATATAAAAGTGCCGCATTTTTTCAATTTAGAGAAATAACTATGTAACTGTTTAGAGACAAAGTTCTTCAAGTTTTATTCATCACAGAGTTCATTATTTGTACACGAAAATTAATAAATTAATCAAAAGTATTAAAAAAAGTTGATTTCCTTCTGGACAAAACAAGTGCCACTCGATAAAATGTTAACCAAGCTGCATTTCGCTATCAATATTTCGTGGCGAATCCTTTGTTGTCGATCACAGCCTTGAATCTTCGAGGCATAGATTCGATCAGGTGATCAATGAAACTTTGTGGAGTCGCTGCCCAGGCCTTTTGGATTTGTTCAAACAGTTGATCCTTATTACGAACACCTTCACGATTAATTCTGCGGTTGACGATCTCCCACAGGCTCTCGATAGGGTTGAGATCCGGAGATTGAGGCGGCCAATCCATCACCGATAGGTGGTTGTCTTGAAACCACTGCTTGACTACTTTTGCAGTGTGTTTCGGATCGTTGTCTTGCTGAAAAACCCATTTTATTGGCATATTCCATTCAGCATGAGGTAACATAACATCTTTCAGGATTTTTTTATACATGAAACGGTCCATTATTCCATCGTTTCGATATATTGGATCTAGACCGTTAGCAGAAAAACACCCCCAGACCATTACATTGCCTCCACCATTTTATTCTGGTTTTTTAGTGAAATCAGCGGTTTCTTTGCAGGGCGTCGAGAAAACAATCCGGCTTCTACAGCACGTCGTCTGATTGTTCGGTCCGATACAGGCAGCTCTAATACTTTTTTGTGACATTCCACTTACGTAATCGCCAATAATTTTCTTTCTTAGTTCCAATCCAAGACTGTCGGGAGCCATTTTTGCACTTGAAATCATAAAAATAATAAAAATAAATAATCACACTTCTCAAGGCTTACCGTGCTATATTTACCTTGTGATGATACAATAATGCTCTGTGGAATACAACGTCTTGGTTGGATGTGGACTCTATTGATGTAATGAAACACTTGTTGTATTTCACTTCTTGCATTGATGTTCTTCGATAAAACACTTTGATAAAACTCACTTCGATAAACTGTCTTGATAATACTGACTGATTGACTTCCATATACTGACTGAATTACATGTCGATTTACATGTCTCTTATATAGTAAAATGAACCTGTGTGAACCTGTTCTGGAAGATTCTAGATGCTTCTTTTCGATGCTTCTGGAAGCTTCTGGATGCGTCTGGATGCTTCTGAATGTTTCTGGATATTTCTGGATGCTTCCAGATACTTCTTCTGGAAGCTTCTGCATGCTTCTGGATACTTCCTTTAATTATTAAAAAACTTCCGTGACGTTGACACGGACCAGACTTAAGAAAATGAAACAAACCAAAAAAGTTGCACTTGTTTTGTCCGCTGCAAAATGGCACTTGTCAACGAAATTCTGCCTGTGTGCTGTCACCTGTCAGCTGATTGCTCATGTCATGGCATGCTATGACTCCAGACTCCTGAACTGTTTGCTGTGGTAGTATAGTTCGTTTCGTTTTTAAGACATGTAAAATTAGGAACACTTTTTAGCATTGTTCGATGTTGGTTGCAAATGTTTTGTCCAATACTGTATGTATTCGAAGTAATTCTTTGTCTTAAATTTTTACAAAAAAAACATCTTTGGATGCATATTTACGCAACCGTGCTCTGTTTGAAGGCTTCATTAGCAATTTGAAGAGGTTTTCTCGATAATAATCTCTTTATCGTGCTTAATTTCAACTTTAACCGTACTTTTAGCTAACAATTTTTGTGGCGGCTCTCTTGTTTTTAATTGTTTTGTACTTATGGTGGAACCTGTTCGTACGTGAAGTCATTCAAGGTAACCTCACCAGTGTTACTCTCTTTTTTCGACGCTCAAAATCGGACTTTAACTTTCATTATAATCCGCTCTGGGTGATCGGAAATAAGACCTTTAATACCGACAAAATGTTGCATGAAGATGTGTCTTCAACCAATAGTTCTGAAAATTTTGAGAGTGCTTCTTCAGATATAGGTAACGTTAAAGCAGAAGTTCAATCCAAAAGTTTGCAACCGTTATTTGAAATGAACGACGCTCGGGACTATTTTTGATAAGTCAAACGTTCCTTTCACTGTTGAAGCGTGATCGGCTTTTTATGAGAAAGGTTAACTTTGCGTTCTTGTATCTTTGGCGCTAATATATTTTTTAATTAGTCCTTTTCAGTTTACTTTTTATTAGTAGGCAATCACTGTTCGATCAATTTTTTTCTTAATATAGACTGTTAAATTGATTAAAAATTTGTTAAGAACGAATTTTGCTGTAATGTGAAGCTTTGTTTAAACTATAATTGATGTTGAGTATTCAATTTAAAATAATAAAATGATGTTCGTATATTTGTCTTTTTTTGAAAATGGCGTCTGCCTTTTAAAACGCGGAATGTTGCTTTAGTGTAAATTATTGTTTTTTTTTCATTGAGTTTTTAGATACCAAGACTGTTTGAAGACAGTTTTACACTGAAAATCAGTCGCCCCCTACTAATTTTATACGTTCATTCGGTTTGCAATAATTTACCATCCACAATCATTTTCCTGTTTAATTCGATCTAACTAATTTATTTGTTTTTATCAATTAGAAATTTTTTAATTTCTGATCGATAGAGTTTTATTGCTCCATAAGAAATAAAACCTTTGGTTCATAGTTAAAACACTTTGTTGTTAAAGGTTTTATGAGTCGTATAAAACTGATACTGGATAATTTATATTTACATCTCTTTAAAATCTGCTACCTTAAGATGCGTTTAAAGCTAATCGTCTGTTAGATGGGAAAAGGGGGCAGCAATTGAACCTCTGTCATTGAACTCTTTTAAACAATTTGACAGGTGTAAAAATGAAATTTGCCCCTGAAATCATCATCTGAAAAAATCTTTTTTTTTTTACTTAATAGGACGATAAAACTGGCACATTTTGATGAAAATTTGAAATTTTAATCTTCAAGTTGTTTATGTGTTTCTTCTAAACTTAGTATATTTATTTTATGAACATTGTATGCTCCTTTTTTGACGTATAAAAAAGAAAAAGTTTGATGGAAATCGCTTGACCAAATCAAAAGAGAATGATGTTCAAAAGGCTGTTGTCTCTTCAAGCAGAAGAAAATTACTTAAAAAAAGGTTTGTCCAATTAGAAGTGAGCAAGTTAAGCTAATAATAATTCTGATGATAATTTGTCTTGTAAAATTTTCCAATATAATAAAATCTTATATGGCTTCTAAAATCCCCTGAATGTTACAATCCTGTAACATTAACAGATAACCTTTGAATGGAGGGTTTTGCCATTTATTTGATATTAATTGTATATCTTGTGATTTGAGTGAATCGTCATACACATATCTGAACAACGTAATGCTTTTACTTTATATTTTCAAATTGCCTCTTGTTACTTTAAAATATGACTAAAAGTGTTTATAACTTGCCTTAGTAAAGTAAAGTATACATTACTTTGTAGTAACAAAAATATCATTTAAATTTATGATGTTTTGGTTATAGGTGCGTTGCTATGGTAGTTTCTGTACTTTTTTTAAAGTACCCAGCTTGAAAAATTTCCTTTAATAGTGAAAATAAGTAAATGAAAAAAAAAAGATGATTCTTTAAAAATATTTTCAACCTGAGAGCGCTAAATATGTTTTTTACAAACATCAGCCATAAAAAAATCGATTTTTTTGTTTTTTGGTGAACCAACCTGAAGTTTTATACATAATATATTGTGACCGTATGCGACGCCTATAATAATTTCCAAGATTAGTATTTTTCTGTAGTTCTTATGACCGAAAATAACAGCATGTAAAGATTACGTAAGAGAAAATTTGTGGACAAATTGTGAACTCTGTTACTCTATCAAGAAGCCTTGGGTAACCTATCAAGAGACAATATCCAGCACAACTCTAAGAAGTTCAGGCCTTGTCTTGAGGCTTTGACTGAGATTCAAGTTATTCCGGGTAGTATAATTTTGCTATGTTTTTTATAAAGTCGCAAGTCAGATTTTTTGTAATGTAATTTGATTACAAATTAGTAAAGTAAATTAACAATTTATAATCAAACAAAGTTGAAAAATTGATTTTAAGTGTCAAAAATTAACTTCTCTACTTATTTTTTATACAATTATATCAAGGACGGGGGAAAAGTACAGAGTTCGGGGGAGGAGCAGGAGTATTGTTAAGCTGGAGCATTTAGTAAGTGAGGATATGGTGAGAGAAGAAACTCTAATAAAGAAGAACTTACCTTGGAGTTTTAGTGACGAGTTCTAACACTTTTTACAAGTTTTATGAGTTTTCAACTTTGTATGTGAAATACAACTTATGACAACTTGTTCTATTTAATACATTTCTTTGAAAATATAGAAAATATTACATTGAACGCATCTTTATTCCTCCATCTCGCGTTGAACTTTGAGGATTTTTCTTTATGTATTAACATGAAGCAAACAAATTATCATGGGGCCCATAGGCAGTTTTGGAGATTGGCAAGGGGGTTCGCGATTATGCATGAAAATATATATCAGGTAATATTATAAAATTTTTCTTTAATACTAATATGATTCCTGAATGATGGTTCTTTTTTATTCAAAATTTTATTAGTTGCGAAGCTGGTGCACAGAAATTATTGAGATCTTTTCTTTTCAAGATTTTGTTTCAAATTAACAAACTGAGCTTATGCAAAATTTTTCAGTAGTTGCTACAGTTTTTTCAGATATTCCGATGCAATTAATCATTTAAACCACTTATTAGGTCAACTAGAAATATGAAATTAAAGTTGGACACTGGTTCAAAATTTTCATAAGAGTTATAAAAGCTACTCAGACAGGAAGTTGTTGATGAACCATAGAGTTTAAAATTAAAATTCAAATTCGAGTTTTTTAACGTAATGATCATTTTTATTGGAGCTTTTATTACTGAACGATATAAAATGATTTATCCCTACAATTAGATATTTGATCTTTGAATTTGCAGATATAAACTGCATAATTTCAATCTAAATAAACTGAAAAATGCTTTTAAAAATTTAGAAACTATTTTAAAAAGGAGTTGAAGAATAGAAAAGTTAGCATGCAACACGCTAACTTGCTACTTTTCTCACTTGTTTTAACTTTTCTTTCGACCCTGGGTTTACAGTGGCTTTTTAATGTTGTAATGTGCCTACTTTTGAAAAAAAAAAAAAAAAAAAAAAAAAGATTTGTATCTATAGCACCCTTATGTATGCTTGAAAAATTTCACACCATCATTAATCAAGTCACTGCTATAGCTAATAATTACACTTTAATATAAATTTAGCATGGCCTACTTTATCTATATATAGCATGGCCTACTTTATCTATAAATAAAGTAGGCCATGAATTTAGCAATTTTCTGCTTGTCTGAGATCTTTTTTTATTTATACTTCCTTTGAATAAGGTTGTTGCCACCAATAGCCTAACCTCTGTAGTTGATCAGCTTTCATAATCAGCTCTAATCTAATATCAAAGAAAATTCTCTTTACTATATGTACTATTGTTTAACATCAAGTGATAATAATTGTTTTACTTGGTACTGGAATTTACTAATCATGAATCTGTAAAAAGAGAAATTTTACCATGTTTATGAAATTTCCTATGGCAATTCTTTGAATTTACTTTCACGCGCACTTTCTTTAAAATTCGTACCTTGCAACGAACGAATATTAACAGGGATTAAACAATCAGTTTGATTAATAGCTAAAATTTAATTAGTAATATAAATTAGTTGCCATTTAAATTGATTAACAATTTTTTTAGGATAAATATCAACACGTTGCTGTTTATCTTGCAAATGGTTGATTAATTTAAATGGCGTCTTAGCAAAATTAACACTGGTGCTTAAATAGGAGCGGGTTTTGTAGTGCTTTCTTATGATAATCAAAATGTGTTCCTCACTTGTACCCAAACCTTTATGCAAGATATAAATCAACTTAGAAAACAATGATTCAATTATCGTTCTCTATTTCTGAATCTGGAATTTGAAAAGGATAATTTTTAGAACTCTTCTGAAAATCTTCTTCGATAAAAAAAAAGGTATTTAAGTTTTCATTCCAGAAACTTTAATTACTTTTTTAAAACTAATTTTTGTTTTGCGTTTGATTAATTTTGTATAATAATTACTTAAAGCGAAATTAATAGGTTATGAAGACAAAGTATTTTCTGCTTATATTGATACTTGAAAATTTCACCCAAAATGTTGCTGCACTTGCAACATCATGCGTTGGAGATTCAGGATATTGTAATCCAAACTGGACGCCAGTGAATAATATGATTGCTGCTCTTCAAGGATACAATATACGTGAAGGGGATCCAACTAGTAACTTTGATCCAGGTTTCCAAGGACAAATTTTTCAAGCAACCAAAACTCATTCAGATGGAAGAATCGAACTGGAAAGTGGCATTACAGTATTAGAGCATTTAAATTGCAAAACAACTTTAGCTTCTGCTTCGTTTACCAACATTGAGAGCTACAGGCAACAATACTATTCTATTTTATTAGCAGAATTTGATTATATCTTTGTTCGCAACTCACACTAACAAGTTTTCTTGTTCATGTTTTCTTATTAAAAAAAGAGGTTTTGTAAGAGTGAGAGAACAATTATGTGTTTACGAGAGAATAGTTGTGTGTTTATGGGAGAACAACTATGTGTTTACGAGAGAATAGTTGTGTGTTTATGGGAGAATAACTATGTGTTTACGAGAGAATAATTTCAGAGTGAGGATAATTATGTGTGCTTGAGAAAGAGGATGATTGTGTGCTTCAGAGAGGATGATTATGTTTGAACAAAGTTTAAAACTGATCTGACGTAAAAATAACATCAAGAAATAAAAAAATATTGAAAAAGAGGAAATTATTTCCTAAAGCATCTTTTTTAGAAACGCACTCATATCGTCGATATGGAGCGCAGCAGATTTCCAGCTAGGTGTGGAAGCAGAAGTAACCAATGGTATAGAACTTAAAGGTGCTATTTTCAAAGAAGCAAAAATTATCCCATCAGCATTTAACAAAGCATGGGAAGATTCCAAAACGATAAAGGACACTCAAAATTTTTTCTTAACAGAAAAAGGGATGATTTCGATAGCTACAGGATTTTGCCTTCAAAATCAAGTCAAGATAGATACTGATTCCCCTCCACCGTTTTTTGAAGCTTTCAAAATTGCGCTTGGTGTATTGCAATCTGCCTCCCAACTTCCTGATACAGAAAAAAAAAAAGTTTTCCAACAGTTTACCCGCGCGTTCGGTACACATTACTTAACTCAAACAAAGTTGGGAACACAAATAGCGCATTACACAAAATATTCAGGACAAGTTAGACAAGAAATTGCTGCAAGTACGCTACAGCAATTTAACTTAGAAAAAGGAGCAAAGGCGTTCGGAATCCAAATAGAGAAGGGCTCATCAAGTTGCTCTGAAAGCGACACCGAGTCTATCAAACAGTACGGTACCGAGAAAGTTCAAGCTGGAATTTTTGCAAAAGGATCTCAACCAGAAAACGGTGCTAAAGAATGGTTGACAAAAAACTTTACTTCAGTACCAATATCATTTCAGTTGTCACCTATTATTAATTTGTTTAAAAAGGATTTAATCGACGATAAAAGTCTGTTGTTTAATGGGCAGCGAATAATCGCATCGGAAATTCGGAAATGGTTTGTTCCTTTATACTTTGATTACTGCAACTCAATGAATATTGACTGTTATGAACAAAAATCAGGATGCGGTATCAATGACAGTTGTTCTGTAGACAAAATATGCTTTGAAAAAAGTGATAAAAGACAACAATGCTCATGTAAGTTATTTTAGTCTTGAAATTTTAACTTTTGCTAAAAATGAAATAATGGATAAAAAGCGATGCAAAAATTTTTTCAACCAATATTTGTGGTCTTTACATAAACAAAGAGCTGTGATCAATAAACTAAAAACTAGTTAAATGTTCTGTCCCACTGGGCACGCATCGTCCGCACGATGTCTTACGGACGACGTGCGTAGGATACTAGCCCAGTGGGGTATAAAGGATTTTTAATTCTGAATGGATTTTTGTTAGTAAAAATACTGATTATGAAAAAATTGTCATCACAAAGTATAAAGAATTTTGTTATTTATCAAAACTTTACTGCATATCATTTGGTATCGAATCAAAAATAAAAATGCAACAATTAAATTTTAAAAATTATCTGAAAGTATTTATTTAAAAAATTTGAATCCTATGACAATCATTTTTGATCATCTGCACTATATTAATTGCGTTTATAAAACAACAGACAACTCTTTTTAACAGTACTGAAGTGGATTTATAAGCATTTATTTATATCAAGATCTACTCTATATCAATCTAAAAATTGCATTTTTATTTTAACGCCATAAGACTAATAGAGATACTCAAGAATTATTGTGTCCTAATATAAAGGTCTCAAATCATTCTTCCTGAAATAAAAAATTTTTTCAAAGATATGAAAGTTCCAAAATAGAAAATTTCATTAAAAACTTATATTTTATATATCCTTAGCCCCCTTTACTTGCGAAAAAAAAGAAACACAGTTCGACGACGAAGGTGGAGGAAATGTGTTTTATCTTGATCGTCATCAGTTAACATGTGGTGAAAATCAAGCCATAAGCCAATTCAAATTAGAAAGAAACGGTCGTGGAAAATATAGGTATGCATACACATGCTGCTCAACGCAGCTTCCTTGTTCTCAGGTGATTTTGGTACAGAATGGTTTTACTGAAGCCCGCGATTCTTTCTATTTGGATCGACAAAATATCATTTGCTTACAAAGCTACATCAATGGGTTTAAAATTGATAGATCTGGTGATTATTTAAGATACGCATACCCCTGTTGTTACGTTAACGAAGACAAGGAATGCTACGATGCTCAAACTGCACTCTCTTATAACGGCAAAGGGGATACAATTTATCTCGATCGACAGGAAGTGTTGTGCAGGAATCGACAGGAAGTGTTGTGCAGGATCGACAGGAAGTGTTGTGCAAAAAGTTTCACACTTTAACGCGGTTTAAGTTAGAAAGACAATCTTTAGATCACGTGTTTTATAGCTACCAATGCTGTAAAACAACGCCGACTTTCACTTCAAATAGTAAGTTCTTTTAAGTGGTTCTTTTAATGTTGAACTACGTGTAGAATGGTTTATTTAAAGATAATTATCTTTAAATTTATTATAATTACAGGCACGCAACTTTGCAAACCAACGTATACTCAATATAACTTAGAGCAGAATGGAGATGTCTATCATCTTGATCGTCATCATCTTCAGTGTGAAACTGGGTATGCGTTAAAGTCTTTTAAACTTGAAAGAGATGTCAAAGGGAATTACCGATACGCAGGCGTTTGCTGTACAGTCGCCAGTTCTTGTACAAGACGCGTTTCTAATAATCCGTTTACTATTGTTGAAAATAGCAACGCCATTTATTTAGACAGACAACACGTGCTGTGTCAAGACCAATACCTTACCAATTTTGTTCTTCAAAGAAATTCAAAAGACGTAAGATATTTTTACAGCGAAAGTCCGAAACCTAAATCATGCTACGAGAGCAACACTGCTTTCAATGACGACGGAGGGGGTAAAGCTTACTACTTGGATCGACATAATGTGGCTTGTTCCGAAGGATATTTCTTATCTAATTTTAGATTGGTAAGAAACAGTAGTGGAAATCAATGGAAATATTTGATTCGATGTTGCAAGGAATGAAGGGATGTCAGCATACACTTTTAAACATTCTCAAAGTTTTTTTTTGTCGATTACAAAAAAAGATAAAATTCCTTTTATCGTTTTAGCTTCTATAGCGAGATATAAATAAAATATCATATAAACCTTTAAAGGACGGGGGAAAAAAGCTATGTAAAGGACGGCTGGGGTATTAAACTACCCCAACTCAGAAACTAACTTTTTGCAAATGTCTTGTGTTTTTATTAAAGTTAATTGTTTAACTAAAATCAACAATCGTTTTTCTATAAATTAAAAAATTTTTTTAAAAACTTAAAAGAAAGAAGCATTAAAACATTTTTCTCCTAAACAAGACAACTGTAACATATAATCTTGCTATGAGCCTAGCAAGCAGAATAATCGTATATAAACATCGTATAAAACAAATTGCAGGCGAGTTTTTCTGTCATTTACACGAGGACACGTATAACATCTTTTAGGCAGCTGCCCTTGTATTGATCGCGCTGGTTGCTGTAGGTGTAAAAGATTATCATTTACAACTATTTTTGGAAGAAGACATTTAGTTAATTCTTTTTAAAACTCTCTTCTATGTGAAGCCCTATCTTTATAATTTGAATGAATTGACAACAATAAAGTTAAAGCGCTTTATGCTGTGATCTCCAAAAATATTACAAAAGATTGTGAGTGGCCATCGATTGCTCTTTCGAAGATTCGAATAGTATCTGACAACCTGGTCTAATGTGTCAACACCACCTTTATGTTTGTTGTAATCCAAAATGATGCGTGTTTTTTCATTCGAATCAATAACAATTTCGTTATTATTAGAAAAAGTTGATAATAATATGACAGCTTTATTTCTCTTAGGAACATAAGAAACAAGAATCATTTTGAAAACCGACAAAACAAGAATTCACAATGGTATAAACATCTTAAAAGGACAACATCCTCTAAATGTAACGAGGTGTTCTTCTGTGGTAAGATTTGGACTTGGATTATAGTTACTTCTGCATTTAGTACTAAACATCTCCGTTATATTTCAAAGAGGTGCAATACTGTTGTCAAAAACTCTTTCATTTCTAGTTTATCTCTCATCAAACCGAATAGATCGTCGCAAATCAATAAATCAAGTTCGTTGCATTGAGGCAGAAAAAATACGGATACCATCTGTAGTACTCCAAAAGTCTTTTATAATTTGGGTTTTAGAATGAAATACTCCAACTAGTAGAAGAAGACCAACTAACTCACAAATTTCATTAACTGTTATGTCAACCAATTGCTTTTGTTCTAATTCTACGAGTTTCAGAATTAGTGCAGTTAACAACAATGCGAATAATTTCTGATGTTATAAAAAGTTTAAAGGCAGAATCCACATTCATACCAGAAGTTTTATCTTAATAAGTAAAAGTTGTGCAATAAAAATATAACAATAAATAATGTATGCGGATGCTACAATTTACTCATAAACATCATATCAATGCTTCATATCAACGCTTCTCGTATATCACGCTTATATCAAAGCTTCTCGGCCTAATGGCTAAGATCAAGTGTAGCGAGCTGGCTAGGCCGGGGTGCTTGTGTTAAACTGATGCTTTTCTTTTTTTTCCGCCCGTTCCTCAAAGGGGAGGCAAACTCAGGGTCGACGTGCTTCTGGGTCTTCCCTGGAGAGGTTCGGGCAAGTCTGCAAGGCATTGGATGGAGAACTCAAAATACTCAATACCTCATATCAATGAAAAAACAACTAAAAATAAATTAATTACTTATTTCATGTCATTTGTAGTTTATAAATTGGTATGCTAACTAAAAATGAAGAAATTTGGTTGGGGCAGAAAAATACCCCAGCCGTCATTAACGCAACAAAATTTATAAATTATCAAATATTGTTGTTAATTTATAAGTAAAACAAAAGATTTGTACACCAAAAACTTCATTATATAATACTAAAAGATGTTTTAATGTTGCAGATCAAATCGAAACAGTTTGTGTCTACAATATGTAAAAGTACACCCTTAGATTCTTAAATAATATATGACGAGAAATTTAAGACGTCTGAAATGAAAATTAATCATTATAAGGAAAATCTTAGATTACTTTATTTGTTTAAGAAAAACTAAAAATAGCTATCTTGGAGAGTTAATTTTTACTTCAAAAGTATGAATATTGAAAAAACTTAAGAATACACTATTATTTTTACTTGAAATTGACTTATGATAAGCAGACCATAGTATGGTCAAAAAGTTAATTGTCACTGATTATATTGACACAAGTGTTTAAAATTATAATTTACCAATAGTTTGATGACATTTCATATTTGAATTTAAAGATATCACTTATATTTCAATTTACATGGTCAATAAATTATACTTTGTGGATTTAATTGAGTTATTTAGGCCTGGTTATTAACCTCTTATTTAAAATGAGATTGTTAGAGACTTGCTGCATTTCCTTCATCAAAAGGAAGAAAAGAAGCTAAAACTTTAAGAATATGATGTGAAATATGATTGGTTAGAGTAATTTCAACAAAGAGGCAGTTTGCATAATTACTATTCAGATTATGAAATGTTAATTAGTTAAAAGGATAAAAATAAATGTACAGGTTTTAATAACTAACGTTTATAAATATTTAGAAAAAAACGTACTGGCTTTATTAAGCTTCGGAAATACAAATGCAGTTCAAGAGAAACCCAAAGTAAATTGTCTGTGTAAGTAAAGTAAAATCAAAAAAAGTAAGAAGAAGAGTTTTACAATTCATCTAAGATTTTCACTTGTAAATATAAATCCACTTGAAATCCACGATAAATTTACTATAATCCACTGATATAAATCCACTTGATATAAGTGATATAAATTTACTTGTAAGACTTATGTAAATGATTGTTAAGCGGTGGGTCAGGCTGATTAAGGTACTGATCAATTTATTTTAACTAGGCAGGGTCGAATATGTTAAATTTAGTAGGATATTGGTAAATTATTTACTAAATTTGGGAAATTTAGCAAAGTCCCATCACCAACGTCATGGCAATCCAACTTTCTAGTAATAAAAGAGATTACTTATTAGAAAATTTAACATACGATAGTTTTTAAATTTTAAAAATAACTCGTATGACACAGATCGTACTGGAATATTAACTTATCGTTCAAACGAATAATCGTTTGAAAAATATTTGAACGAACGAATATTCGCTCTAAGGATATGCACGAAAGAATATTTTTTCGAATGCTCTTTAACGAATACTCGTACACACATATACGTAAAACGAGTATTCGTCCCTGCCTTATTTGGCTAAGACAAAAAAAAACAAACTATTTGTAAGGATTTTTGAAAAATGAATGCTGCGGTGTTGACACTCCACCATTTTTAAAAGCAGCATTTCTAACAAAGTTATAGGTTTTCTGACGAAGTTAGACGATGTTCGAAGCCGAATTAGATGACCGAAGTTGGTTATATAAAAACTTTTCCACTTCAACGAAGTTAACATTGGCTTCCGATCTGAAAAAATTAGAAAATCCTTCGAACTTTGTAAACTTCGCTTCGTTTATTATCAATTTTAGAATCGTCGAAGTTTTTCTCACACCAATCAAAATCAATCGTAACATTAATTTACTTAAAATAACGAATATCATTATATATGGAAACTTATTTTAATGATTTATTTAGGGAAATCATGAAAAATCACAATTGACTAGAGAACAACATTTTCTTCTCACTTATCTGGCTCAATCAGCTGAGCAATTAATAGCATTCTTTTTATCTAAGAACTAACGTTGTGTGTTCTAGAAAGAAACGGGTGAAAATTTCACGTAATATTGGCAAATACTTAGGTTCTGCTGAATGTATCTATGTGCAACAATTGATTGAAATATGGAGAGAGTGTGGTGCACATTCTCATATCGAGTTAACCAACTTTCTTTGTCTTTGATAACCATTCTTTTCTAATAAAGTAAATGAACATCTTTTATTTCGTAACTTTTCAAACCTTTTATTTTGTAACTCTTCAAAAATTTGATTTAAATCAATAATTCCATATAGGTATCCATAATCCCTGAAAGTATACTAGAAGGGTATGTTTTTTTTCTAAGATAATCTTCTATTTAATCAAAATCAAAATGCCTTTGTGACTTGTAAATTATACTTTTTAGAGTCTTAATTTAATGCTCTGATCATAAATTCCTGAGAAATTATGACTCACGACGTCAAAAATTTATAGGGAAACCAACGTTTTGAAGTCCTATTTTCCTGGGGTCTTAATTTACCGCTAAATCAGTTAACCATTAACTGTACACTGTACTTCGCAGAGGCCTCTAAAAAATTCAAACTTTCTGGATAACAATCTACTTTAGTTTTCAGGTCTGTTTTAGGGGCGTGATATATATTCAGAGACTTTATGATGATCTGGTATTGTTAACTCAAATCACCATTGACTTTCAGTCACAAAGTTTGCTTCTCGGTTAACACTACGTGTTGAGATTTGGTATTTTCAATACTTTTTCTTGCATTGGATGGATCTTTTGAAGACATTCATATCATCTTATCCAAATCTTTCTTACCCGATATCAATATCATCTTACCCAATACTTTCCCTAGAGTTGATTTAGCCCGGAAAGCATTGGCTGCTGTTAATGCTTCTTGAGTTTTTGCGAAACTAAAATAAAGTATAATAATACCTTTAATTTTATATAACTTTAATAACATATAACTTTTGGCTTAGAGTTTATTATCTTTCAAATATTATTTTGAGATAAGTACCGCGGTTGTACCTAAGTATTTTTTAAACAATATATCTAGTTATTGTTTAAAAGTAATAAAATATATGCAAATATTTCTATTATAGCATCCAAATTTTATCATTAGTTACAATAGGGCTTTCTTACAGCATATTTTTATAAGAATCATGGTGTGACATGGTGTGACCATAGTGTAACCAAACAAAAGTGCTGTATACAGCACTTTTGTTTGGTTACACAATGGTAGTTCCAGTATATTGCTTTGTCAAACGAATTGTTTACATCTTAATTTTAGGTACAACCAGGTCCGAATAGTCTGATGTAAAATGTGGGCACCTAATATCTAAAAATCTATACTTGTCGCTTTAAAATACTTGGCTTCTGATTTATCCCATAATATAATGGATTCATCTGGTTTTCATGCTTCTAAAGGTTATCTTTTTTGGGTATTATTTATGTCTGCCTCTACAGCTATAAGATTTACCTAGCTTTAATCTGATATACAACTGCAGTAGAAATATATTTTTCAGATAAATTGAAAATTGTTTGAATTGCTGCAATACAATCTGATTTGAAAAATTAAGAATACTAGCGAATGGATCTTAAAAATTGAAACAGGTTTTGGGAAAGGTTGCGAGTTCAGATTGATCCAGCATTGATGCTGAATGTTAATATTGATAAAAGGAAATATTGATTAAATACTACATGATTTGTCCAACTTTGATTTTTATTTTTAAATATCTTCATTTTGGTGGACTGTTTTGAAAGTAAAAAGTTAAAGAAAATTTGAAAAGTATCATTTTTTAAGGATCCAAGTAGTGTATTAATACCAAACTTCATGTTAAAATCAACATAACTAATTTATTAAGTGTAAAGTTCAAAAAACTACTACAACTCTAAATTTTAGAAAAAAATATCTAAAAACTTGTTTATAAACATAAATCTCTTTAAAGAAACTTTTATTACCTGTTGGTGTCATTTTAAGCATTAATTTAGATTCTTTTATTTATTTTAGATGTTTTAAATGTTAGGTCATCTTTTTAGTATAGCTAGTGATCAACATGTATGGGGTAATTTTTTTAAACCTTTGTACATGATAAAATTCACTTTTAGATTCTCTTTTTTTTAAAAAAAAAAATCATTTCTTGAACATATAAAGAACACAAATTTACCTGTTCCCTAAAAATATAAGTAACACTGCAATTGTCTAGATCAACATTTGTAAATGTGTTTAAGTTTTAAAAATGTATTTATTCTAAAAAAGAAGGCTTCATCTTTAAGGATTAAATAATATTATTGCTATTAAGATAGAATAAAAAAAAAAAGAAGTCATCTTGGAAAAGTCCATTTTTTAAAAAAAAACCAAAGTGAAAAAGGTAAAGCTGAAAAGTGAAAAGAAATTTAAGGTTTCTCTTTGAATTTTAGTCTTACTGCACTCTCTGGCATTTTGACTATAGTTATTTAAATCAATCCTGGAATATTGTATTAGAACTTATAAAAACTAGGTTGTGAAGAGTATGCTGATTATTAGTATATTTGTTTGACTTTTAAAAATAAAAAAGTAAACAAGTTTAAGTCTCTATAATTTTATTCGATATATCTGTTTTTAATTGTTTTTTTTTTCAAAAAATGTACACATTTAGGCTTTATTGAACTACCTTTTTATTTATTCGAGAACATCTTGTTCAAAGTTTTAATTATTTCAAGTATCTAATTGATTAAATCAACAATATACGCTTTTCTTATTTAAAATTTCTACATATTTTTAGGTTATTACCGTTTTCTTGTATTGTTCTTCAACTGTATGCTTACATTTGCACCGTACTTCTGCTTTGATATGCCAAGGTTATTTTTCAAAGATTATTTATTCAGTTTTAATTACACATGTTTATAATTGTATCTGTGAAAACACAAAAAAATGCACAAGTAGAAGCAAATGTTTAAATCTTTTTTAAAAAAAACATGGTAAAGTTTTAGAATGAAAAAAGTTGTTGCTTGATTTAATCATTTTTTTACTTTAGTGTTCTACAACATAATTTTACAGGAGTAAGTTCTTTCCTTAAAAATGATTGTAAAATAAATTTGGTATATAATTTTTTTCTGTTCAAGGCTTTTTATAGGTTTTCTAAATTGACTTGAAAAAGTTGTAGTAGAAATCTGTTCAAATTTACATTTTATTTTTTCTTATTTTGTTTTAAAGAAGTATGGGCTTAATTGCACAACAAGCAAAAGTAATGTGACTACATGCAAAGAGTATCTTGGTTTGTCAGAGACAGAGTATAATCTACTTTATACAGTCTATGCTTGGATGTATGTCAAATGATAAGTTTCATAGTAGAGATTGATTATGATTATTCATTTACCAATTACTTTTTAAAGAGTTATTTAATGTGTTTTCTTGAAATTTTAAAAGTTTTCTATTTGTGTTATTACTTGATTTGTTCTAGATTTTTTGATAAACTTTTTTTTTTAACTACAAAAAAACAGGAATGCTATTGTTGTTATTGGTGCTGGTGTTTTGATTGATAAACTAGGGCAAAGAGGTATATTGTTATGTTAGTCTTCTTACCAAAACTAACTGCAAGAATTGAGATGTAACTTATGTTTGTAGGAAAGCTAATTACTCCCTGCTATATTTAGTTGGAGCAGTTTTCTTCTCTACACTTTGTGTGATTGGTTCAACGACCTTTGCTGCTGCCTATTTTTTTAAAGGAAGGAAAGAAATGTTTGTTTTGTTCCTGTTTGGCAGACTCCTTTTTGGGTAAGTGTGTGATCTAAAGGTTTAGTTAGTTTAAGTGGAGGAGAAACTTTATTTGTTATTAATGTTTAATTTTTAGTTAAAACTTTTAAGTTATTATAGTATTATATATACCAGAGTGTATATGAAGTACCTTTAAAGAAATCAGAAAAGGTTACCTTGAATTACCTACAATAAGTCAGTGGTTTTAAAAAAATTATTTTAATAAACAATTAAGTAAAAAAATCATCTGAATTAAGTAAATAAATCAGCTGAATAAGATTGCATAATTAAAGGTTTTACCAAAGTTTAAAGGCAATAAAATGCTTTTATGGAATTGCAGAATGCAATTAGAAATCTGTGGAAAACATCCCACTTGTAGAAACATCTTTTAAATCAAACAAACATCTTTTAAATCATTAAGTAAGTTAAACTTATTTATAAAATCAATTTAAAAATCTTTAAACTTTATAGTAGGTAAGCATGATCTCATTGTAAATTCTAAAAATTATTTTAAAGTTCTTCTGGTTGTATATTGTTTTTCTAATTTTTTTTTTCTAGTGCTGGAAACGGATCATTAACCAGTAGGATTGGTTTTTTTGCTATATTTCTTTATTTTTCTTGCAAATGAAGTATTTGAAGAAATTTTGTAAATTGTGTTACTAACCAGTTATACTAATTTTCTTAAAGCTAATCAAAATATCAATTTGTTCTTGTGTTCTGTTCCTGTAAGTTTTTTTTTTTTTTGAAGTATTATGTATGGAGAATTATCCCCCTTCTATTGTTAAGTAAAAAAATATTATTTTGACTCCAAATTCAGAACTTTAAATATCGATTGACTCATTGATAAATTTAACTTTAGTTAAACAATTCAGGGAAACATGTGTTTGAGCACAGTTTGAGAATGCATAATTTCCATAATTAATAGCATGGTTGCATTTATATTGTCTTCTGTTAAAGCATGTGTGCATAATAATTAAGTAATATATTTTTCTTTAATGATATCAGAATAGTTTATTTGCTATACATTTTTTGCTAAATAAAATGACAAGGAGTTGAGTTATGTATTTTTGAAGCATGTTGCTAAGGAGGTAATGAATATTAGGGTGGGTTGTCCATAAAGGATTTTTTTTAAAAAAATTCTATTAGTGAAAGAAGTATGCATTATGATCTCCTAAAACAATATATTAGAATAACATAGAAAAAAAGCTAGTTTTTAGGCTAGATGGTCTTGAATTTTCATAGAATGCATTAGAACATTTAGCGTTTATTAAGGATTTCAGTTTACAGTGTAAATTAACCCATATATGTAGTCTTGTATTTTTGTGAATGTTTGCAATTACTGATAATGTTTAAATGAGAAATGTAAAAACTGTTGTTGGATTGCTAATATCCAAGAGGGTTTAAAAAATTACTAAGTTTATCAATTTGTTTAAACTTTGCAATGTCAAAATACAGATTGTCATGGAAATTGTTTTTATTTTAAGTAATTCAAAACTTTTGATAAGCTGAGCGCCTGTAATGGGTAAAAGAGTTGAACATCTAATTGTATAGCCTTCATGAAAGCATAACCACAGATTCTTCCGTAACAATTTTATAAGAAATGTATTGACAATTTATTATACTGAGACTTTTCTACAGTGTCCAAGTAATTTAAAAAGACATGGATTAGAAGAAATTCAGTAAGCAATCCAAAGGAATTCTGTGTTGATTTATTTACTTTTAACTACTATTGCGCAAGAGTTTAGATTGATTTTGTCAATAAAATCTAATTAAGAAAAATATTTTAATTAAGTATCAATCAATTTTGTTGTGCATGAATATTAAAAATTCTCACATTGAATGTTTAACATTTACATATTGAGTTTTGAAAATTTATGTTTTAAAATTAAAATAAAACTAATAAACAACTTTTTTTAAATGCCAACCAAAGTTAAAAAAAAATAAAATGTTTGTTTCAAAGATTTAGTGACATTAAAAAAAAAAATGTTGAAAGAAATTTCTATAAATAATTTGTTTGATTCTATTTTATAAAAACGTTTTAGTTGCTCAGGGCAAAATATTAGCATTTTGGTTTGAAGGGAAAGAATTAGCATTTGCATTTGGTTGTACCTTATCATTTTCACGACTGGTATGCATTTTTAGAGTTTTTGCAAAGAAAATTTAAATGCTCTCTGATTTCTGAAAGTAGAATATTTGCATATTTAGGGAAGCGTTTTTAATTTTCTGTTCACTGAATCTTTTGCTTGTAATTATGGTTTAAAATGGACTCTGTGGGGTGGTAAGTGTCTATTATGATACATAGTAAAAATAAAAATTTTGATACATAGTAAAAGTTGGATGCTTTTTAAGTCTGCTTTTCATGTTTCTGTTAAAGACTTGTATCAGTTTTCAAATGAAACTAAAAAATTTAGGTGCGTTTTTGTGTCTATTTGGATGGTTCAGTGCTATAATAGTATATGTACTTGATCGAAATGGACAACGGCAGCTAAATCAGGTAAATTATTTTTTTGTTTTTTTGAGTGTTCAAATTTTTATTTTTTAGGTTTTTATTTGAGTTAAGTAAATTAGCTTATTGAATTATTTTTTAGGAACAAACTATGAAAGCGTCAGCAAAAAAAATGGTGAATAAATATTCTTTTTAGCATTAAAAAATGTGTTTTATTTTATGCAGACCATTCTCCATATTTTTTTCCAGAGGTTAGGTGATATCCGAAATTTAAACCTTCAATTCTGGCTTCTTGCTGTTATGACCATGTTCTTTTATAACACCATGCTTCCATTCATTGCTGATGCAAGGTAATTTTTCTTTTTTTAATTTCTAAGTTTAGATTATTCTTATAATTAAATTTCAATTGGCATTATAAATTTATGTAGTTATCAAGTTATCAATCTGATTATACTGGTCATACCATTCCATTTTAATTTAGTTTAAATTATTATTATACTTTAAACTCAAACATTAGTTAAATTAAAAACCATAATTAAACAAATAGAACATATAATAGAGCATAGTTTCCTAACATAATGTTTCATTATTTTATACTGCTCTTAACCTAGTTTAAACTGTTTTTTTAAATTTTAATCATGAAGTGTCAAAATGAAAGTAAGCTCTTGTATAAAGTTACTTCTGCAGTTTGCAATCTGGTAAAAAAAAATACCTTATTAAAGATAAGGTATTTTTTTAACCAGATTTTTAGAAGACTTAGGGAACAATATTTTATCTGCAATTGTTGTTTTATTAATAAAATTCCAAAAAATTCAAATTATTAGTTCAAGTTGTTATTGCATTCTTGAGATTAATGAGAATAAAGTCATTGAGGTTTTTTTCTCCTTCTTATGATATTTCCTTGTTGTTAAAGCTTTGGCAAGTTGATGCATTTCTCTTTCATCTAGTCCAATTTTGGCAAGTTGAGGTATTTCTCTTTCATCTTGTCCAATATGCCTCTAGACTCAATACAAGCAGAGTCTAATTCAATGGACTCGGCTTATATTAAGCCTAGAAGAGAACAAGGAAAATTGAATAACAAAGGTTTAAGTTATTTGAAATTTCATTATGTCAAGTATTTACTACAATGATAATTTAGTTCAATTTAGAGAATGAAATTTAATAAGTGTATAAAATAAAAAGTATGCATATAATATACAGCTATTCACGAAAGTTTAAAGGATTGCAGAATTTTCAAATCTAATCTTCGGTTTTTCTTGAATAAAAATCTAACGGAAATAGATATCACAATAATTATTTTTCCAATTTGGTAAATAGGTTATTTGTTAATAGAATAAAAAAAAGTAGGTTTTGACTCATTACCGTTTACTCAGAAATTTCACTAAAAGGTAGGTGATACAAATTAAGAGGTTTCACAAAAGTTTAAACGATTTTATTTAGGATCAATTATTTGCTAATTAATTGATAAATCCACTGCGAAATTTTTTTTCGCAGCAAATTTATCAATTAATTAGCAAATAATTGAGTAGTTTTTCAATCAAAAAATTCATCACAACATCATCAGGCAGCTTTAATTCATTAAAAATCAACTTAAATATTGTGAATTTCAAATTAATTTCAATTGCGTGCAAATGGGTCGAAAATCAGTTTCTAGTGACATCAAATGGCAAGTTATTGGTATGGCGAGGACAAAAAATCACACAAACGTTCAAATAGGCAAAATACTTAACATTTCTGAATATTGCGTTAGAAAAACCATCAAAACCTGGGAACTTACCAAGGATGTCTCTGACATGCCGCGTACTGGGAGACCATCCAAACTCAGCAACCGTGACAAAAATGGTATATTCAGAATGAGCAGAAAAAACCTCAGACTCAGCTACAAAAAGCTAACACAAATCTTCAATGAGTCAAAAAATAATCCAAAAGTTAGCAGAGAGCTCGTGAGACGAACATTGTCGGACAAAGGTATTGGAGCGTACATAGCTGCTAAAAAACCTATTCTTTCAATCAAGGATAAACGTAAACGACGAGTGTGGTCCAAAGAAAGGGTGGACTGGTCTGTAGAACAGTGGGCAAAAGTTATTTGGAGTGATGAAGCTAACTTTCAAGTTGTAAACCGCAAGGGAAGAATCTATGTCAAAAGATTTGCAACTGAGAAATATTCAGACAGGTTTTTGCAACATCGTCGACAAGGCGGTGGAGGTTCGGTTGGCATCTGGGGATGTTTTTCTCACAAAGGTATAGGCTTCTGTGAGCTGTATGAAGGCCGAATTAATCAATACACCTACAAGAACACATTAGAAACGTGTTTAGTTCCATCAATCAGACACTTGTATGGCAGAAGCAAGCAATTCATCTTTCAACAAGACGGAGCTTCAGCTCATACAGCACACTCAATCAAAGAATATTTTTTGAAAAAAAAGTTCAATGTGATGCCCAGGTGCCCTAGATCACCAGATCTCAACTCTTCAAAAATATTTAGTCTCGGATCGACAATCAACTGACATACCATAAAATTCAATCAACTCAGCATTTAAAGCAATTTTTGAATGAGTACTGGCTGAAGGTACCTCGCGTGATGTGCATGAAATTAGTTGAATCAATGCATAAACGAGTTTATCTTTGCTATAAAAACAAAGGAGGACACTTCAAATATTAATTTCGCCTTTTTTTTCATTTTTTGTTCGAATGTTGCAATTCGTTTAAACTTTTGTGCTTCTTATTTTTGCTATAAGATTTTTTGTAATAGCTTTTTTCTAACTAAATATTAAAATTTTTATAACATGTTCATATTCATTTTAAAGCTAATTACTTTTTCTTTAATAAATAAAAAAAATTAAGTCGATATCATTTTACAGTTTTTCTTTATTAAACAAAAACCAAACATACTTGATAAAAATTCTGCAATCGTTTAAACTTTCGTGAATAGCTGTAGAGCAGTCTTTCAAAATTAAATCACTTTTTGTTGTTTTTTAACTAGCAGAATATTTATCAAACCTTGACAAGAAATTTATTTAAAAGCAAAATGATTGCCATAGTTAACGCTGAATCAAAAAATTAAAATTTTTTACAACAAATAACATTTTTAATTAATTTTTTGGTTTTAAATGTTATAAACCCTAAAAATTTCAAGTCAGTTTTATACCTTCTTCTCAACGAGCCTAAGTTGAAATTAAGATTTTTGTATTATATACATGTTATATATTTTGTATTATATACATATTATATGAATTCGGTTTATTTGTAATATGCTTACATAGTAAAACGTTTCTTGAATTTTAATGATAGCAAATTTATTCATGAAAAGTATGGGTACGAAGATCAGAAATCTGCAGTTGTTGCTGGTTCTGTTTATGATATCTCTTTGATCCTTACACCTTTACTCGGGATAATAGTGGTAAGAGTTTTTTTATGATTAATCACGTTATTTTCTGTGACCGATCTGTTTGGGTTAAAACAGTTCTAATCTTTGCATAGGGTTTAACGAAAATGTAAATTTCTACCAAAGTTAAGAATTTAAAAAATATAACATGGACAAAAAAGATATATGGATTGCTTTTTTGTTAGGATTATATTGGTTATCGTGGAATAATGGCATCAGGATGTGCATTGTTTACTATACCTGTTTTTTGTATACTTGCGTTCACTTCTTGGCCCCCATTAATTGGAACGCTATTGCTTGGTACAACCTATTCAGCTGCTGCGGTAGATTTTAATTAAAAGTTGTTTTGCAATGTCTGTTTGAATTCAAAGCTTAAAAAATACTTCCTTTTATACTTTATTTGTTATAACATTCTAAATTTTCAGACAAGCTTATGGTCTTCGGTACCATTAGTTGTTAATCCTAGTTTTCTGGGTACTGCCATGGGTCTGATGACCTCAATGCAAATGGTTGGAATTGGTTTATGTAATTTAGTGGTCGGAAGCATTCTTGATGTTTTTAAGTAAGGAATTTTTAATTGGCCATCATTTTAGTTTGGCGTTTTATAGTGCAGGGTCTTTTGCAAGATCTCATTTCAAGTTTTAAATGAGTAAGGGATTTTGTTATTTTTGCTTTTCATCTCTTTGATGTTTATCTTATCTTTTTGTTCAAAGAAAAAATCCTCACAAGTGGAAATATGCAATCTTATTTCTTTTTGGAAATGCAGTGGCATTCGTGGTATTATCTTTTGTTCTGAACATCGTTGACTTCAGGCGGGTAAGATAACTACAGGTTTTAATCTCCATTCTTTTTTTTTTCTTTTGATGTTAACACAAGAGACCGCCGATCCGTTTATCGGATTGTCGGATTGCGCTCCGAACTATGTTTGCTGATCGGTTCAAATTATTTACGGATTGATTTGATCCGAAAACAATGTATCGGGAAATAGTTCGTTAAATTTTTTCAGATAATAATTTGGTCCGATACTTTCGGATCGGATCGCAGTCCGAAAATTTTTTCTCGAATTGGAATCCGAACCGACATTATTTTTGCGGATTTATACAGATTCAGAATAAGGAATGCTTTTGAAATAAGATTCATTTTTATTTATTTACAATATTCAAATATACAATAAAACGAAATGAGTTGCACGTTAAGAAATAAAGAAAAAGATGTCAAAATCACAGTGAAAGTTAATCATTTTGTAAATTCATTTCCTGGCCACGCAATGTCTTGAGTTTTGCTGAATTCCTCAGTGTTTTCTTTCAAAACCGAAATCTCAACCTTTAAGATTGAAAAATTGGTTCTTCTAGTGTTGTATATGTTCCCTGCTGTTGAGAAAACTCTTTCAGATGTTGATGATGCAGCAGGTATACAGAGGTTTTTTTTGGCCAGCCTTGACATTATTGGGTAAATATACTGATTTTCTTTCCAGAATTTCAGTACATTTATATTTGCTGAAACTGTTTTTGCATTCAAATACCCATCAATTTCAGCTGAAATGGCTTACTTGGCCCTTGTTTCACCTCCAGGATTAATGTAACCTGCACCAAACACAGGCAGGTTTTCACTGAACAGCTGAGGAAGACATCATTTGTTCAGTGAAATCCAAGTTGTCATCATCGTCATCATCCAACATTGAAGGAGAAGTGGTTTGGCTTGCAAAAATTTTTTTTTAAACAGTTCTTCCATAGCTTTCTTTGCTCTAATCTAATCTTCCTCTAATGTTCTATAGGTAATTAATAATGGAACAGATGCTAACATTCTTTTCGCTGCTGCATTCCTCGGAGAATTCTAAGAAGCCTTTCAGAAGCCAGATGACAGATTGAATAGATTCCACTTCATCTTCTTTTGGTAAAAGATCTGTCAACTTACAACCTATAGAAACAGTAGGGTTCGGATTCTTTAAAGAATGCATCGCCTGAAGAAGATCCTTCACAGACTCCATTTGTTATTTTGTGGCTGAGAATTGACCACTTGGGACACCTTTTATCATCGACAGCACCACTGACAACAACATTTAGACGGTGGTCGACACACCAAATTGCACTTTGTACGCCAATTGATTTTCTAACACCTGCTTGGACATAAGCTGCACCGTCAACCGTTATCCAGGGCTTAACTCCAAAATCAAGTTCAAGTTTGTTGATAGATTCATTGAGCTTCTTGGCAATATTGTCCCAATTCATTGAGCTTCTTGGCATTATTGTGTTCGGGAAAGTAGGACATTTCCACCAAGAAGTGCTTTAATTGTAACTTTGAATCTATATAGGGAAGTGTAAGGCTCATGAAAGACAAATTGTTGTGATCAGTGGTCCACACGTTGGATGTAAAGACCACTCCATCTAGATTTGATTTTTTCTGTATTGAAAATATTTTTTACTTGCTCCTGGATGAATTTTAAAAGGAAAGGAATGTATTTTGTAGATATATTGTTTGCTGTAATGGCTCTGAATTAACCTTTGGTTGCAGTTTTCATCATCCAAGTGAATGCGTCAGTTTCTACAATAGAAAATGGTCGACTGTCCGCAGTTACCCATCTATTAATGTTAACAGCAGTTCTTATTTGGTTGATGTCTGTGACTTCCCATTCTGGTTTGGTAGCCTGTTTTCTACCTTGCCGTGTCTGAGCATTGGAAGTGCCACAAGTTCCACTTGGTCCAGGCTGTGGCGATGCTGGTGTATCTTTCTGTGTCTGTGGATATCTCTTCTCTTCTCTTTCTTGTGTTTTTTCAAAATCTAAATCTTCAGAGGCAAGCTCATCAAAAATGTTTGGAATTATTGATTTTTCCTTGTCTTTCCTTTCTTATTTGTTTATATAAATTCAAATGGACCCTTTTCAAATGGTTCCTTAAAGGACTTGTGGTGCTTTCATTGATCAAGTATGTTTTGCCACAGGCCTTACATTTTCCCTTGTTTTCCTCCACCTTGTTGAAGAATTCCCAAATATTAGATAGCTAAGGTATCTGAAAAGAAAAAAAAAGAAACAACATAAAAATGAAACAAATTGGATTGTTTTTCGGATTAAGTTTGCAAGATCGGATCGGACTAATATTTCGGACTATTTATCGAATTTAAAATCCGCAAAAACGGATCGAATTAGATTTTTGGTTTACGAACAATTTATTGAAATATTTGTCTCAATAATTCCTTAATATTTACCTCAAAAGTTTTGAGGCAAATATTAAGGAAATTTTTGATGCATGCAAACAGTTTCCGAAAAAGAACTAATCATTTAAAAGTTATTTGAAATTTGTCCTTAATATTTATCCAAATAAACAAGGATATTTTAGAGGCCTGCATAAAGTTTTCAATAAAGGAACTAATTATTTAAAGGTTATTTGCCTTAAATGTTGAAATGAAAGTAACAATTTTTCAAACTGGTTTTTATCTCTATTTTTATTTTTATTATATAACCAATTCACTAATTGTAGCAACCGCAAAGCAAATTAATTCGCAAAGGAATTCGATCCGCAAAAAAAAAAAAAAGAAATTCCGCAAGAATTCAGTTAAAAAAATTCTTAACTTTTAAATCAAAATAATATAATAATGGCGCACCTTAAAAGATGTAAGTGAAGAGCAGTAGACTTGTTGATTTGTTGAACAAATTGTTTTAGATTTCCAAATAGGACTGATTGAAAATAAAGAAACCCACTATTTATATGACGTACACAATAAAAATATAATTTTTTTTCGACCGTACCATTTAATGGTGACGTGAACGGAACGCGATTGATATAATTCGCTAAGCGAACTAAAGTTCGGAATCCGCAAAATAAAAATTCGTTATTAGTTCGTAAATTAATTTTCGGATTATGGTTTGTAAAATGTTCAACGAACGGACTGTTATAATCCACAAAATAAGTCGGATTGGCTTTTTGCGGATTTTACTAAGGGTCTGCGTATCGTTATTATTTTGAACCGATAACGATATGAAACGATAATGATATCAAGCGATATGAGTTTGTCTATGAAACGATAATATCGGTTTAGTTATCGTTTCAACCGATAACCAAACGATAACTTATCGGTTGAAACGATATTATCGGCTTTTTTTATCGGTTTATCGGAATACATAAAAATAACGAGAATACCGATATTTATCGGTATAATAACGATATTGTTTACAATATTCCAATTTATTATTTTTTTTAAATGCCAAATTTTAGTTCAAATATATAATAAATCTTCAAGTCGAGTCAAGATGTCGTTTTGCCTATCTTTACCGGTTTTACAAGTTAATCCTTCCCAATTGAATATATTATCTAGATGTCTAACTTCACAAAAATTCTCTAAAGAAAAAGTGAAGCAATACTGTTCTCCAAAATGAACCCCAGGTTGAAACTCTCCCCACTCCTGATTTTTTTACATTTAATCAATCATATGCATTAGTAAACACAATATATGTTGTCAAAAAAATCTGAACTAAGTGCTAAATATGTATACTTCCAAAATTAAAACGCATAATTTTTGGCTTTTTTTCTTCCAAAGTTTTAATAAAGTCAGCCATTATGGTAGTCAAAATAACCCATTAATATATATATAGATCAAAGTACCTTTGATATACTCTCTAGCCAGTGTGTGTGTGTGTGTGTGTGTGTGTGTGTGTGTGTGTGTGTGTATGTATGTATGTATGTATGTATGTATGTATGTATGTATATATATATATATATATATATATATATATATATATATATATATTAACACAAACACATACATATTGGTATTATATAATATACTTAAGGTAAAATAATGTATTTGATAAAAAGAATGTATTTCAGGTAAATAGGAGTACTATTAGGCGAACCTCTGATATGTATCCAGACAAATAATTAGCCAGGGTCAAATACTTTAAATGTAGCTGAAAAAATCTGTGGACTCTGCTATTTAAATCTTAGTATAGATTATTTATATTTATGATTTTATAATTTAAAAATAAGGTTTAAAATAAGATCAGTTAAAACATTTTTTCTCTTTATGTTATTTTATAGTTTGATTCAATATATTTTTTCTGTTTTTACTTATTTCAAAAACTGATATAAAATTCTTACTATTAATTTTAGAGGAGTTTCTCATGATTGTTGCAAAAGTCAAGCTGTAACCAATATCGTAGATATTAGTGAAACACTTGGAGATAAACATGCAGAACAAGTAGCATCTGGATTGTTAAAGCATAAAATGGAGAGTGAAAGCATTTTAAGTGTAGAGCAGTTCAAGATGTCTACAGGTGGAAATCTTCTCTCTGTTACAGTTGGAGTAAATGAAATTAAGTCAAAAAAAAAGAAAGAAAATCATATCTTGTTCCAAAATATTATGGAGCTATCAAATGCATTAGAACTCTCTAAAAATAAAACCAAAAAATCATGTTCTACTTTACACAGGAATCTAACAAGTGCTGTAGAACCAATTATTAATGTTAAAATGACTGAATTGCAGGAAACTCTGAATATCTTTAAATGGTGGTCAAAACTTCTTAAAAGTTATTATTAATGTTTTCGATCCAAAAAATCATTATTCTTCCTTTGAAATATATGAAGATTCCGGTGTCAAGAGTGCTATATTCTTGCCATTGTGGAGATGGTCTTAGAGGATAATGGAAATCTCCAAAAATTATTGGCACTTCTTCAACTTGAAGTAAACTTCAGTATGGCATTTGACCTAAAGTGTGCAAATAGTGTTTTTAGAACTTTCAAGTCACTCTGGTAAATATGCTTGTCTGTATTGTGAAGGAGAATGCTCCCTTGAAGCAGGGAAACTAAGAATGTTGGGCTCCATAGACTTACGTTATGATCAATATGTATATGGTGGAAAAAAAAGATTGAAAATGCAGGAAAACAAAAATGTAATAAATCCTCATTTCATTTACTTAAAAGAAGATCAAGAAACTCTTCTTGAACACATTGTTCCTCCACCTGAGCTTCACATTATGATGGGAGTTGTGGATAAACTTTGTACTTTGCTTTAATATGTTTGGTCAGCTTTTCAAAGCTGGTTGAAAACACATTACATATTAATGAGAGGGTATCATGGTGTAGGTTTAGATGGAAACAACGATAATTGATTTATGCCCCTGTTAGATATTTTGGAGAGGGGTTTTACCTTAAAAATCAATATTTTACCAATAATTGTTTGCGTAAGTTTTCATTAGTGAAATCAGCTGTGTTTGGTTTGGAAATGGGTACAGATATTTCTGTTAAAATTGAAGATTTCAAAAGTTCATTTTCTTAACTATATACAAAAGATGTATTTGGCTATGACTTAACAGTTTAATTGAAAATACATATTTTAGTGTATCACATTCTCACCTTATTAGATTGCAATAATATTAGCTTAGGTAGCTATGCAGAACAATGTGGTGAATCAGTTCATCACAAATTTAAAAAAACTTTGATGAACTATAAAAGAAACATAGGACAAAAAAGTTATGGAGAAAAGCTAAAATCTGCTGTGGTAAATTTTAATTTAAACAACCATTAACTTAAATATCATTTGTGATGATATTTAAGTTAATGGTTGTTTTTTTCATTTACAAAAAAACCATAATATAAATACAAATGTATTTATATTATGGTTTTTTTGTAAATGAAATAAATAAATATTAATGGGTTATTTTGACTACCAAAATGGCTGACTTTATTAAAACTTTGGAAGAAAAAAAGCCAAAAATTATGCATTTTAATTTTGGAAGTAAACATATTTAGCACTTAGTTCAGATTTTTTTGACAACACATATTGTGTTTACTTATGCATATGATTGATTAAATGTAAAAAAATTAGGAGTGGGGTCAGTTTAGAGAACAGTGTTGCTTCATTTTTTCTTTACAGAATTTTTGTGAAGTTAGACATCTAGATAATATATACAATTGGGAAAGATTAACTTGTAAAACCGGTAAAGATAGGCAAAACGACATCTTGACTCGACTTGAAGATTTATTATATATTTGAACTAAAATTTGGCATTTAAAAAAAAAAACAAATTGGAATGTTGTAAAAAATATCGTTATTATACCGATAAATATCGGTATTCTCGTTATTTTTATGTATTCCGATAAACCGATAAAAAAAGCCGATAATATCGTTTCAACCGATAAGTTATCGTTCGGTTATCGGTTCAAACGATAAGTTATCGTTTCATAGGCAAACTCATATCGTTTGATATCGTTATCATTTTATATCGTTATCGGTTCAAAATATCGGTTCATACCGATATACCGATAACGATACGCAGACCCTTAGATTTTACGAACCAAATCGCCGGTGCCTAGTTAACACTCTTTATGCTCTAAATATATAATAGCTTTTTAAAGAATCTTTTTTTGTAATGTTCTCGAATAAATATTGACAACTTTTGAAATTTGTTGGTTAGCATAAAAACAACTTTAATTTAGAATGGTGTTTTGAATAAGGCCATGAAACGCAAGCGAACGAAAAAGTATGTTCTAAACGATAACGATGCTCTAATCGTAAATGAAGCCCACGACAGTACAAGTAATCTTTATTCTGTAAGTAACCGTAGTTTTTATTCTCATTTGAGTGAGAGCAAAAAAAAAAATAGAATGTCCGTTTTTTTTATACATTTCTTTTTTTCGTGTAGAAAACTGGTTGATAACGGCTGAAATAAAAGAAGTCTGACTTTTGCGAACTTTTGATGCTTATGATATTTTCTACTAATTGATGAAAAATGTGTTCAATTGTAGTAAAGTATTTCTAACAGTTTTGTTTTATGTAAGAGTTTTATAAAATAGATATATTTTTTAGTATTTATTTTTTTAATAAATTTTTTTTTTGAATTATGATTGTTTTCATAACGCTCACGAACAAGAAACCCAAAGATTCCCCTAGTTCTTTAATTCTTTTGCAAAGTTTGAAAACCTATTTTGAAATGGATTTCAAAATACTGAATTTGTGAATGTATATTATGTAGTTTCTTAAACGTGCTGCTCATTTAAAGTCGAAGTTTTTCAAAAAAAGCCGATGTTATCGTTTAATCAATAAGTTTTCGTTTTGTTATCGTTTCAAACGATAAGTAATTGTTTCAAAGACAAACTCATATCGTTTAATATCGTTATCATTTCATATAGTTATCTGTTCAAAATATCGGTTAATACCGATATACCGATAACGATACACAGACCCTTATCTACCACCTTTGTTACATTGAAAATATTTTTAATTTTCATCCCAGAAATATAAAAGTCGTTAAACTCTTCCCTTCTCATTGATATTAAATGTTACGAGGTTCAAGCTGATTGATGTTGATGATCAAATGTTGTGTTCGGTGTTTTGATCAAAAGTTAATTCTTTTTTACTCACTCTCCACCTTATAACCTGGTTTCCTACACCGACTTTAAGATTTTTCGATGGAATTACTAAACTTTGTCTCTCACCTTTGCTGTTCTATCTTGCTAGATAAGTTAGCTTTCTTAAGCTGTTCTATCTTGCAAGATAAGTTTGCTTTCTTACTGGAAGTATTTTTGAAAATAACTTAAAGCACTTGATTAGATGAGTGGAGAAGGTATTACTAGGAAAATGAGAGTTCTGGGACAAAATCATTTTTTCATGTTCGTTGTGCAAATTTTGATAATCGCGGGGGGTTAAAAATGTTGTGGGTGAGAAAAAAAATTTCAAAATTTTTTATTTTGCTAAAAAAATTTCAATTTTTGTAAAGATGTTTAAATTTTCCATTGCGAAAAATTTCTTTTTCTTTTTTTCTTTGTTCTTGTTCTTGTTCTTTTTGGATGATGGATTTGTAAATTTCAATTTCGCGCCACCCTAGTCCATTATTTTTTAAAAATTGAATGGGATCCAGTATTTTAAAACTTCGAATTTTTCCGTCGTCATTTCGTAAGATTATAAGATTTCGTAAGATTTCGTAATAATACGCTTGTCCGAGAAGGTAAAAGCTTCCGGATTGACCGACTTGCGCGTCGCCAGAGTTGAGTGTGACAACGAGCCTTCTTCCAGCTGCGACGCTGGGCATGGAGTCTGCCTTTGCAAAATTTCTGTAAAAGGAAATGGTGGTGGTGGAGCCGATGGATGCGGTGGATTGGTACAGCAGTCCTGTTGATTTACTGTGGAACGAGGTTAAGTTTGCTCCATTCCACGAAGACAAGTAAAAGTCTTCAAGTCCAGACGATGAAAAGAAGCTGGACTTGAAGACTTTTAAGGACTGGTGCAATGATTGATCCTGTCACAGTTTGCGACTTTAAACCCAAACTGGTGAATCCTGATCCTGGAACAAGTCCTAAAAAGTTGGATTTTTGTAACTAAACGTCTGCGTAACTTTTTGTCACGGCGTCTTGCGCGTTTGATGGATTAAGCACATTGATCAATTTATGGGAATTTAAATTCAAGTCTGCAGCTCCAATCACGGTGCCAGTTCTTCCAGACGAATGCGTGTCCACATAATTTTTTGTGGTGGCGTCGTGTGAGTTGGTTGGTTCTGCCAAATTAATGATTTTTTGAGAATTAAAATCAATGTCTGAAGTGATGGTGCTGGAACCGTCTGTTTTAATAAAAACGTTGCTTGCTGAGTCTGTTGAATTATTGTCGAAATAAACGCTGAATTCGCTTCTGATGAATTTGTCAATCATTTTTAAATGGGCGAAATTTTTTTAAAATTCAATTTGCATTTACCAAAGGGTGTTGACGACGTCTTGAAAGCTGTTTCTCTCTTCACATTTTTTCAAGACGTAAAGACACAAGTGACCGTAATAAGACGTGTTTCCAAATTGAACTCTTTCGCTGTTGTAAAAGACAGGGCTTTTCAAATAACCGACGAGCTCGACAATAGGGGATTGAGCGTAAGAGTCAAAGTTGAACTTTGCGTCTCCGTCTTTGTACCAGCACACCCAATGAAATCCTCCCGTGCTCGAATCCCCTGTGTTAATAATCCCGCATTCTTTTCTTCTCGGATTTTTTGGCAATTTGTCTCTGACAAAAACTCCCCGAAAGTTTTTTATTTTTAGTTTTTTTGCAGCTTCCATCAACTGAAAAGTGGACAAAGCCTCGTTTGGCAGATCAATTCCATGCATCAATTGAAAATTGGTCAAAGTTCCCTGCACAATTATTTTTTTGTTTCTCATTTTTACTTTGTTAAAATTTTTTTAAATCCTCTGGACTAAGCGATTATCCCTCTGCACTCTGAGATTAACATTTTTTACTTATTTGAAATTTCTTTGTTCTCTGCGATTATCTTTCTGCACTCTGCGATCAACCTTTTTGCCTCTTCCTCTTCCTCGGGTTCTGTCTCTTCCTCTTCCTCGGGTTCTGTCTTTTCCTCGGGTTCTGTCTCTTCCTCTTCCTCGGGTTCTGTCTTTTCCTCGGGTTCTGTCTCTTCCTCTGCCTCTGGTTCTGCCTCTTCCTCGGGTTCTGCCTCTGTAGATTTTTTTAATTTGTAGTGGCCAACGTGTGAATTCCATCTTCTAAAATGATTCTTTTGTCGTCGGCAGAGCTGAGAGAGACTTTGTTGATTTCTTCCGTGTAAATGTCGTGCAAATGGGATCGGATGATGTTCATTTTGTTTACCTTTTCTTTTTTGGTTTCGAGACATTTTTTATAATCGTCGTGGGTAATGTATTTATCGACGACATTTGTTTTGACACCTTTGCATTTTTTGTATTTTTTTTCTTGTTTTTCTTGATGTATTTTGTAAGAGCACAATTTCGACCGGAGGCCGACAAATTCTTCAATCTGTTTTCCTCCGGTTTCGTCTTTGAACATCCCAATGACCTTTTTGTTTACGCCAACTTTTAACCCAGCGCTTTGAATGGCTGGATGGTTTTTGTCAAATTCGCTCGTGTCGAACTTGCTTTCCACATCCTCGGAAATGTCTTTGTAAAAATCGTCCGCTTTTATTTCATAAATCAGCGAGTCCGTGTCCGTCGCCAACAACTTTGTTTTGTCGGAATATTTTTTTCTGATGTAATCTTAGTGGAATTCAAACATCAAAGTCTTGCTCTAATCCAAGATGGACATTCCCAAATAAATTGGTTTGTTGAAAAAAAGCTTTGTTCTTTTCATGTGAACGGCGAGCAAGTTTTTATCGAAAATCGTGTGTCTGGTGTAATTTGGTCAAGCCGATATTTCATTGCCTCTTCCTTTTTTGTCACAGTCTCACATTCACTCGCTTTTCAATGTTTTCCATTGTTTTTCCAAACACCGAATTGTTCATCAGCTTGAAAAAATCCTTCTCAAATTCGCTAGTGGCTTTTGTTCTCAAATCGGTGTTGAGGTCAATGTATGGTTTCATCCAATCCTGTTGCTCAAATTTGATGCCTCTGTGCACCTTTGAAATTTTCATTCCCAATCGTTAGTACAATTTCAGATTTTCGCTGTGAAGGACGTAATTCTTTTTGTCGTTCAAATTTGGAACGAGTTTGTCCACTTTTTCAATTTTCATTCTTTCAGGAGCCAGAGGGTAATCGTTGTGTTCGTAGTGAAGACTTTCTGGATAATCCAAATCAACTTCCAAAATGCACGGAATCGATTTCCAATTTGAAAGTTCGTCTTCAGTCATCCATTCAAAACCGTGAGTGTGAAGAGGTTTGCACACTGCCCATCCGTACAAGTTGTTGGCGTCCAAGTATTGAATGAAGGACGACTCTTTGCTCGAATCGAACGAATCTCCCATGTATTTCTGGTTCGATTTTCCATATCGGTTTGAAATCATGCTGATTCCTCCACGTGTTCCTTTTTGGACGATGCGAATCATGTCAGGATCGCTCAACAATTCCAATTTTATTTTTGTCATTTTCAAACAAGCGTCCCAAGCCAACCCGGGAGATGTGTAATACCAGGCGGGGTCGAGCTTGTAATTTTTCATGCAAACGTCCCTGAAATTTTCAAAGACATCCGCCAGAATCAAAACGTCAGACACGTTGTACAAATCGTGATAATCTCTGAAAGTTTTGCATTGAAACTCGTTCCAAACCGTTTGAGCATGCGCGTAATTTTCGTCGCTTATTCCGTCGTGGCAGAGTTTTGAGAAAAACGCTTCTTTTGGAGGCAATTGCGTTTCTTGAAATTCATCGAATGTGTCTACCCTAATCGTAAGGGTACACGCCTTTTTTACGAATCAAAACGAATTTTTTTCATTCAAAATATTTTGCGAGGTTTTTGAACTGTTCTGGCTTTAAACTTTTAGACAAAGTATCCAAACTGAAGTTCAGGAATTTAAAACTGTCGATGAATCTCAATTCAATTTTTTTTTCTTTGGGTTTTCCATCTTTCCCAGTGTACTCTCCCACTTTGATTTTTTTCGAAAAGCTGATGCATTTTTCCTCGTTGCATGGAATGCAGTTTATTTCTCCGCCTAATTTCTTGATGAACAAATGGCAGTCGTAACCTGACAAATTGTAAAAAACGACAGGAATGAATTTTGGAATTTTGTATTTCAAATTACAATCGTTGTGGGCAGCTCCTCGATATTCTCCAGTAAAATGGCAGTGATCGCGCACTTTGTCTTTATCGAGAATTTTGTCTTCGCAAATGTGGCAAACTGTCGCGGATTTGAAATTATTTTCATCATCCTTTGTGAGGACCATATTTTTTTTCTCTGTTTTTCTATAAATTTCTTTTATTTCTTTTTCCAAACTGTCAACAAAAAATTTGGCAACGTCAACATTTTCGTCTAATGTTTTGCACGTTGACGGATGGCCGTCATAAACGGTTTCGTTAAAACATTTGATGTAATAGGAAAAGGAACTTGGAACGTGCTTTTGGAACTTTTTAGTGTACGACTGGTCTGGATTTTGTTCGCACGAGTCCATCGGTTTGACAAAACTTTCAAAGTCTGCATAAACCACAAATGGGACTCTCATCGACCTTTCTTTGTACTCAAATTTCATGAACGAATTTTTTGGAGGAAGATCTATTCGAACTGCGCTGTGCTCTCTGCAATAGGCTGAATGTCTTGAAAGATTTTCCTCGCTTTTCATCCCCTGCAAGCAATTTCTGCAAAAATATTTTTTTCCGTTGTGTTTGGATGATTGGGAGGAAATGAGTCGACTCAGATTTTTGATCAGGCAATAATGATTTTTTTTTTCGTCTGAAAGGAGCAGCAAATCAATTTCATTTTTCCGTTTCAAAAATTTAGATATTCGTAAAGGTTGAATGGATTTATTTTCGCACATGAAAACGTTGACGCTGATTTCTGGATTATTTTTTTCAAATTTTTTGATTTGATCGAGTTTGACCGGAAATTCAATCCCCTCCCAATATAACTCTTTCGATTTTTCAATCAAATCTTTGTCAATTCTTTCACCGTGTTTTTCTTTCATGTTCAGCGCTCTGGTGACACACCACTTGAAACATTCGTTGTCTTCGTTTTCCATGTTGATGATTGCTTTTTTGCTTGACAGAAAGTCATTGAGAGGGACGTACGACCGACCTCCGATGGGTTTGTAATTAATCATGTTCATTTGCAACCTCAAAATGGAATTCAAAACCCAATCCGATCCCTCCTTGTTGTAACCGATAATTTTTTCAAATATTTCTTCTTTCGATCTGTTGTAAAATTCTTCCAAATCCGTCGACTCCAAAATAATTTCAGAGGTGGCTGAAAAATCAACAGATCGAAGTTCGTTGGTTTTTTGACGTTTCATCTCGCACGTCAAAAGAATCCAAATTTTTTTATTTTTGTTTTCTCTCAGGATTTTAAATACTTCGTCTTTCGCAAAGTCAAAAAAGTCGGGGACGTCGTTACGAATTCCCTCAACTTCATATGTAAATTGTTTTACAACACGCCCAAGAGCGTGATTAGTCAATTGAAAATTAATTTGTGGTCTGTTGAACACGAGCGATTAGAGAGACAAGATTCTTTTTTTCAATTCTCTTTTTGTATTTTTCAATCTTTTTTTCAACACCTCTGGAACGTACGGATCAACGAACTCAAGCACGCTGTTGAAACTGTTGAGGACTGCATTTTTCACAGCCGTCGTAAACCTTGAAAATATTCCAGGAGTCATCGCAGGAGGCGAATCTGGAATAGGAGCGTCAACGAGGTGATGCGATGGCTCTTGAACAGATCTCGTCGCAACGACAGGATTTTGCAAATGAGCTGGTTTAGGAGCAAGAGCTGGTTTCCACATGAGAAATTGACTCGACGAGATGACAGGTCTCGGTGGAATTGTTGACGGTTTCGGAGCGATGACAGGTTTTTGAACAATTTGACGCGGCGCGATGACAGGACGCGGAGCAGGAACCGGTCTCGAAACGACAGGACGCGGAGCAGGAATTGGTCTCACAACGACAGGACGCGGAGCAGGAACCGGTCTCACAACGACAGGACGAGGAGCAGAAACCGGTCTCGTGTTTTTTATTGCTTCAACGAGATCAGCCTTTCGCATCTTTGAATAGTTTTTCAATTTTTGGGCTTTGGCGATTTCTCGCAATTCTTTGACAGTTTTGTTTTCCATTTTATCTTACCAAGAAATTTTTCTTAACCCAAAATCATTTTTTTTTTCTTTGGCAGTTTTGTTTTCCATTTTTATTTTGCCAAGAAAATTATTTAACCCAAAATCAATTTTTTGGACTTTTGCATTTTTTCGCATTTTGTTTTCCATTTTATTATGGCAAGAAAATTTTTTTTCAAAATCAATTTTTTTTCTTTTTTCCAAGAATTTTTTTAATTCTTTTTTCCAAGAATTGAAAAAATTTTTTTCGGACTTGTAGATTTTTCGCTTTTTTTTTTTATTTTTTCGGACTTGGCAATTTTTCGCATTTTTTCATTTTTTCGGACTTGGCGATTTTTTTCTGTTTTCGAGTTTTTCAGAATTTAAAATTTCAATCTTAATTCCATTTTCCACTTTTCCATCTCGACGCTCCAAATATCTCCATCCATGCCCCGTCTTTTTCATCGCTTTGTAAAGAGACTCATATTCAACCACTTCCCCGGTTTCGATGTTGGTTGTTTTCACAGACACAGGTTTTTTTCGAATTGAACCAAGCCTCTCGTATTTTGGGTCGATCGGTTTTTTAACATTTTCCGTTTGCACCTTTTCTGTTTTTATTTCTTTTTTTGGTCGACCCACCGACCTGTTCTTTTGCACCTTCCAAAAGCAAATCTTTGCTGGTCAGATTGTTCTCAACCGCAATCAACATCAAAGTCAACAAGTTGTTTGAGGTTTTTGTGACTCCATTTTCCCTCAGCAAATTTTTCAGATAATTTTTTGTGAATCTCATGTTTTATTTTTAAAAAGAAAAAAAAAAATTTTTAAATCATTTTTTTGTCAAGAACCTCATGACGGTCTTTCAGAACTAAAAAAAAGCGTTCATGTTGGTTCCGTCTGAAACAAATTTGATCAATTTGTCGGAAATGATCACTGCGAAAATAACGGTGCCGTCTGGCACTGCCGTTCGGAATTTGAGGTTCACGACCAATTCAGCCGTTTCAGAAACAACTCTTTCCTTTTGCTTGCTGATGTCGACAAAAAACAACGGAAACAAATTTTTATATTCAAGAAGACTCAAACCAGATTGGCAAACAAGTTCGTTTGTGCCGTAATATTTTTCGTCAATAGAGAAGGCGTCAGAATGAGCCATGACAATTTTCTTTTCTCCAAAATTCAAGTCGTAATTGTAATTTGGATATTTTATCCCATTGAAGGTCACGAAAAAATTGTTGACATCGCTATGATCGAATACAGCTGGATTTGCAGTTTGACTGGAAGGTCTGTTTGTCTGAAGTCCGAACACGATATATCTCGGAACGCTTTTGTCCGTGATTCTTCCGAGAGTCCAGGTGAATTCTGTTAGACCTGAGGGAACAGCTTGCCTTTCGACTTTGTTTGCTTTATAAGCCACTGGAACGGAAATTTTCTTCGACATGAAATTCAGGAATTCGGATTTCTTCAAAACATCCAGCTCAATTCTAGGCATAAAAAGTCGGAATTTTTTGATGTCGATCATACCTGCAGCAACAGTTCCAGCTCTGTAAATGGCGTCGTCATATTTTTTTTGTGTGAAGGTGATGGTATGTCTGAATCCATAAACGACTTTGTCGTAAATTTCGCAAAAACCAAAAATGTGTTTTTAAGGTATCCTGAACGAAAATGCGCCAATGGATGTGGTGTCTGCAAACAAGTGGTCTCGTCTGACGACGAATCCTGAATTTCCAGTGGCGTTTGAAGTGTCTTCGTACCACATTTGCTTCAAACCATCGGCAATCTGAAAACCGAAAGGATATTTCAACAATCCAAGTATTGTTGTTCCCTGACCTGCATACATGACTCTTTCCACTTGCTGTCCTGACAAGTCATAAGTGACGTCACTGAACAAATACATGATGGCGTTGTTCACCAAGGCAATTTGGTCTGCTGCTGCGTAAGCAGTTCCGTCCGCTTTTTTCAGAACTCCCTCGACGAGGATGTAGGCCTCAGACGGAAGTGTCTGCACAGACTGGCAATCAATCTCAAAAACGATCAATCCTGAAGAATTTAAATCGAGATTTGTGGGAAGGTACTCGAAAAAATCAACTTTTTCAATGCCGGTGTCGTACTCGGGCATTTCATCAACTCTTAATCTGTCGGTGTTTATCATTTTTTAAAATGAGAAAAAAAAAAATTTATTTCATTTTTGATTCGTGAAAAAAAAATCACGCAATCAAAAGTCCACTCCCCATTTTGACGAGATCTTGAACTCTGGTCGCGTTCTTTTTCGTCATTTTCCTTTTTACTTGAATGGACGAACCAAACATTTTTTTATGCAGCTCTTCCATCGGATTAATATGTGCATACTGGTCCACCTTTGCCGCTTCGTTCACAATAGTGTTAATCAATTGGTTCGGATTCACCGTCCCTGTCTTGGCGTAAACTTTTTCAATCGCTTTTTTTCCTTTGTCGATGGCAACGTCTTTGGCGGTCAATATAGCTGAAGAGGCTAATTATCGCTTCTCTTCCAATTTCGCTTGCTGCTGCCTTTCTCAATAAATGAAGAGACGATCTCGATGCGTTTGAAGCTGCCATTCTCCTCAAAAAATTTTTAATCGTGTCTACGATTCCTTCGCCCCCTACGACGTTCTTTTTTAAATATCTTCTGTTATTCACAATGAGCATTTTTAAAATGAGAAAATATTTTTTTAAATCCGTCGTGTTTCACGACTCGATGTATTTTTGAATCGACTTGTATTCCTCTTTGTTGTTTTCCCCCTGCCTCAACAGCTCGTCACAAATTGCGACAGCTTCGTTTCTCGATGCGATATTTCCAGCATGACCTGCGGCGATGCTCAAGCTAAGTCTTTGCGCAAGCGCATTCGGATCGCTCGGAAGAATGATCACTCCGTGACCTTTTTTTCCCCTCGTTTTAATTTTATTTCTTTCCCAAATGGGTGCAATGATGGTAACATATTTTTCACTTTTCGAAGCTTTTGGTCTGTTCGGATTTGCATCAGATTCAATCGCTCCAGTGCTGATCAGGATTTTTTCGTAATTTTTAAGGTCATCGTCCGTGTAAATGCTTTTGTCAGGTTTGGATCTTGAAATCAGCTCCCAAAGACCTTTTGTTCCAGCATACTTTTCTCCACCCACAATGACGTCATTTTTATCGATGATAATTTGTTCTTTTCCAATGTACATTTTGCCACCTTCTCCTGCGTGAATTCCAAACACTCTGTCTGCAGAAAATCGTTTGGATGCGTATTTGGACAAATAATCAAAAGCAGTATTTCCAATATTCATTTTTTCAGGAGGCTTTTCAACACTCTTTAAACTTTCAAAAGACGACTCGCTTTCTGGGTAAGTCAAAGCCAATGGCTCAACTTTAACCACTCTATCAGCGATGTTCTTCAGCTCGTTTTTCACCTTTTCGTTGCTCTCGATGAGCGGTTTGTAAAATTTGCTCAAATCAGTCTGATAATTTGCATCTGAAATGTTTGCGTTGATACTGTCATTGTAAAGCTTTTCTCTGTTGGCCATATAATTTTTCACAATCTCCTCTCTCTTTTTCGGGTCTTGTATTTTAAAGAAGGACATTTTTAAAATACGGAGAAAAAAAAACTTAAACAAAAACCCAAACTCGTTTGTGTTTTTTGTGTTTATTCACCTTTTTTAAAAAGGTTGTTAAATGCTTTTATCGCGTCTTCTCTTCCTTTTTGGATCAACGACTCTTTGGTCAATTCGTCAATGCTGCTTTTTGCATTTGTTCGGATTTCTTCAGTCATGGCTTTGAATTTTTGAAGCTCTCTGAGAATTAATTCGTACTCGGAATCGCTCACAAATCCGTCCATGAGCGATTTTGAAATGTGATCGCTAATGGTGTTCAATTTTGACTCGGAAAGAACTTTTAATTTTTCGTGCTTTTCGGCCTTCAGCATCAGTTTTTTGTTCTGTTGATTTCCGAAAATGGACAAAGCTCCCATTCCAACCGCAACACCCTCACACGCAATCGAAACTGGAGTGGCAACGACGGTTGACAAAAGTGCAATTCCTGTGATTCCCAAATCAATGCACACCGTTTGCAATCCATCATCTGCTAAACGAATAATCTTTGCAGCTCGATGGTATTTTTTGCTGAGAGCCATTCTCTTCACTTTTTCATCCTCCATTTCTTTTTGGATCTCGCTTATTTTTTGAAGTCGGTAAATGTGACCTCCATCAGATGGTGCTGTTGGAAGAACTGGGTAAATTTTTTCAGTGTTTTTCAATATTTCCATCTTTTAACAAAGTCAGATTTTTTTAATTCCAATCGATGTGATTTATTTTACAGAGCATTTCACATTTTTTGATGAGGACGTCCTGGTGGCTGTTGTTGCACACATCCAAAACGATGTCATCCACAGACTCTGAAAAAATAACATCGTTTTTGTGGTATTTCAATTGATCGCTGATTTTGTTCATCAAAGTGACGACAGCAATTCCTTTCTCCAAATTCAATCCAACGGACAACGATATTGGCGTGTAAGAAAGAGCAACAAATCTAATGTCTTTCTGAGCAAAAATCTCGTACTGTCCGTTGACGTTAAAATAGGTGGGATGATCCAACTTTTTTTTGACCACAATAATATTTTTCGGATTTTTTCATTCCAACTCTTTGATTCTCTCCTCCAAATGTTCCAAATGCAAATTCAAATGTTCCAAATTCAAATTAAAACTGTGAATTTCTGCTGGGGCGCTGTTTTTATACAACTTGTGAGGGGCGTGCATTTTTAATATGAAAAGAAAATGTTTTAAATCATTTTATTTTCATTTTTTGCGTTATTTTACAATTCATCCCCAGATTCCACTTCTCCCAAATCTAAATCGTCACCCATGATGCTTTGAACTGAAGGTGAATTTTTTGCAATCACAACTTCAAGAATTCTAACCTGAATGGACTCGATCTGCGCTCCGACAAAAACACCTTCAATTTTCAAAGAAGCGATGGCATAGCACTTTTGTCGAACATATTCCAAAGGATTTACTTTCATGAACTCTTTCGTTTTCTTTTTGAAATACAAAGAAGACACTTCAATGTTTTTTTCGTTTTTCTTTGTGAACAACTTACCGAAAAAAATGGGTGCTGCGTTTGGATTATCAGATTTGTTTTTAAAAATGGACAAATCCTCCGTCATGATTTTTTTCGTTCTTCCTCCTTTTTTCAAAGTGGGCATCATTTCCATGACTTTCTCGCGAAGAAATTTTGATATTTTTTCAGTCACCTCGATGAATTTTCTTTCTTTTTCGTTCATTCCGTTTTTTTCGTTAAAACCGAGAAAGGACATGGAATATCCCTCCAGTTCTTTCGTTCCAAAACTGCAATTTTCAAACACACCCAGAGAAAACAAAACGGGAGTCCTCAAAATGACAGGACCTTTTCCAGAGGGGTACTCATAAAAAAGCGGAATCTTTTGGTACTGAATTGGTTTGGTTGCTGAATAAATTTCTCCAACCGATAATTTGCTCTCATCAAAATTTTCAATCGTCACAAAATTCATCTTTTTAAAAAGAAAAGAAAGTTTTTTTAAATCATTTTTTCAAACGGATCAATTCTTTATGATCCACCCAGGAGTTGAACGAGTCTGGATATCCTTGCCATTTGACTAATGATTTGCTCTTTGTTCGGCGAATTATTTTTTCAATTCTGAATATGTCTTGATGGGTCTTTTGCATTTCCTGTTCGTAAAGAGTTCCTTGAATTTCTTCACCGTTGGCATCGGTGACTTTGTACGTGGGTGGATCCGTGTTTTGAATTTTTGACACTGTGAAAACCTCCTCAGTCCATCTCCAATTTTGAAAAAGGGTACACCCCTTTTTCAAAATTGGACTTCTTTTTTGTGATCCTCACATTGTCACTCATTGAAAATTTCGGCTCTGGTCTTTCTGTTTGCATCTTTCCATTCAGGTTCATCCAGACCTTATTTTTATTTTTTTCATTGCTGGCTTCAACTGGAGTCATTTTGATGGAGGAGTGCTTTGTGTTGTTGTAATTTTTCACCATTTCGTTCAAAACGTCAATGTATTTTTTGGTGTTGTTTGCTGAAAAGAATTTGAACATTTTTTCTTTCATCGTTCTGTTCCATCGCTCAACGACACAACTTTTTTCCTCGTTTTCAGTAGAATACAACTGCACTCCCAGCGCTTTCACGTGTTTGTTGTAAAATTCTTTTCCTTTGTCCACCCACATTTTGGTGCACTTTCTTTTTTCAAAGATTTTTTTCAGCGCTTCAGCCACATCAAGACCAGTTTTGCTTTTTAAAGAAACGATCCACCCATACTTTGAAAACACGTCGATCACCATAAGCAAATATTTTACTCCGTTGTTGAATTTTGAAAACGATTGCATGTCGACCAAATCTGCAGCCCATATTTCGTCGACGCCATTCACAAACACTTTTCTTTTTTTGAAATGTTGAATCACCGGTTTGTGAAGCTCCTCTGCAAGCTGATCCGTCTATTTCAAACTGGGAATTTTTTTTTTCGCAGAGACACCCAGTCCGAATTTGGCTTTGGCTTTGATGATGGGCGTGATTATTTTTCTTTCGTTGATTTCTTTTTGAGTGGGGTTTTGAATGGAGTTCATTTCTTCAAGCATCATTTGATCCGCCAAATTTCTGTTTTGAACGTCGCTAAAATATTTATAAGCCAAATCGTGATGGTATGCTGCATTGTCCACTCTGTCCACCGGTTTGCTCCATTCCTGATACATGTCAGTGGATGTTAGCCTTTTGTCCAAGTCTATACCAGGTCCTGCAAAATTCATTCCTGGAATGTGCATTTCTCCTGGGAATTTTGCCCACGGAAGTTTTATTTTTTTTGAAAATTTGTTTATCGATTCCACCAAGTCTCCTCCTTTTTGAAATGATTCATGCAAAGGAGCAAACTTGCATTTTGTCGTTCCGCAAACGTCACAAGTTCTTTTGATCATATTTCTGTTGTTTTTTGAGATTTCGCTTCTCAAATGGGTCGTTTCTGTTTTCCTTTTGCATTTGACGCAGTACATTTTTTATTTTAAAAAAAAATATTTTTAAATTAAAAAAATGGAAGTTGCTGATTTGTCATGGAATATTGGAAAAAGCAAAAGGAACAACAACAAGCTTCTACCGAGAAGCATTCGAGGAATCATCGTCGGAAAGTCAGGTTGTGGGAAAACAACTTTGCTTCTGAATTTGCTGTTAAGACCTGGATGGTTGGATTACAACCATTTGCAAGTTTTTGGAAAATCTCTTTTCTAACCCGAGTACAAAATACTGAAAAATTCGTTCGAAAAAAATTTGCCAAAAAAGATTATTCTTGATTTGTTCAAGGTACAAAACGAAATGGAAAAATTGAACTTAAACCCTGAATGCGTCATCGACGACCTTTCAAAAAATTATTCCGAAAACGAGGACATGGAGTGTCAGTTTTTTGAAACGGCTGACGGTGTGCCTGAACCTGAAGATCTCGATTCGACCAAAAACAATTTAATGATCTTTGACGATTTGCAACTCACCAAGCAAAACAAGTGCGAAAAATATTACATCCGAGGAAGACACTCCAACGTCGACTGCTTTTACCTGGCACAAAATTATTTCATGCTCCCAAGGCAAACAATCAGAGAAAACACCAATTTCATTTGCCTGTTTTCTCAAGATTCAAAAAATGTGGACCATATTTATCGAGACCACGTTTCGAGCGACATGAAGAAAGAAGAGTTCAAAAAATTTTGCAGACATTGCTGGTCTCAACCTCACGAATTTGCAGTGATTGATTTGTCATCAAAAAAATACTAAAAATAATTTTTATTTTCCAAAAGAGGTCATTGAAAAAAATGATTTAAAAAGAATTTCGCCCATTTAAAAAATGTCAGGCATAATAATCGACGTGGATGGAAATTCCAACGTAATAATAACAGAATTTTTGGACAAAATCGTTTTTGAAAAAGGGAAAACTTATGAAATGGCTTTTCTCGGTCTGGAGACGTACAACAGCTTTCCAAACATCACCAGCAAAAACAATTCTTTCAGGTACAGCATGAACAACGGAGGAAATTGGGAAAACGTCACCATTCCAGACGGGAGCCACGACATCATCGACATTAACAATTACTTGCAAAAGTCCGTCTCAAACACAATAAAAAATTACGCGTCACAAAGTGCAAGCTACGTCACAGCAAATAAAATCAGCTACTCTCCAGAAAACATCAAAATCGGATCCAATTCAAACACTTTAAAATCAACCATCAAACTTGGCTTGAATTATTTGATGGACTTGAACGTTGAAAACAGCATCGCCTCACTTTTGGTATTCACAAAAAGACAATTAGACTCCAATTCAGAATACGAGTCCGACGACATTGTCAGAATTTCAAGCGTCAACACGATCAGAATCGTCAACAACGTTATCGGGTCGGCATACATCAACGGCTCACAATTAAATTGCATTTACTCCTTTTATCCCGACGTGGGTCCAGGTTTTAAAATCATCGAAAGACCCACCCACTTGGTTTACCTCCCTGTCAAAGTCTCCGAAATTTCCACGATGATCACTCGCATCGTCGATCAAAATGGAAATTTAATCGACTTTCGTGGCGAGGACATCACGATCCGTTATCACATTCGAGAAGTGAAATAAATATTTTTTTTCCGGCATTTAAAAAAATGAGCAAATATGTTAGTGTCAAATTAAATGTGTCTCAGGGGCAGATTGAAAAAATAAAAAAATCAATGATGGAAGGCAAACCCGTAAGCATCAGGATTTCAAGAAAGGATTTTAACGGAAACGATGTTTTGCTTGTAACGGAAAGTCAACATCGAAAAATTGCGGACGCTCTCCATTGAGGAGTTGGAGTCACCATTAAAATGAGCAAAACTCAAGTAGAACACAACTCAAGAGTAAAAGGAGGATTTATCGGAGCTCTTTTGCCTTTATTAGGAATGCTTTCAGCTCGAGCCGCTCCCATTGCTGCCACTGGTCTATTAGGTGAATTACAGGAAGGGGTGTCGTTTACGTCAAAAAAAATGGAAATGGAATTAAAATGGGACTCACAGAGGAAACGGACTGTTTTTAACACCATGGGTCAGAGGAAGCTCAGTCAGAGATGGACTTTACGTCAAAAGCGGAAGAGGATATGAATCCATCGGCGCCGGATTGCTTCTCGGACCAAACTCCCCATTCTCAAGCGTTCCTTTTTTAAATTTAATTTTGTGAGAAAAAAAAATTTCTTGGCGTATTAAAATGAATGACACTCACAAAATTAGAATCTTACGAAATGACGACGGAAAAATTCGAAGTTTTAAAATACTGGATCCCATTCAATTTTTAAAAAATAATGGACTAGGGTGGCGCGAAATTGAAATTTACAAATCCATCATCCAAAAAGAACAAGAACAAAGAAAAAAAGAAAAAGAAATTTTTTGCAATGGAAAATTTAAACATCTTTACAAAAGTTGAAATTTTTTAGCAAAATAAAAAAATTTTGAAATTTTTTTTCTCACCCACAACATTTTTAACCCCCCGCGATTATCAAAATTTGCACAACGAACATGAAAAAATGATTTTGTCCCAGAACTCTCATTTTCCTAGTAGTGAAGGTTGTTATTTCAGTCTATTAATTGCATAATGTCTCACAATAAAGCCTCATAATGCACAAATAGCATTAAAATAACATTAAAGATTTTGAGAGAAGTTCAAAAATTTCGAGGAAAAAGTATAATGAATTTCACACAATTAAATACATTTTTGTTTCACTGCATATTTTTTTTTCTTTCTACTTTAGATTATAGCACTTTACTACTAGTTTTAAGACCTATGTTTTTACACTAATCATAATCAGCATAAAGTTCTTTATCTTAATCAATCATAAAAATAAAGGGAGGGGATGGGTAATGGTTGAAATCGAGTAGCGCCAGTTAACCATTCACTTTGCATTCTACTTGGCAGAAGTTTCTGTAAAATTTATACCTTCTGGATAACAATCTACTTTAGTTTTCAGGTCTATTTGAGGGACGTATACATATCAAAGACTTTATGATAATCTGATATTCTAAAATCAAGTTGGTATTGACCTTCAGTGATAAAGTTTGCTTCTCGGTCATCATAACATGTTAAGATTTGGCATTTTTGATACTTTTTCTTGCATTGGATGGATCTTTGGTAGATTTTTTTATTACCTTGCCCAAATCTAATTTTCCAAGACTTGATTTAGCACGGCTGTTGTTAATGCTTCTGTAGTTTTTGCCAAGCTAAAATAAAGTCTAAAAATGTTTTCCGTGACACTTAGAATTTTATATAAATTTAATAAAATATAATTTTTTCCCAAAAAAAACATGGTTAACGTATTTTATTATTTTGGTCCGTTATTACTTTCCAAAATATAATTTGGTTACAGGAAATTGCTTTGTAAAAACAAATTGCCCTGCTTTTCCTTTTAGGTACAACCAGGTCCGAATTATTCCGATCGTGTAGGCACTTTATATCTAAAATTCCATACTCGTCGTTTTAAAATACTTGGCTTCTGATTAATCCCATAATATAATGGATTCATCTCGTTTTCATGCTTCTAAAGGTTATCTTTTTTGGGTATTATTTATGTCTGACTCTATAGCTATAAGATTTACCTTGCTTTAATCTGATATATAACTGCAGTAGAAATATATTTTTCAGCTAAATTGAGAACTAATTGCCGCAATAAATCTAATTTGCAAAAATTAAGAATACTGGCAAATGGATCTTAAAAATTGAAACAGGTGTTAGGAAAGGATGCGTGTTCAGATTGATCCAGCATTGAAGCTGAATATTAATATTGATAAAAGGAAATATTGATTAAATACTACAAGATTTGTCCAACTTTGATTTTTATTTTTAAATATCTTCATTTTGGTGGACTGTTTTCGAAATAAAAAGTTAAAGAACATGTGAAAAGTATCATTTTTTATGGTTCAAACAATATGGTAGTAGTATATGACCTTTATTAAGTGTAAAGTTCAAAAAACTACTACAGCTCTAAATAAAAAAAAAAAAAAAAATCTAAAAACTTCTAAAAAATCTCTTAATAAAGATTTTCTTTTTTTTTTTTAAACAAAACCAAAGTAAAAAAGGTAAAGCTGAAAAGTGAAAGGAATGAAATTTAAGGTTTCTTTTTTGAAGTTAAGCCATGCTGCACTTTCTGGCATTTTGCCTATAGTTATTTAATTCGAACTTGGAATGATGTGCAAGAGCCTATAAAAACCAGTAAGCAATTTAAGTTAACAATTTATTAAATCCACCTTTTTAAGTCTAATTCTCTACTTAATTAGTTGTTTTTTCAATGTTTTTTTTTCTAAAAATCATTTCATTTATTACTTATTTTATTTCATGTTGAAGCAATAGTTTAGATATTTAAAATTTGCATTAATTTTTTTTTTCAATAGTCTGATTAATCAGAATAATATAGATTAAGTAACATCTTCTAGTTAATTAATTTGTATTATAAACTGATTAAACGTCGGTAATACTGATAAATGGTGATTGTTAATTATTGGTAATATTATTTTAATACTAATACTATGATTTAAAACACTATCTGTTTATATGATATGGAGTTAGTAGGAATAATGCATTTCAATATATTTATATATTGAATTAGCTTTACACTTTGGGTAGAATCTGAAAATATTCTTTATTTTAAATGGAAAAAATGAAATGACTAATGAGGTATATAAATTTAGCTTGTGTTTAACTTTATGAAGTTTATATGATATAAAATAATTTAATTCAAATTAATGTTAATAAGTTTTATAGAAAAAGTTTAACTTGGGTAAAAAGACTCTTTTACTAACAGGCTTCAGAGGAAAAAATTAATTTGATAGTTATGCAGAGTAATTTCATCAAGATTTATAACCATGTAAAGCTTAAAATTTTCTTTTCCTTTAAGATTTATAACTATGTAAAGCTTAAAATTACCTCCAATTACCCCCTGATATAATTTTAAATGGTCTTTATTTTTAAATGAAAAACTTTTTTTGATGTAATTTGAAATCTGTCGATGGATTTTGATCTAGTTGATAATGGAGCAACAACAATTAAAGGAGACTTAGTTCTAGAAAGGGGGTAGTTAGGGGTCGGGGCGTGGTTGATTTAACTCTAATTACCCTAATTTTTTGCAAGTCATCTTCATTTGACTCCAGTATCAACATACTAGAATTTTGAGTATGCCCCATGCCTCTTAGTCTTGAACAACAAAATTCCTGGGCACTCCCCTAAAATATGTGATTTCTCCGCAGGCCCCCAATTTAAAAAAGCTGTCTTTTACATTTTTTGCATTAGTAAATGATGATCGAAAAAAAAATTTCTGGGGATATGTTGCAAGGTCTTAGAGCATGTTCCTATGCACTGTGAGATTCTTATCTGACTATTTTGATAAAAATGAAATTGTCAAATTTTAACAAGTTTTTGTTAACAATCTTTTTGTTTTAGTGCTTGTTTTTTTTATTGGCTTCAAAAAAAAATTTTTTACCAAGGAGTATACAAATTGTTATTAAGTAATATTTCATGTATGCTCTTCTAGTTTTAAAATTTCTATATATTTTTAGGTTATTATCGTTTTCTTGTATTGTTCTTCAATTGCATGCTTACATTTGGATCATACTTCTGCTTTGATATGCCAAGGTTATTTTTTACAGAGTATTCAGTTTGTTTCGATTACACATATTTATAATTGTATCCGTGAAACACAATAAAATTTTTATAAGATTTTACACAAGTAGTAGTAAATGTTTAAATCTTTTTAAAAAAGAAAACATGGTAAAGTTTTAGAATGAAAAAAATTGTCGCTTGATTTAATCGTTTTTTTTACTTTAGTGTTCTACAAGATAATTTTACAGGAGTAAGTTCTTTCCTTAAAAATGATTGTAAAAATTCTTTCTTTGACAATTAAAAAAATGACAATTAGATAATCTCAGGATTTAATTTTTTTCTGTTCAAAGATTTTTTTTGTAGGTTTTCTAAATTGACTTGAAAAAGTTGTAGTAGAAATATGTTCAAATTTACATTTTACTTCTCCTTATTTTGTTTTAAAGAAGTATGGGTTTAACTGCACAACAAGCGAAAGTAATGTAACTACATGCAAAGAGTATCTTGGTTTGTCAGAGACAGAGTATAATCTACTTTATACAGTCTATGCTTGGATGTATGATGTATAAGTTTCATAGTAGAGATCGATTATGATTATTCATTTACCAATTACTTTTTAAGGAGTTATTTAATGTGTTTTCTTGAAATTTTAAAAGTTTTCTATTTGTGTTATTACTTGATTTGTTCTAGATTTTTTGATAAACTTTTTTTTTTAACTACAAAAAAACAGGAATGCTATTGTTGTTATTGGTGCTGGTGTTTTGATTGATAAACTAGGGCAAAGAGGTATATTGTTATGTTAGTCTTCTTACCAAAGCTAACTGCAAGAATTGAGATGTAACTTATGTTTGTAGGAAAGCTAATTACTCCCTGCTATATTTAGTTGGAGCAGTTTTCTTCTCTACACTTTGTGTGATTGGTTCAATGACCTTTGCTGCTGCCTATTTTTTTAAAGGAAGGAAAGGAATGTTTGTTTTGTTCCTGTTTGGCAGACTCCTTTTTGGGTAAGTGTGTGGCATAAAAATTTAGTTGGTTTAATTTGAGGAGGAAATTTACTTGTTGTTTTTGTAAATAAAACACCTGTGATTCAGTATTTTTTACTTTATTTTTTAATGTTCTTACAGTAAGTATAAGCTGATAAGGTTTATTATTAAAATTACAAGTATCATTTTATCATTAAACCTTTATGGAAGGTGAGCAAGATTTCTTTGAAAATTCTAAAGATCATTTTAAAGTTCTTCTACTTGTATATTGTTTTTCTGCTTTTTTTTTTTCTAGTGCTGGAAATGGATCATTAACCAGTAGGATTGGTTTTTTTTTATATACTTGTTTATTTTTCTTGTAAACGAAGCATTTGAAGAAATTTTATAAATTGGGTTGAACTTTAGTTCAGCAGTTCGTGATTTGAATTATGATTAAAATTTCTGAAACCTTTTGAAGCATGAACTTATATCATGCTCCAAAATAACTCATGCTTCATGAATTTTATAATAAGCATTTTTAATTGAGGATGTGATTTGTTAAAAAATTTACATTCACTACAATTATTTCGGAAGATATTGATTTTTCTACTAGCAAATAGCTTATATCAATTTCATCTGCAACAGTTATTTTAAATTTATATATTCAAAATGTCATGAATTTTAGATTTCAGATCATAGAGCAATATATTGCAGCTTTGATTGTTGCTTACCCTTTAAATGCTAGCTCATAATTTTTTCTTTAATTTCTTACTTTTAAATCGTCTTCAAGATTCAAGAATGCCTTTGTCAGATACTTGCTAAAGAAAAAAATATTCCTATAATAGGGTAGTTGCAAATGTTTACATTTTTGCTATATATTCAATACATGACCAATAGTTGGTAAACAAAAATGAAAATAAATCATATTGTAGACAAATTTTTGTAGTTTTGATTGCTAAAGTAGAAAAAAGGAGTTTTTAAAATTTTTTACTGTATTCCATTTGGTACAACAACAGAAATAGAAAATGGAACAAGGAATATACTGATAATTACAACAAAACATGATAAATAGACAGATAAAAAAAAAAGACAATAATCCTATTTGCAGTCTTTGTTTTATATCAGCTATAGTTTTATAAATTAGTTCTTTGAGATATTACTTAATTGTAAGGTTGTTTATAACTCACATGGAAAGAAATCAATCCATTAAACCCTGACTCCATTTTTACTTCCCAGCTTACTCTGTTTCAATAAAGCAGAAAATTAAACAAAAATGGAATGATAATCATCACGAGCAATCAGTAAATCAAGAAAATAAAAAAACAGAACTGAAGAAGAGGATGAACTATCTGAAGCAGAATTATTAGTTATTGAAAATGAAAAAGTTATTGTTGATTAAGGTGCCTATAATATATTTATAAGACTGAGTTTTTTTAAAGTTTGTTTTTAATAAAAAATTTAGTTTTGTTGTTCTATAAAGTTAAAGATAATCAATAAAAACTAATTCCTTTATATTGAAAAAATAAAAAATATTAAAAAAAATATCAGTTAGCTAAAAAAGAGTTAAATATTTTGTTATATGGACTTTTTGAACAGAATTACAACAGAATCTTCCATTAGAATTTTCATGTTTTAAGAAATTTCATAATTGATTTTATTGAGATTTTTGTACCACATCCAAGTAACTTACAAAGATGTGTATTAGGAGAAATTCATTAAGCAATCCAAAGAAATTCTGTTTTTGTTTATTTACCTTTAACTAATTTATGGCAAAAATGTAAACATTTGCAAATATCCTGTAGATAAGTACTTAACTTAAACATCATTTTTCATTATAAATGAAGTGAAGATTTAATGATGATACTTTTTCTTTGACTTCACTTGGATTAGTTTATTAGTTTATTAGGATATATTTATTTATCAGTTTATTAGATTAACTTAGATAGTTTAACAGTTAAATGATTTTGTCAATAAAATCTAATTAAGAAAAATACTTAAATTAACTAAATATAATAAATATGCTAATGTTTTACATGTAGATATTGAGTATTGAAATTTTATTGTTTAAAATTAAAACAGCACTAATAAACAGTAAGTTTCTTTAATAGCCAACCCAAATGTTAATAACACGCAAAATATCTAAAAGTTGAAAAACCTGTTGAACAAAATGTTTGTTGTAAATGAAGTTTAATTTATTAGTTTGTGTTTGACAATGTCTCTTGTGTCCATTGGCCCTCAAATGTGGAAAGAAATTTTTATATTGCTGTAAATAATTTGTTAGTTTCTTTTTTATAAAAACATTTTAGTTGCATATTTTAGTTGCTCAGAGCAAAATATCAGCATTTTGGTTTGAAGGGAAAGAATTAGCATTTGCATTTGGTTGTACCTTGTCATTTTCAAGACTGGTAATTATTTTGGAGTTTATGCAAAGGAAATTTAGATGCTCTCTGATTTCTGAAAGTAGAATATTTGCATATTTAGGGAAGCGTTTTCAATTTTCTGTTCACTGAATCTTTTGCTCGTAATTATGGTTTAAAATGGACTCTGTGGGGTGGTAAGTGTCTATTTTAATACATAGTAAAAGTTGGATGCTTTTTAAGTCTGCTTTTCATGTTTCTGTTAAAGACTTGTATCAGTTTTCAAATGAAATTAAAAAATTTAGGAGCATTTTTGTGTCTATTTGGATGGTTCAGTGCTATAATAGTATATGTACTTGATCGAAATGGACAACGGCAGCTAAATCAGGTAAATTATTTTTTTTTTTTTTTTAAATGTTCAAATTTTTATTTTTTAGATTTTTATTTGAGTTAAGTAAATTAGCTTATTGAATATAATATCTTTTTTAGGAACAAACTATGAAAGCGTCAGCAAAAAAAATGGTGAATAAATATTCTTTTTAGCATTAAAAAATGTGTTTTATTTTATGCAGACTATTCTCCATATTTTTTTCCAGAGGTTAGGTGATATCCGAAATTTAAACATTCAATTCTGGCTCCTTGCTGTTACGACTATGTTCTTTTATAACACTGTGTTTCCATTCATTGCTGATGCAAGGTAATTTATTTACTTTTTTCTACATTTCTAAATTTAGAAAAAATTTAAATTTTTAATTTTAATAAATTATTTTAATTGGTATTATAAATTTATATAGTTATCAATTTATAATATTTTTATTTTTTAAAAAACAAAACCATTATCTTAGTTAACACATTACCAGCTTTCATAATTTAATGAGCAATCAAGTAAAAACTCTTCTTAATTGATTTTTTGATTTTCAATGTCATAAACCATCAACATTTTAGGTCAGTTCCATGCCTTCATCTCAACAAACCCAAGTGAATATCCAGAAGTTTTATCTATGACTTTATTGAAGCAGAAACTAAGATTTTTGTATTATATACATGTTATATATTTTGTATTATATACATATTATATGAATTCGGTTTATTTGTAATATGCTTACATAGTAAAACGTTTCTTGAATTTTATTGATAGCAAATTTATTCATGAAAAGTATGGGTACGAAGATCAGAAATCTGCAGTTGTTGCTGGTTCTGTTTATGATATCTCTTTGATCCTTACACCTTTACTCGGGATAATAGTGGTAAGAGTTTTTTTATGATTAATCACGTTATTTTCTGTGACCGATCTGTCTGGGTTAAAACAGTTCTAATCTTTGCATAGGGTTTAACGAAAATGTAAATTTCTACCAAAGTTAAGAATTTAAAAAATATAACATGGACAAAAAAGATATATGGATTGCTTTTTTGTTAGGATTATATTGGTTACCGTGGAATAATGGCATCAGGATGTGCATTGTTTACTATACCTGTTTTTTGTATACTTGCGTTCACTTCTTGGCCCCCATTAATTGGAACGCTATTGCTTGGTGCAACCTATTCAGCTGCTGCGGTAGATTTTGATTAAAAGTTGTTTTGCAATGTCTGTTTGAATTCAAAGCTTAAAAAATACTTCCTTTTATACTTTATTTGTTATAACATTCTAAATTTTCAGACAAGCTTATGGCCTTCAGTACCATTAGTTGTTAATCCTAGTTTTCTGGGTACTGCTATGGGTCTGATGACCTCAATGCAAATGGTTGGAATTGGTTCATGTAGTTTAGTGGTCGGAAGCATTCTTGATGTTTTTAAGTAAGGAATTTTTAATTGGCCATCATTTTAGTTTGGCGTTTTATAGTGCAGGGTCTTTTGCAAGATCTCATTTCAAGTTTTAAATGAGTAAGGGATTTTGTTATTTTTGCTTTTTATCTCTTTGATACTTTATTCTCTTTTTGTTCAAAGAATAAGTCCTCACAAGTGGAAATATGTTATCTTATTTCTTTTTGGAAATGCAGTGGCATGCGTGCTATTGTCTTTTGTTCTAAACATCGTTGACTTCAGGCGGGTAAGATATTTACAAGCTTTAATCTCACTCTTTTTTTTCCTTTTGTCGTTAGCACTCTTTATGCTCTAAATATATAATAACATTTTAAAGAATCTTTTTTTGTAATGTTCTCGAATGAATTTCGACAACTTTTGAGGTTTGTTGGTTAGCGTAAAAAACAACTTTTTTAGAACGGTGTTTTGAATAAGACCATGAAACGCAAGCGAACGAAGAAGTATTTACTAAACGATAAAGATGCTCTAATCCCAAATGAAGCCCACGATAGCACAAGTAATCTTCATTCTGTAAGTAACCGTAGTTTTTATTCTCATTTGAGTGAGAGCAGAAAAAGAGTAGAATGTCCGATTTTTTTATACATTTCTTTTTTTCGTGTAGAAAACTGGTTGATAACGGCTGAAATAAAAGAATTCTGGCTTCTGCTAAGTTGTGATGCTTATGATATTTTCTACTAATTGGTGAAAAATGTGTTCAATTGTAGTAAAGTATTTCTAACAAATTTGTTTTATGTAAGAGTTTTATAAAATAGATATATTTTTTAGTATTTATTTTTTTAATAAATTTCTTTTTTGAATTATGATTGTTTCCATAACGCTCACGAACAAGAAACCCAAAGATTCCCCTAGTTCTTTAATTCTTTTGCAAAGTTTGAAAACCTATTTTGAAATGGATTTCAAAATACTGAATTTGTGAATGTATATTATGTAGTTTCTTAAACGTGCTGCTCATTTAAAGTCGAAGTTTTTTTCTGTTAGATTCAGAGTTGTGGAGTCGGCAAAAGTTCAACTCCAACTCCGACTTTCCTCGTGTAAACGTTTATGGTATATATTTTTAAGTGAAAAGTGAATATGATAGATTGCTATTTACAATATAATTATTACATTATACTATAATTATAATTAAAAATACATTACAATATATATTACATCAAAATGATAATTGCTATTTACACTATAACTTGTAGCTTGATACCATATTCCACGGTGGCTTTTTTAAATGCTTAGGTAGCCTATAATAAGTTAGTAACCTTACCTGTATTTATAGATACAAATTGTAATAAAGTATAATCACCATAACTTGTATATTTTTTATCTTTAAATGTTGATTAGCCAAAGCGCCTAATTGATAATTAAACCAGTCTGTGGTGATCACAGGAAACAGAACTAAACTAATTGATACACTACTGAAAGCTTTAGCTAGGAGCTTAGTGATAATAAGTACAAGCTACCTATAAAACACTGAATGATCTTTTGCATATTACTTAAGAGCATAACTAGTGATCACTGAATGATCACTAGTTATGCTCTTAGGTAATATGCAAAATGACAAATCAGTCACAATAAGTATCTTAAGACAATAAGTATGTTAAGACAATAAGTATGTTAAGAATGTACTTTTATTTATCTATTAATCGTCTCAAAAAGTTATTATTTTTCTCTATTACAAAGCACAAGCTGTAAATAAAAATGGAAGACTTAAAATAGTATGTTACAAATTTTGTTTCACACTACACCGTTCTACTATGGTAATATTGCAGTACTTTTATTACTAGCGGCTAGTAGCTGTCAAGCTGAGACGTAACATTAAAGATTTCCTATTTTTGCAGTAAACAAATTTTAAGGAAAAAAGTTATTGAACTTCACGCCCAACTAAAACTACTTTCTAAGAGTATAAAAACTTCCACGTTATTGACACGTACGTTATTTGCCGTCGCTTTCTAAATAACTTTTCGAAAAACTTTTTTGATTACTGATTATCTTTTTTTTAATATCTAACTATTTTTTCTTTATAGGTAGTCATGATTCTCACACGTTCTTAACAAGCCGTAGTTAGTTTGTATTCCGCATTGTCGTAACTACCTTCATTATACAATCCGGATTCGTCAGCAATGGTTTTGAAATGTACAACACTTTTAGATGAATTTCCAACTAAATTTGTATTGCTTTCAAAGAAATTATTTTCTGAAGCTTTAGTTTTGTTTTGTGAACGAAAGCTTGGAAATTTGAAACACCCAATCGACTCTTTAGGAGCCCTTACTGCTGTATTTTTAGGTTGATTATTATTATCAGGTAACGAAGGTTCATCCTTCGATTTTCTTTCGGAGTTTTTGGTTGAAAGGTAAAGTCTTTTGGCAAGTTGTTCTCGATGAAAGTTTTTAACAAACAAGTAAGATATAAATAACAGCATCACCACGCATATAGCAATAGGTATGGGCCATATAATGATGTTCTCTTTAATAGGTGCAACCACTGCCGCTATAAAAAAATAAGATCATGCACATGTTAGTTAAATCGTGACGTTTAACATAACATAATATTAAGAAATGTGATATTAGGAAACATGATATTAAGAAATAAGGAATTTGTTTGTCTTACTAATTTGGTTTATTCATTTTTTCCCAATTTTACTTTCAATTCTTCCTAAAATGAAACATGCAGAAGTTTGCACATAAACACTTTAAAAAATCTTACATTTTTCGCATATAAATGGTAGTTGGCTCAAACAACCCACATTATTCCACTTTCCCCCTTTTATTATTTGAATGCATCTCCCGATTCCTGACGGACTAGTAAACGCCCAATTTGTGTAAAAATTTTCCGTCAAATCTTCCCAGGTTTGAAAACTTGATCGTTTATAACCTAGCCAAGCTTCACTTAAAGTATTGTTTCCAATTATTTGCTCAGCGAATTTGTTTTCGAATTCATCATTTATCGTCATTAAACTAGCTGTTGATACTTTACAAAAACTTTGCGCAGTATCGTAGTATTCTTGCTGTTGGAACAACTTATAACACGATTTGCGAAACATGACCCAATCATCTTTGCATTCTAAGCAGATTGAATTGCATAAATACATGATGCAAATGAACCTTTTTTCAAACTGATCAGCTAAGATTCATGTAAGGTGTAAACTTTAGACAATCAAAATAAAATTTTACAAAACTAGTTTTATTAAATTGAATTTCAAAGACGAGACTCAATTTTAATAGACCTCGTTTTTACACTGATTTTAATAGACAATAAAAGTATAGATGTTTCACATAAATAAATCAAATGTCCGTGGCCTAGAAGTATGACACTTTAATAAATAAATAAACAAATGCCTTGCTTTTACAGCACCCCTTTACAAACTTATCAAAAAGTTCTATCTCCTATGTAAAACATTGCAAAAAAAATTACAACGGGTCCTGCTTCTAAACTTCTTATTCTTTCGTTTTCCCAGTAAAAATAAACAATTTTTAAAAAACACTTTTTTTTGTTGTTGTTGTTGCCAAACATTTTTTTAGTTTCGCAAATCTTTTGAGAAATTATCGCGTTTGTATTTTTAATTCCCGCTTTTGATTTAATTTTTAGAAATCACAAAATAGCAAGTTAATCGCAGGTGCCTTTCATCGCAGTACATCAAAAGTTTATACCCCAGAAATTCCTGCTGACTAAGCAAAACTAAATGCATTTTTAACAGTAAATGAAAATCTACTTTTAATATATACTTTTATATGTCATTCTTATTCATTTATATGTGCACGTAAAGTGTATACATCCAATACCAAGGGTTTTTTTAAATTATTTTTTACAATTAAAAAGATCTATTGAATTTAAGGGTTCGATTTCAATATAATAAACTCAATTCAATATTTTCTACACATTTTTTATATAATATTTTACATATGTTTTGCATAAAATACTTAATAATTAAAATTATTATGTTTCATGAGAAGTCCAATCAGCGTTATTGAGTTGTTGAAATGATCAAAACTTACTTTGCGTAAATGAAACCGCACGTTAAAATTATTACTTCTTTTTTTTTTTACTTATTACTTTCAACGGAAAAAGAAAAAAAAAAAAAAAAAAGCACAAAAACCATGATTTTGAAGCAGATGTATTTAATCAATGTGCTAATGTAGTTTACTGTCTTTTGAAAATTAATCACTGTTTGATTATTGTTTATAACTTTGTTTTTAGAAGTTTTTATTTCAAATAAGTTATTTGTTTTCGTTTTTGTTGTAAATCTTTAAGTCTTATTTCAGCTAAAAAAATAATGTACACACACTCTTGGCCATAGCTGATTGGTTTATAAAATTGGTGAAATCGCACATAATAGTAGTAGTAGTAGTAATAATAATAATAATAATAATAATAATAATAATAATAATAATAATAATAATAATAATAATAATAATAATAATAATAATAATAATAATAATAATAATAATAATAATAATAATAATAATAATAATAATAATAATAATAATAATAATAATAATAATAATAATAATAATAATAATAATAGTAATAATAATAATAATAATAATAATAATAATAATAATAATAATAATAATAATAATAATAATAATAATAATAATAATAGTAATAATAATAATAATAATAATAATAATAATAATAATAATAATAATAGTAATAATAATAATAATAATAATAATAATAATAATAATAATAATAATAATAATAATGATAATAATAATAATAATAATAATAATAATAGTTACAAAGTGTAGATGAAAAAATGCGCGCTTTTAATTTTCAAAAGTGCAAAAAATGCATCTGGTTTTTTCTTCGCCTTTTAAAATTTTCGGTAGCAACTATTTAGGATTCCTTAGCAACAGTCTAGTAGAAAAATGAATTGGTATTTTGATAACTTGATTCGTACGTAAACAAGTAATAAAATAAAAAAACTTGATTTTTTTTACAATTGCTGTCAAAAAAAGATCTCCATTGACCTTAATCTCTTTGATGTTACGCTCAAGAACATTTCAGCAAGACTTGAGATTGCTAAATGAACTGTGTATAACATTTTAAATTGATTTAAAGAGTTTGGTTGCATAAAGAGGAAACCAGGAAGTGGTATGACAAAAGCTGTGAGGACCTCAAGGCTTATTAGAGCAGTCAAAGGGCGAAATCTTCGCAATCCAGTCCGTCCTATGAGAGAGATGGCCCAGGTACTGTCTGTGAGTGAGCACACAATCAGAAAGATTCCTTCTGTGATAATGGTTGGAGTTGTGGCCTCCAATGTCTAAAGATGCTGCCAGATTTGAAATCTTGGAAGCCGTATCTTGAAATCCTGATGAAACAGGACTGCCAGAAGCAGAAGTGGCTCAGAAAAAACATACCAGTTTTTTGGGGGAAAGTGTTTTAGCAACCATTTTTCCCAGATTTAAACCCTCTGGACTACGGTATATGGGCACAAACTGACTCCTCACTATGCTATTGTAGCCTTTGTCATAAAAAGGTGGAATTTCATGCCCAAGATGTATGTTCAGAAGACATGTATGAGGTTCAGGCAAAGAACTGAGGCTGTGATTAAGGCAAATGGCTCACAATTGAGTAACCCAATGCTGGCCTAGATGCGCTTTCGATAACGGCGCGATGCCGTTAAGTATCGCTAGCATGGGATAATTTTCCTGCATTTATCCGTGATTGTATGCCAGCACTGACCCGTTACTTTTAACCAATATACATACCCTTGCACGCAAAAAGCAAACACAAAAATAAAATATTTTTTGAAATTTATTCCAATTCAAGTCGACAAAAATAATTTTAAATAGTACAGATATTATTGATAGTTTGAAATAGTACTATTTTTTCAAAGAACTTTTTCGTTCTTCCTGAGCTTTTCGTCCATCATTTCAATCTCGTTAAAGCTGAAAAAACTCTTCAGCCAACGCTCAACCTCTTCGCTTGATGCTCCCGAGTTTAAATGATTTATTTTTACAACACCTAAACACAAAATTTAATTTTAATGTATGACTAAATTGTATATATATAGCATATATGCAATATATACATATATAGTGCTATTATTACAATACGTATTGCAATAATAGCACAATAAAAAAACAACAGCAAAAGCAAGAAATTTGCGAAATATATCTTGTAAACCTTTTATTTCCCTTCTATAACATCATCATGGATAACGCAGAAAACATTCAAAATAATGATGATTATGGCTGAACGAAATTCGGCCAAAACTCTGTGGCTACCAATAATATATATTAACTAGATATCTAACTCGTGTTTCAGCAGTAAAGCAAATTTTTTGCCAGCCCAGGTTTGTTTTGCCAGCCTAAAATGACACAATGATAAATCAAAGCAAATCAAAAATGAATTATTGTCAGTTTAAATAAAACGGCTACCTGCATTAAAAACTTTAAAAACTTGCTACACTTTTACATACAGAATTTTTGTGAAGTTAGACATCTAGTTAACATGTATCATTGTTAGCTACTGCAATCGGGCCAGTGTTGGCTAATGCCTGCTAACTCGGCTAAAAATCCATATATTTAAGTGTAATTGTCTGTACATTAGAATATGGGATGTCTTGAGGAACCATATTCTAGACAACACTTTATGAAACACCGCTGTTTTCTTTTTACATATATATATAAATATAAAATAATTTTATTGATACACTTATAATAATATTAAATATGCCATCCTTTTGTTCAGCCATCAATTGTGTAAACAAGCGAAGAAAGAGCGTTGGACTATTAAAGATAAACTTTTAGCTTTGAGGATTATGTATTGCAGTCCACAAGCTTTCAAAATGCTTAGAAGAGTTTTTTCATTACCTCTTTGAAGCACTGTTTCCATGTTTCTTGAAAAATCTTTTGGGAACCTAGAACCTGGATTTTCCGATAAGGTTATGGCTTTACTAAAAATGAGAGTAGACACCATGATAACATTGGAACGGAACTCTAGCCTTGTTTTGATGAAATGTTTTTAAAGCAACACTTTGTTTTGACAAAAACAGTGATAAGGTCATTGGAATTCAATCTAATGGCAAACAAGTGAACCAAATTCTTGTATTGATGGTCTGTGGGTTATCAACCAAATGGAAACAACCAATTGCATATTTATAGTAATAATTCCATGTGTTCAACCAATTTAGCTAGGATAGTACAAATACATAGCAGTCAAATTGCTACTGCTTTGATTGTATATGCTTCTGTCAAACTATTGCCTGAAAATGTTTTGTCTACACCCTTTTTTTATCAAAATTATGGATTTTTTTTCACATACTGAATTTTCGTAAGCCAAAAGCAGATAAACCAACACTTTCAATAAGTTAACACAACAAACCAATAAGTTTATACAACAGCTTGAAGATTTGAGAGCTTGGATCAAGGGTTGGTATTTTTATGGTGCTCACAGTCAAAAAGGTTTATCCAGCCATAGGGGTTTAGATGTCACTATCTCTAATTTTATTTGCATTACAAACGAATAGCTTTTTGAGGATTTCTTTTATGTTTGCACAGCTTAGTTTAATCAGAACTGTGTAGAGAATTTTTTGCATTAATTCGAAGTAAAGGAGGTTGGAATGATAGACCAACGGCAATGCAATTCTAATCAGCTTATCAAAATGTGTTAGTACTCCTTTCAATAGAACAATCTAGTTCTAACAGTAATTATCTCCCAGAGTCAGGCTGCTCTGTTGCAGTTACAATTGACTTAATTACCAACATAGTATTTGAGAAACAAATGAACAAGTGATTTTCAAACAGCTATCGGCATTATTAAAAAAAAATTAGAACCTTAAAATTAGTTTTAAGTGATTTAATATATATCTTTTTATAATAATTACCAAAGTATATTAAAATATGATTAATGCACGGACGTATAAAAGATGGACCTGCAACTCATTGTTTTACATCAAAGAGGCCGCAGAAATCAGCGAGCCATGCGAGTTTCCGACAAACTCTAAATTTTCACCCGTCAACAAAAAAATCTACTAAAATGGCCGCCCACAGTTTTAAAACAGAAACTCTGGTATTAGTTTAAACTTTTATTGCATTTGTTTAAAAAGACTGTTCAGGATAAAGTAACTACTTCACGCGTTTACAAATTACTAAACAAATTACACCAAGGTAAAGGAAATTAGTTGTCGGGACGAACAAACTTTATCATTTTTTCAAGACGAAATTTGTAAATTCTTAAAACTTTTTTCGTGTAAACAAAGCCCGTCAATGATAAAATAGACCTATAAAGATAGTTTTAAAATGACTAAAAAAAGTATAGCAAAACAGCTATACTTTTTTTAGTCATATTTAAGCTTTTAGATCTATAAATATTTATCTTAATAGGTCTAAAAGTTTAAATAAAATTTTTTGTCCACATCTGGTTTTGATCACCAGCCTTAATTTTGTGCATTTTTTGAGTGTTTTTTCCAATATGTCGCCATTTTTTGCCTCGACTACTCTATAAGCTCCATAATATATATTCCACAATGGATAATTTTTTAGTAGGTGTATTTTCTAATGGGCTTTTTTATAATTCATTTGATAAAGCCAAACTTTTTAAAAAGTTATTCAAATTTATACTTATCTTGCAAAATGCGGTCAGATATTTCATGTTTTCGTTTTTCATATTTCATATATTATTTGATTTGCCATAAAAAGTACATAATAACCCATTTGCTTTTGTCAAATAAAAGTTAGTTTATATATAGCTGATAAATCATATTATGTTAATATTAAATACTTAGTTATTCTTGCAGTTTGTCATAAATTGGCTTTGCTAAATTCTTTAAAACTGTGACAAGTTATTTTTTTCTTTATTGTATTTACATTCATTTTATGTATAAGTTATTTATCCTTTACTTTATATATTTCTGTTGTAAAACATAAAAATAGAAAGTTCTATAATATTCATAAACTGGAAGTCTATAGCAATATAGTAGATAGAGTAGTTCCCTGGACAAGAAACTATTGTGCTTTAGGTAGCTACAAAACTAGTTGATTTTTTGTATTATTTATTATATCTCTAGTTATACATGTACTAAAGTAGTTAAGTAAATAATCTCAATTTCTATATCATCATCAGCGTTATTTCTTAAAAAATCAAGAATGCCTAGCTATATAAAGTTAAGCTTAAAGCTTGGTTCTATTGCTGTTATCTTTAATAACTAAAAGGGGGTTGATGTGACTGGTTGGTCGAGACCAAAAACTCTCGACGAATCCGACAGACTTTAATATAATTTTATTTCTATTGTTTAAAACAAAAGATTTGTAACAATACGCAACGAGCATGGTTCGCAAAAAAAACAATAACGTTGCACGTCCATCTCTTAAACGTCCATCATGGCCTACTTAAAGTATATACTTTAAGTAGGCCATGCGCCATGATTAATGCAAAAGTTTATATATTTCATTAAGTTGCGTTTTATAAAGATTATTTGGTCCCGCAAGACATCCCGTTATGCTTTGCGCCTAAAATTACTATTTTATCGGGAGTTGGCAGGCATTGCCCGTCTCAAATATAGTCAATATAGTTTATTTAAAATTCATAGGAAAATGACTTGAAATAAATTACTTTGCCGAAAGTATTTTCTTATTCATTTGTTTTTGCGACTTATAGCTTTCAAAAAATTAGTGCGGATTTTAAATTTATGAGGAAAAAGAATTATCTTTGTCAAAGATAATTCTTTTTCTTCGTTTCTTTACTAGTTTCTTCTTTTCTTTACTAACTTTCTTCTTTTCTTTACTAACTTTCTTCTTTTCTTTACTAACTTTCTTCGTTTCTTTACTAACTTTCGTCTTTTCTTTACTAACTTCTTCTTTTCTTTACTAACTTTCTTCTTTTCTTTACTAACTTTCTTCTTTTCTTTACTAACTTTCTTCGTTTCTTTACTAATTTCTTCTTTTCTTTACTAACTTCTTCTTTTCTTTACTAACTTCTTCTTTTCTTTACTAACTTTCGTCTTTTCTTTACTAACTTTCTTCTTTTCTTTACTAACTTTCTTCGTTTCTTTACTAACTTTCGTCTTTTCTTTACTAACTTCTTCTTTTCTTTACTAACTTTCTTCTTTTCTTTACTAACTTTCTTCTTTTCTTTACTAACTTTCTTCGTTTCTTTACTAATTTCTTCTTTTCTTTACTAACTTCTTCTTTTCTTTACTAACTTCTTCTTTTCTTTACTAACTTTCGTCTTTTCTTTACTAACTTTCTTCTTTTCTTTACTAACTTTCTTCGTTTCTTTACTAATTTCTTCTTTTCTTTACTAACTTCTTCTTTTCTTTACTAACTTTCTTCTTTTCTTTACTAACTTTCTTCTTTTCTTTACTAACTTTCTTCGTTTCTTTACTAACTTTCTTCTTTTCTTTACTAATTTCTTTGTTTCTTTACTAATTTCTTCTTTTCTTTACTAACTTTCTTCTTTTCTTTACTAACTTCTTCTTTTCTTTACTAACTTTCTTCTTTTCTTTATTAACTTTTTTCTTTTCTTTACTAACTTCTTCTTTTCTTTACTAACTTCTTCTTTTCTTTACTAACTTTCGTCTTTTCTTTACTAACTTTCTTCTTTTCTTTACTAACTTCTTCTTTTCTTTACTAACTTTCTTCTTTTCTTTACTAACTTTCTTCTTTTCTTTACTAACTTTCTTCGTTTCTTTACTAACTTTCTTCTTTTCTTTACTAATTTCTTCGTTTCTTTACTAATTTCTTCTTTTCTTTACTAACTTTCTTCTTTTCTTTACTAACTTCTTCTTTTCTTTACTAACTTTCGTCTTTTCTTTACTAACTTTCTTCTTTTCTTTATTAACTTTTTTCTTTTCTTTACTAACTTCTTCTTTTCTTTACTAACTTTCGTCTTTTCTTTACTAACTTTCGTCTTTTCTTTACTAACTTTCTTCTTTTCTTTATTAACTTTTTTCTTTTCTTTACTAATTTCTTCTTTTCTTTGCTAACTTGCGTCTTTTCTTTACTAACTTTCTTCATATCTTTGGTATCTTTCTTGTTAATTACCTTATTTTCCTTTGAATATAAGTTATTAGTTAGAATTAACCTTTTTTCCTTTTTTTTTTTTAGGTACATAGCTTTTATTAAAACTCCCCTGTGTGTCTTCTATGTTGTAAAAATCTTCTATGTTGTAAAAATCTTCTATGTTGTTAAGTTAATAAATTTAAAAAATAAAAAAAAAAATAAAAAAGAATCCAAAAAAAAACAAACACCTAAACCAAAATAAACCACAAAAAAAAAAAAACAAATTATATAACCAGGAAAAAAAAAGAAAAAAAAAAGCAGGAAAAAAAACCAGGAAATATTAGACGTTCCAGGTGAAAAACGGGAACAGGAACGGGATTTTCCCGTTCCCGCTTTTTAAAATACGGGAACGGGAATTCCCGTTCCCGTTTTTTTCCAAGTCCGGGAAATGAATCCCGTTCCCGGAAATTCCCGCTTTCATTTCCCGGAAAACGGGAATTGTCACAGCCTAATCTTTGATGTCGAGTTTTTTACAATTTTTAAAAAAGCCGTTTTTTTTTTGCACACGAACTAGCTGTTTCTAAGGAATCCTAGTTTAGTTACCACAACAATTTTAAAAATGAAGAAAAAAACCACGAACGTTTTATTTTTCAAAATAAAACATTCATGGTTTTTTTTCTTTACTTTTATTGTACATTTCAGTTTTGACTTGAAAATTACTTGACAAAATGCAAAAAAATTCGACCGCTTTTGTAAGCTTCCGTACCTAACAAAATAAAACAACACGTCAATTTAACATGCATCAACTAATCTGTACGTATCCGGTCGTTAAAATAGTTAGTTGAACTTAATTTTTCATTTAATCCCCCCCCCCCCCCCCCACAATTAAGATTACTTTTATCAAGGTTAAAAGTAAAAGTAATTAAAGGGAAAAAATCTAGTTTCGTAAAAAACATTTTTATTGTAAATTTTTACGGTTTTATTTATAAAACTTATTCTGTAACAGAAAGCAAGCATTTAATTAGTTTGAGGTTGGCAACTTCTTTTTTCCATTTTTTTCTTTATTTTAAGAAATTGACAATTTACGCATCGTTGTCAAATACTAAAAAAATTATATTATAGAAACTTATTAGATATGTGTATAGCATAAATGAGAAACTCTGCACTGGTCCATTCTGCATTATGAGAGTTCTCTAAACCAGTATAAAAATATTTCGTTCATCCTATTCGAAACGCTAAAAACGCATAAGTACCTTTTTAAAACTTGGAGTATTGAGGCGAAGCAATCATCAGAAAACTAAATGAAAAACGAGTTGCCAAGGGTTAAATAAAACATAAATGCACTATAATTTATAATAGTAAATGTTAATATGTTAATCATATTTCCCCATTTACATCTATCCCCGTTAGAGTCAATTGAACGATGAAAAATTTTAATTTTTGCTCTGATCATACGAATTGCAATGAACGTCAAGTTTCTTCAGCGACAATACTTTAGATATAATAAGAATGAATCGTGTTTTTGCAAAAAATTTCATATTAAAAAAAAGTTTTAATAATGCGAAAGTAAATAGTTCACATAGTTTGGTATATAGGCATGTTTTAATTCCAGCCAAAGAAATGATTTGTGTAATTGGCCTCATTGATTATTAGCATAAACAAGTTGTTATCTATTTAGAGGATTTAATTGTTTGAGTGTACATTCAACATAAATCCTCGCATACAAAATTGTCTGTTACTTTAAACTACTCCTTTAAAAATCAGCGTCGATACCTCAGAATTTATCATATATTTAATCTAAGCTTTTTACAGACTTTATTTCAAATAAAAAAATTCCTATTAAAACAAAAATTTACAATGTTGTAAAGTTAATTATTTAAGACTAATTTTTAAAATATATCTATCAATCATTACTAAATATCTATACAATAAATACGAAATAAAGCATCACCATCTTAACATTTAAATAAGTACGCATCGTGAATTGAAGATGATCCATTCAAAATAGGTAAAAAATCTCAAAAAATTTGAAACTATTTGATATTTTGTAGAAACCTATGAGTTTTGCTTAAAAGTTTAGCTTTTAATAAAAGTACAACAGAGAGCGATTACCGCTGAACAGAAAGTCATAAGGATCATCAATGTAACAATCTTTTTCAAAGAGCTCGTTGAGCAAGTCCTTGTGTTTTCGTGCATTATATTCCTACTGTTAGATTTATGTTTTTCCTCCAAAAATTCAATCTAAAAGTTTAAAAGTTCTCATCAATCAATTTTACAAAAAACAAAAAAAAAACATAGGCAAAGTATAAAAAACAAAAGTCATATGAAAAGCCAGGATCACATAAAATAATAGATTGGATAAACTTTTTTAATTTCTTCAGCTTATGATAATTGTGTACAAATAAGTTTATTTCTGATTTTTCATTTACATAATTTAGTTATGAATTGCTAACCAGGCAACTGCTAAGATAAAAAGTTGTGAATTAAGTTAATTATACCGGTTCAATAATAGTAATATGCATTATCGCTCTGTAATCAGGTGGTGGATCGTTTATAATTTGGTTTATAAGACTTTCATAAGTTGGAAGAATGTCATTGCTTCCATGCTGATTGTTGCAAAGCTCAGGTTCGTTCACTTTTATACAAACACAATCGCAAGTTTCTTGGTCTTCTGATCGAACTTTTGTTTCTGCAGAACTCATCGTTACATTCTTTTTTCTGGTTCTTGAACTTCTCTGATGATTGCGCTGTTTTTATTCTTATATCTATAATTTCATTAACAATAAAAATAGTGATACGTTAATCCTGAACGTGACTTAAAAAGCATTTACAACAGAGAGATACCTTATCATGAAACGCTAAGTATTATATTTACAATGGTGTGGTAGGCGAGGAATGCGGCACCATGCTTTCAACACGTGAGGTATTTTCGATTCTTAAAAGTAAAGTTTTGTTTCTTCCACGTGACACTCGTGAAAAAAAAAAAAATTATTAACAAAAGCTGACGTTTAGGAAAACGAAATGGCTATCTAATGAATAACAAAGCTAGTTACTGTATTTGATTTCCACCTCACAAGTTTTGAAATAAAACAAGTTTTACGATAATTACATCAACCGAAGCGTGATGTAAATTGTAAATTTATTCTTGCGTTTCTTCTAATTAGCTTTATTCAGTGAAGTTCAGCGAATAATAGTTGCTAAGTACAAATGAAAATTGTCAAAACCCGATTTCCTTTTCATCTTTACATTTTTTGTGTTATTACATCTAAGCTTTTTTCTTTTCTTAACATAAAATAATTTTCTTGTTATAAAAGGTTTTCTGTGTTTAGTAAACTCATTTATAAATCCAAACATGTTTGAACACAGCATCCTACATCTTTGAGCAGCACTTTGAATAAGTATTCTATATCTGAATATTAACTCTTTTCTAAAAATACGTAGATGTATTTTACAATCTTTCACTTTTTTTTTACTTTCATTCATTAGTATTTTGCTTTTTACAAATGAAAGGTCATCGTATTTATCCTGGTCATTGTCTTTAACAAACAGAACTGTCTTCTTAATTGATGACATTAATTTTTTTTTGCAATTATAAAACAAAAATTTTTTAAATCACAATCGTTCCTATCATTTACATTTCTTTGTATTAGATGTCAGTAAATCACTTTTGATTAAACGAATTTAAGTCTTTTCGAGATGAAATTTTATGCATAAATTTAAATGTCTAATTTTAAATGTTTCTAAGGGGGGGGGGGGGGGGTTGACTCCATTACATAGCCATGTTGTTAATTTTAGTCTACGTTTCCGTAATAATTTTTCAATTAACGCCGTTCGTAGTAAAAATTTCAACTTTACTGTCTCAATAATAATTTTTTAAATTTTGACAAAAACATTTTCGTTTTTTTGACTTCAAAATAACATCAACAAAAAGATTTCTAACAAACGATCAGTTGATGCGCCTCTGACAGTAGGTTATATGTGAATTATTATTTAAAAATACGTAGATACATGTATTTTAATGAAGTATTTTATTTTTCTGATGTTGTATCCTTTTCTGACAACCTCATTCATAAGCTTACCCAGATTTAGATTTCAATTCAGCACAATTAGAATTTACCAAATATTTTTTAGTTGATCATTTCATGCTTATTTTCAAAGTGTCTTTAAAAAAATCTTAATAGAATTTTTTTTTGTTAAGAAATGCACAATGTTGCAAAAAGTTGTAAATGTATTACAGTCATTTATTAATATTTATATTAAAAGTATTATATTTACATATTGATGATAGTTATGTAAATTTTTGTACTCATCAATTATAGTTATAATGATAATTATGCAGGTTTAACATTTAATAGTGATATTTATGTAGATATTCATTTTATTTCATAATAATGTTATGTAATAAATATTTAAGCGGGTATCATATTTATTTATATATATTATTGATGGAAATATATTTATTTAATGACAATATTTATGTAGGTGTCATAATTATTTATCTGTAATGTAAATGTAGGTACAACATTTGTTAATGATGCTTATGTATTGTTTTATCAGTGGACGCATAAAATGTGTTATATTTTTGGTAATTAAAGCGTATATACTGAGGACTTCCAAAAAATATATAAATATATTTGGCCAAAATCCAAAATTCAGAAAGTTACACAAGCAGCTAATCAAATTTGTTTTGAAATAATTTTTATTTTCAAATTGGTTTAGAAACATTGTTTAAATAGTTGTATAAAATTTCGTACACAATGAAATTTTATACAACTATTTAAACAATTCATCAAAAAAAGATTAAAGCGCAGACAGCTAAAAAAAATTTTTTTTTTCTTTTGTTAAGTTTACTAACATTAATCTATTTAAACCATTTTCATTTGTTAAATCAATATGTATATATATATATATATATATATATATATATATATATATATATATATATATATATATATATATATATATATATATATATATACATATATATATATATATATATATGTGTGTGTGTGTGTGTGTGTGTGTGTGTGTGTGTGTGTGTGTGTGTGTGTGTGTGTGTGTATAAAATATATATACATATATTACTTCTTTATCTTTTGTTTGTGGATTATATAAAATGCAAAATATTGAAATCTATAACTGTCTATCAACCACTCAAGATCATCGTCATAGTCTCCCTTGTCATTGATTAATGTTAAATTGCAGGAAATTGCATAACTACTTTATCAAAAATTATTTCAATTACAATCAATTACACAACAGCTTTATAGATTTTTTTGTATTTTGTCGGGATGTAATGGTGGGGAAAGTTTAATTGATAACTGTTGAGAAAAATTTTTTCAATCGTTTTTTTTTGGCAACTGCTTAGGATATGCACATAATTAAAGATCCGTTGTATACAAAATTACAGCAGTGAGTTATTTAAAAATATGTTCACATCTAGAAGATTTGTTCAAGTGGATAGTAAAAATGACTTACAAAAGAAATAAACACGTTGCTTACTTTTTAAACTAGACAAACTGGAAAATACAATAGTTCAAAAGAAGCTAGATTTTAACAATATTTTTGAAGCAACAGAAAGATAACGCTGAAAATATTTTTAGTATTTAGCAATTTAGATAATACTTAGTGCTAAAAAGTTAAATTTCAATTTAATGATAGAAATTAGGTTAACAGGATGTAACAAAAGGCAATGAGATAAAAAGTTACACCGAATTTCGTTTGTTGGAGTATAATGTCGTGGTCGTGGGTAAACAAACGATTATTATCATCGTATTTACAAAATGGTTGCTGTATAAGACAATTGAAAAAGTTATATCTCTATTTAATCTTAAGTAGATGTTGAGCTTAATAATATCTTACAAATGGACATGGTTTTCACAGTCGTAGCAATTAGTTTTAAAACAGGCTGGTTAAATGAGACAACAATAAGCAATTAGTAACAAGCTTAGGAATATAAGAAACATTTAAATACAAAAAAGATTTAAATCATTTTTTAAATAAATTTCTTGTTAAAAACGCTCTTAAAAGCAGTAATAACATAGCTCGAAGTAACAAATGACGGAAATAACGAATAATATCATTTTTTAAAATTTAAATAAAACTACTCTGCGTTTGTCAAAAACAAAGCAGAAGTTAATTTAATTCATTTGAAGCAAAGATTTTCCATAATTAGTGGTAAAAAAAAAGGGACATGAGCATGTGCACTGGAAAAAGGGTTAAATAACTAATGGAATGGATGGTTGAGACGTTTAAAAAAGATCCATAAAAGACGTGAGAAGATGGATCCATCTGTATTTCCACGCAAGACGCAAAAAATAATAAAATAAGTTTGAAAATTTGTTGTTGAATAAAAAACTTAAATCTTAAATAAAATTTAATTTTAAGCTTTGTTAATAACATGTGAATTTTAAAGCCACCAGAGATTGCATTTCGACTTGTTTTTGATATCAAAAAAAGCACATTTAGGCTAGTTAAGTTACTTAAGAATGGTTAAAAATCTTTAAGCTTTATGTACCAAACATTAAAAACATCAAAAATTTTTCGAAGGAAGCTTTCATAAACGTTTTTTGCATTTTTCAAACTTTCTTAACAAAACTTTTGATCTTTGCTTATTAATTTTCTTTTTGATTTTTACTTTTTTAAATATAAATTTTAGTCAGAATTTCTTGTATTTATTTTTTATTCTTAGACTTCCGAGACAATTCCTAACCCAGAGAAGTGCTAACCAGTATTTAAATATCAATCTTACAGCACTTTTATACTGCTTATTTTCTATAATGAAGACTTTCTATTAAGACTTGAAAAGAATTAATGCAAGCGATACCACAAACCAAAGATTTTTTTTTCAATAAAAGATAAATCTTGCTCTTATAAAGAAAAACTTAACTATGGTTTGATATTATTTATAAAACATTTTTATTGCTTTAAAAAAATTATTCATAAAACATTAAAATAAATTCCTTTCTAGCTCAGAGTAAATGTCCCATGATAAATTACCCCAGGAATCGACGTAAAATCCAATCAAATTGATAATGGATTCTTCTTCAATCATTAATGGATTATACCGGTCAATAGGAGTTTCGAGTCTTGGATCAGTGTATCTAGTTGTTAATTCTTCCATTTTAGTAATTTTTAAAAAAGGATTTTACTGTTTTGGCATTACAGTTTTAAATTCCATCAGAAACCCAACTACCGTATGCGAACATATACTTTGTAATACATTTGCCGATTCACAAAGCAAATTTGCCGATTCACAAAGCAAATTTGCCGTAAAAACAACACTTGGAATTTTCCTAGGATTTCCAAATTTTTGAAGTCTTTTTTAGAGTTGCTGTTGCTGTAGAGAATATTTTATACATAGACAATATTTCATATATATATAATATTTCATATATATGTAATATTTAATATATATATATATATATATATATATATATATATATATATATATAATATTTCATATATATATATATATATATATATATATATATATATATATATATATATATATATATATATATAACATTTCATATATATATATATAATATTTCATGTATATAAAATATTCATATATAGATAATGTTTCATATATTAGAAGTTTTAATGTTAGAAAGTAAAAGCTAGAGTTCCAATGTGAAGTGTTTTTTTCCGAACCGCGTTAACCCCATTCAAAAGGATTTTAAGAAACTCGATAAAAAAACTTTTAAATTAACTATCTATATTCGAATCTTTGCAAAAGATTTGACGACTTGGCATATAAAAAATAATCAAAAACATTAAAACAATCAATATTTTAAAACGTATTAAATTTAATAACTCAATTCTGTACTTAACTCACTTTGGCACAAAAAATGGATTTATTACGTTTTGGAACAAAAAGTAAGAGGAATATTTAACAAACTTATTGCTCTTCATCTTTACTTTCAATTTCACCAAATGAAGACATCTCAACTATTTTGTAAAAATTCAATGCTTCGTGAGTCTGATTAATTCCCATATTATCAATTTTTTGATATCAAACAGTTTGACATTTTTAACATGACTTTTACAAGGAAGCTCGGCAATTTTTACGCTAAAAACTTTTGACATCTAATTTTATGTTGACATGCAAAAGTATAATCATTGAAAGCGTATCTTTATTTTTGTTTTGTCCGCCACAAGAGACACAAATCGAATAATATTAAAATTATTGCTTTCAACAAAATTTGTCAAAAAGCTATTAACAGCACTTCTAATAACGTTAGAATCTCTTCTTTCCTGGTATTCTCCCCAAGCATAAAAATAAACATCTTCGTGACTTTCTTTTAATTCGAAAACCTTTATAAATAACAATACCAAAAAAATATTGTCAAAGTTGACGCAAATAATATGGTTCAGCAATAGGACTTTTAGGAAACTTTTGATTCTTTATCAAATCAAAACAAATTGTAACTGTGTCCTCATTTGTCTCAATTGTTGGAAAGGTTTTTTTTGCTTGAAACTTTTGTACCATTAATTCACAAACTAACGAATTTCTCTTATGCTGAACTTTTTCAATATGTATTTAAGCATTTATATTTCGTACAAAAAGAGCAAATATACTTTGGAACGGAACCAAAGTCTAAAGTGAAGTGAGTAGTAAAAGTATTATAATAAAAGGTATTTAACTTCCACCGACGAATTTTCTTGTAAAAAAAAGTGTTATATAACGTAAACCTGGAGGCTACGAGGGAGTGTTGCGAAGTCAGGAGGATGGATAACCTTTGTAGAATTACCAACGACCACCCTCACGACTATCGCAACGTCTCACTCAGTAAGCAGAACCTAGATGATGAATATGAACTTGAAATCAGGCAGCAAGATTCTTATTTGAAAGACCATTTCCGGTTTCATACCCACAAAGATCAACCAGACCCTAGGCATGCCCGATCAAGTTCTCAAAAAATGTCGGAAGTGCGGAATGACAGCAGAAACTGATTGCCACATCTTGGCTGGATGCCATACAAGTGAAGACGCGTTCTCTTAAAGTCACAAATTGCTTTGTGATAAACTTGCCTTAGTTGCCATTGTTACCATTGTTGGGCAATCTTAAAATCTCCACAAAAAGCCAATTTTTATTCCGCTGGGTACTAGATTAAAAGCAACTATCCTTGTTCACAATTTACCTTGTAGCAACGTTCCATTTTCTTGTTGCTTAAGTAGCTCTAAAGTAATGGGAGAAGTTTCTTTGATTCTCATTAAACTTGCATATATTTCAATGATGCCCGTTACTCTTTTCATGACCTTGAATATCTGCATGCTTCTAATCCTTTCACAAAAGTTATATTCTTAACAGTAGCTGCAGGTGTGGAACAAGATAGTTTACAAACATAACAATAAATGACACCTGTAGAAAAAGAATGTATTAACTATTTTCTTTTTACTAATTCCCCATAATTCATTGCCCTGGTAAAAAAAACGTTGTCCTATAAGTTTTTTTCAAACATCCAAAGATCTTTTTGAAACATGATGATTGTCAGGAGGAGTATTTTGAGATGGAACTTCCTTTAAGAAATAATCAATTAGTTCAGGATTAATTTGCAATTTCTTCTTTTTTCTCTTTTAAAATATCATGCTTCATGATACCTCTTGCAGTCCTGGTGTTTTTTCAGTTGGAGAACATCAAAATCCTTCAATCTAAATAACTAAAATATAGAAATAAATAAACAACAACCATTGCTAGAAATTTCTTAAATATATATTGTTCTAAAGTGCCAGAAAAAATCTCAAAGGTTTACGTTTTCCGCCTGAAATTTTCATTAAATAAATTCTGCGTTGTATTGTAATAAATCTTATGCACTGTAACATTGATAGATGTAGATTCTTTACACTCTTATAATATATTTAAAGAAGTTTGTTTAAAAGATTAAAAATTAACGACGATAAAAGAAAAAATGATACATGTATACCTAACAGTTATTTCATCTATATTTATAATTGAAATATAAATATTATTATATATAAAACATCAATAACATAACAAATTTTTAAGATAACGTATGTTAACTGTATTATTATAAGCTTACATAGACAAAAATTGGGTTTGTTTGAACTAAATGATTCTATTCGAATCTGATTTTATCTTAAAAATTCTGTATTGCAGAATTAATTCATATTTTGTCGTTCCAAAGATGTTTCAACAAGTCGATCAGTACAAAAACTTCATGATTGGTCTGAATTTGAAAGCTGCGCGTTTTGTTTGGTTTAACAATGTTATGTGATTCAAATTGCCTCACACCATTATTCAAATTGCCCCACACCATTAGTCAAATTGCCCCACACCATTAGTCAAATCAAAAAAACTTTTATACAAACTCAGGATTAGTTAACCGAAATTCATCTTAATTGACTGAGTCACATAATTTTTTAAAAACTTTTTCAAAAAATTTAAAAATTTAAAATGTATAATGTATGATCAAAAATGATGTGAAATATGCACTTTAAAAAATACAATTTAAAAAAAAAGGTCTAACTTTTTTGTTATTTCATATGTTTAAAACAAATGAGAAATGCCCCATCTACCCCAAAGATATTTCAGTCCTATATATATGTGTGTGCTTGTGCGCCCGTGTTTACGCACACACATAATATAAATTGCTTATTTATTGTTTGAAATTTTAATCTGAATAAAAAAATTTGTTTACTAAAAGATTTAAAATTTCCTTTAATCAGCTAAATATTCTTGCTTATGAGGAGTTGAGTTGCTGTCATAAATCTAAAGAGTTTGGTAATAATAGGAGTTTAGCAAAAGAGCTAAACATGAATTTGATAACAGCTTTACATTTTATATGCAGCAAATTGTTACCAATTATTTACATAATCAGTAATTATTTACATAATCAGTAAGAAAGCGATTAGATGATGAAGGGATAATCGGTCTTTTACTTAACAAAACCATTTGACGTTTTTTAACAAAAAATTTGTTTTTCGAACGCTGGGCAGTTCGAACATTCCATTTTCCGATTTTAATTAATTTTCATTTTTTATATTTTCCTCGATAGAAGGAGAATTCGTGTAATTGGAATGTTTTTTCTACCTTTTGTATTAGAGTTATCTTTTTTAAGTTTTTCATCTGCTGAAACAGGTAATGTTTTTTAATTTGGTTAACCTGTCTTTTAATTTGGTTATTAAAATTCATGGAAATTAAATCTATAAAAAAGATAAAAAGGCTCTTTTAATTTCATCTTCAGCAATCATCCATCAATAATTACTTTAGTGTAACAATATTTTACTATGCGAAATAAATTTAGGTAAAAAATAAAGTTGCGTTAAAGTTAAAAGTATCTTTTCTTATTACTATTTTCTTGCGTGATTTTTTTAATTCATATATCATAAAGTAAAAAAGTTAAAGTTTATTCTTCCAATTACCCAAACGTTCTGAAAAATTTTAAAATATTGATACGCTTTTTAATGATAAAGTTAGGTAAACGATGGGAAACTATGTGAATAGTGGAAGAATGATAGTAACAACAATGAGTCCTAATATGATTCCTAGGGGAAAAAAATACCGCTATTACAACGCAAGCGATTATAAAGCTAGTCAATAGTTTATAAAAATATTCTTTATACTCGTTTTCCTAAATGCTTAAACAATGCGGCAAAGTTTGACATGTATTCAAAGTTACATAGCCTTCATAAATTATATTTCATCACTTATTCCTGCTTCCTCCTTTATCTGCTGCGATAAGTATTTAACTACACTTTCTATTATCTGAAAAATAGAAAGTCAAATTAAATGCACTAGTTAAATTATGTTTAATAAAAATCTTTTTTTTTTTTTTAATTTAAAGTGAACCATTATCCATGTTCGTGCATAGAATGCTTTGCAAAAGATGCTTGTTCCTTGGCAGACCAAAAGGATTTGTCAATTAGTTTCATGCTGAAATTAATCTACGAACACGGTTTAGTTACGCAACATGAGGTTAACTTAACCAACAGTCGTAACAATAAAACTTTTAATAACACCTGTTTCATTTACAGGCTTACTTTAACTGCAGCCTATCTATTTGACTTTGAAGCTCCAGCAGATGTTCCAGGTATGAATTATTATTTGGTCTAGGTTTCATCATCTTATAGTTTTAGAGGAATAGCGGAAAACTAGTAATTGGATATTATATCGTCTGTTGTAAATTTATAAAAGGTTATCGTAGAAAAAATCTCATTATTAAATAAATATTGCATATAATATCTATTGCAAAAAAATTTTTTTTAAACTTGCATATTAAAATTGTAATCAGTTTAGAAATTATCTTGAAGAAATAACACTTTATATAGAAACACCAAAACAGCTGCAGTTCTACAATACCACAGCTTGAACATATGCATAACAAAGGATGATTTTGAAAAAAATCTAAAATTTTATTAAAACTACCGAAGTATTAAGTTTCAAAAAATGCAATTGTCTTAACGAAACATTTGTTTTATTCATAAAGAAAGCACGTTTCTGCTTTCTCAATTGAGCTTAATCGCATAATACGTCCAACAAACTAATTTGTTATAAAGGACTTTTTTTAAATTAATAGAAAAACTTTAAAGGGTCAACCATATTTTCTTGGTTATTACAATCAATCTGTCCAAAGAAATTTCTTCTTTTATAGTAAAAATTCTACAAAAATAACATTCTTTCATCTTGAATTCAAAAAAATATTAGAAATAGTAGTTTTTTTAAGTTGCTTTTAAATAAAGATTATTCCACAAATTTAAGTCGTAGTTCAGCACTAGAGTATCATATTTTTATCAATCGAGTGTATCAAAAACTCTTAGATAAAACCTGAAATTTTACCGTCTATAATCACACAAATGTTTATGTGATTACTCCAAATGTTTCCAAAAGTCGACAACAAGTGGAAACTTTTATTTAAATACTTACTATACACCAGTAGAGCAAATAGGCTGTGAACTATGAATGCCTAACAGCTGCTTTATTATTTGTATTTTTTCCTTCAAAGTCCACTGAGAACATATGTTCCTTTGCTTGCGGCAATTAAATGCATTTTTTTAAAAAACTCAAGATGGGGATTCTTCTATTGTTACAAATGGCTCTTGGAGGTAAGTTTCTTCAGAACATAATCGAGTTGGTTCAGGATATTTTCGAAAAGAACTAATCGATAATCTTCCTAGAATGTGGCTAGTTTTTGGACTAAAATCCTCCTCATCAACACCTTTAAATTTTGTGGCAAAAATAGCTTTCAAAGCATTCCTGAATGATCTTAGACGGATAGCGCATGCATAAGGATTAACTGCACTATTAGATGCAATAAATAAAAATTGCAAGTCACGGATCACATGTTTGAAAGTGCAGCCACAGCGATCGCAAAATTTTAAAATGTACATCATGGTTATTGCGGGAATATAGCACAACAGAAACCATAACAAAATCGTGAGAAATAACATCATTACTTTCTTATCAGCAGTTCGTACACGCTGGCTAAAAGTACGATTTATTATTTCTTGTCTTTCTCTCGAAGATTTTTGCAGTTTATTTAACAACCCATATGTTATTGCGCATATAATAAGCGCAAAAGCCACAGCGACTTGAGCAAATACGAACAAATACTCTGTAAAGTCAAAAGCGAAATAAAGCATTCCAATAACAATTGCTAAGATCCAAATTAAAATAGAAACACAAAGACAAACTTTACCGTTCAACATTTGTCTGTATTTGATTGGTAGCGTTACTGCGATGTAGCGATCGACGCACAAAGCTACGAGGTTCAAAACGCTCGCGCTGCACGAGGTGAAGTAAATAACGCGGCTCACATTAACGTGGCTATCTTTTTTTGTTCCTAATGCTTCTAAGTAATGAGTTGCAACTGATATAGGCATTGTTATTAGCCCTACAACAAGATCTGTTGCTGCCAAATTCACCAACATCAGCATATACGGGGTGCTGAGCTTCTTGTAAGGATCCTTATATACAGCGAGGACAATTAATAAATTTCCGCAAACCGTCACAATTGTCAAAACAAACGAACACGCTGCAGTGAAGTAAGAGAGTTCTGTCGGTGCCCAAACTTTAGAGCAATTTGTACTCAAAAGCTGTCGCATTTTTTATTGTTTACAAAGTTGTATGATTTGCTGAATCAAAACTTTCGTAACAATGGAACTAAATACCAAACAAAACAAAACAAAAAAAATCTAAATCATATACCATCGCAAATAAGTTAAAAACTTTTACTTCCCTTCCCTGGCTTTAAAACATACCTCATCGACTTAAAACCCTAAAACTTTCTTATGTTACCAATAGATATGACTTATTTATTTAGAATTAAACAAAGTTGATGTACAGGCGTTGAATAGAAAATAATTGAATGACTTCTTTCTCTAATGCTATGTATACTTCATACCGAAAATAAATACACGGTTGATGTTTTCAAAGCTTGCAACTCTGAAAAACTTATTTCTTTAGTAAATATCAATACAAATATATCTGATATCTAATTACATAAGAGTTTATTCAAACAGCGTCGCGTAGTTAATAGATTAATTCCAAAACGAAACAGAAGACGGTCCTAATTCAGCAGATTAGAATCTTAGTTTTCATGAAATTGATTAAAGTGAGCTGAATCCACATCCTAGCAAACAATCACTATTTTCTAGATTTGTTATTGAAAAAGTGAGTAAAAAAAATGCATATTATCGTAATCATTGTCGCACATGAACACTCTTTCCGTTAAACAAACCCAGGGTGTGTTATCTATCTTACGTATAAGACAGAACCCTCTGTTAGTGATAAAATCTCTTTTTTTAACTTCATAAAAAAGATAACGTTAAAAAAATGCAGCTAATACAAAACACAAAATCAAAAAAAAAAAAAAAAACGGCATTGTAATTCAATCCGTCAAAAGCTCGTTCAAAAAGTTTATAGGATTTTATAAACCAAAAAAGACGCTGAAGCTGTAAGATCTAAATAATGACTAGATTTCCAATTTTTTAAGCGTTACTTTAAAGATTTTCACCTTTAATATGTTCTTGAAGGAAAATGCAAAAATTTCCTCTTCATTTTCTGAAAGCCATTCTACTTAGGAAAAACCTTATTTACCAAGTATGTAGACTTATTTGTAAATGGGGTTGTTTAATCCAATTTATAAGTGTATGATAAAAGTATCAAAAGATATAAATAAATATTAGAATTAGTTTAATATTTAATTTATATTCTGCGTACAATACCAAAAAATGTATAAGAATTAAATTTAATTACAGATTAATGAAAAATTCAGTTTTAAAATTTATTTAACATTAAAAGCCCCATGGTGGATCAATTGATCCAACACGACTTAGACACTTTACCGGAGCCAAAATATTAATATTAAATTGAAAAAAATAAAATATGATTTTGTGACCCATTTTGATATTGTTTACTGAAAAATGAATAAACTACATAAAAAACGCTTTCAAAGATTCGTTTCAAGTTGCGATTAAGTTTGATCGATTTAAAACTTTAGGATTTACAGGTATATAAAAAACCTTTAGGCTTCTAAAGCTATATTTAAATAAAACCTCTAGAAGTTAAAATTCATCGTCTCATTGCAGATTATTTCAGGTTAACGCAATTGTTTTAAAAAAATTCTCACCTCCTTTTAGACAGGTGATAAATTGATTTAAGGAAAACCGAAATCTAATTTTTAACTTTATAGATGTGATGCATTATTAATTGGGAAAATAGCTGTGATTTTCCATAGCATTTTTGTAAGGCATTAAAAGTCGGTGTTAGAAATGATATATTACTTATTGTGTGGATTCTGTTGGCGACATTTTCCTTGTCCTTCCGGTAGGCCTGTCTGTCTACAGGCCAACGCCAGTTTTAATAGCTTTTAATAAATTTTTTATCACAATGCGAAAAAATCAAAAATAAAAATAACCTTAAAGAATGAAATTAAAGTACGTTTAGGTAACAGTGTTGACTGAGAAATGATAAAATACCTTATTTCAAATATCTAAAAACAATTATACTGCTTTCCTTCTACTTATGTTTAGCTGCGCTTTTTAAGCTTCCATTTTGTTATTTTCCATGTCAATAGGTAACTGTTCGGATAGCATGTGTTCTTTTTTGGTGTTCATCACTCTGTCTTTTTTAGTATATCAACAATATTGAAATCATTATCTTTAAATGATTATTTTAAAGTGTTCATTTCTTAACCCCGCGTGGAAATCGAGTATAGATCTACAAATGTAATCAAATGAAATATATAATCTGTTTATTCCGTATGAATTATAAATTGAAGCCGCTGGACACAGAATTATTTTTTTTATAATTTTTAATTATACGAATAAAAATAATTTTTTATTCGAAAAATATATATATAGACATGAATTACATTTTTGGTTATATGGCATAAAAAATGGAAAAAATCAGGCAACTTATTTACGATAACTTTTTTGTGATTTTTTCTTGGGTAATTCATGAGAACGAGGTTGAAAGTTTGAAGCATTTGAAGAAAAAAATCGAAAAGCACAATATGCGAGTATCATCCTAAATAAATGAGCAAAACATACCGCTCTAAAATCGCACGCGTTAAAATATATTATCATTTTAAAAGAGAAAAAGAATCAAAGCAAAAAGAAAAAAAAAATAGTCGAGCTTCATACCGAAAAAATAACAAATACAAATAAAAATGAAACTAAGTAAATATTAAAAACTATTGCTATAGAAATATTTTAAAACAAAATGAGTAATAACTTTTCCGTACAGAAAAAATACTAAAAGATAACTTTTTCATCTTTGTTAGGTAAGAAAACATAACCAACTTTATATAGAGAAGTTTATTGAATTAAATATATGAATGATTAATCTATATTGTGCAACGAAAGGCTGTTCGTTTAATGTTCTTTCTCCACTCCCCCCACCCCCCCAATGATATGTGGTGATAACTCACATTTTCTTGGCAAAAGATTTTGAACATTATAATAACATACGTAGTGTACTTTTACCTAATAAAGGCCATTTTCAGGCGCCTTGTTTTGTCTACCGTCGATCGGTGTTGAATGACGTTACATTTTAAAAACTCCTTTAAGTGGGTGTGTTTTAAAAGCATAACATCCGATAAATGTCTTAATTGTTCAAATATTTAAGGAATTATTTACGATAATTATTTAATTGTTCGAATATTTTAAGAACTATTACTCTTTGCCGCCTCGATTGTTAAAAAACTAACACTATTTTTTTATCAAATGTTTTAGTTACACTTGCATGTTTTTAATTAAATTCTAATTGAAGTGATATCCTGGCAGGAAATGTACTTCTTTGTCAGTAGTTTTACGTCGTTCTCTAAGTCCAAAATCCGTTTATGCAAAACTTTTTTTTTCCCCGTTAATTTTTTTTTTTCAAATGGGATGCAAAAAGAAAAAAAATAAATTTCACAAACTATAATTCTTAAAAAATTTCTTACCTTATAAAAGTATGTAAGAACTATCTATCGATAAAAACGCTCCTAACGTAAAACCTTTTCATACTAAAATATGTACTTAATGAAACTTTACGACGATCCTCTAGAAGAAGTTTTTCAGAAAATAGTCTAATTTTGTTATCATTTTTGTAAGTAAAGTAAATAACAATGAAAAAAAAAAAGGTTGATAAAATGTTGTTAATAGTTTTGATTTAATCTCTCTCTCTTTCGATTTTCACTGTTAAGTGGTAAATAACGGACTGATTTTTAAAACCATCTTCCAAAGTTTTTTTTCCATAAAACAAATTATGCTTTTTTAATTATTACTCTTTATGTTCCATTAAAAATGTAAAAACCACTCGTTGACCAACCCTTTTATTACAATTGTCCAATAGTATGAAGCGTAGGATTATGAGACGTATCGATGTTTAAAACTCATGCCGAGCGAATTTGAATCCAGCTCACCTAAAGATCTATAGGAACTGCTTCAAAAAGAAAAGAGCTCTAAACCGTAACTTACCATTAAAAAAACAAAACAAACGGTTCACATCTTTAATTATTAAAAAAAAAAAAAACTGTTTATATTTATAATTATTCAGCATTTCAAAACTGTTGTTAAAATCTAAATTTGTAATACATAAAATAGAATTGAAATTAATAATCATTAAAGTTTTACATCTTTTAGAATAACCTAAAAAATATCTTTTTTCGTATAACAATTCGTATAATTACAAAGTTACTTTCAAACAACATCTCACCCTATTCCTTTTATTTGCCAACCAATTTTACCCGCCCCTTGAAAGAGTGTTAATACTCCACTTGCAGTAAAGCGAGATAAACGTTTAAAAAGTAACGAGGCCAGTAATAGATTTAAAAAGAAATCAAGCTAATAATAAAAATTATTTTTTGGTTTTTATCCTGTAAACAGATGCATTTTTAAATTTTGCTAAATTATGTCGAACTTCCATTGCATTTAGTTCTTCGCTACTTCTTAAAATACTTTTCACAATTTGTTTTTCTTTTAATTATTATTTTTTTCTTTTAAAGAAGCATTTCTTAACACAAAAAAGGAATAATCAGATATTTAGACATTTCATATTATGTCAAATATATTTGTCTTTGATTTCGGTTATCATATATTTTTCTGCAAATTGTTTTTTTTTATTATTATTATTTCTTTGATTGCTGTAAAGCACAAACATAATCATAGTTAATAAAAGTGTTTAATTGATTTATATATATAATTAAATTAGGTTTTTTCATTTTTCATCTAAAGTTATTTAATGCATTGTAAGCAACTTTAAAAGTATATATATGGATAATAGATAAAATAAATATTAATATAACAATGCATGTAATTCAAACTTGCTCAATACATTTTTTATAGTAAATAAAACTTACCAAATGGCAGAGATTGCTATCACGATAACCAAACTAACAGTCTTTTTCTGATTTAGTATTAGAGAAAAAAAATATGCATACACAAAACGGTGGCACAATTTCACCATCTTGAACTAATCTATCTTACACAATACGAATAATAAAAATATAACGAACGATAAAAGTAAAGTTTAATAAGACTGACCAATAATCATGCATGTGCTATCAAAAGTTTTCATATTTCAACTTTTATTAAGTTAATAACGATGTAGAACAACTTAACAACTTTAACAATAGAAGATAAAATAGGCTTTAGGTGTTCTTTTACATAAAACAGGTTTGCCCAGTTATGACTATTCGATAGATTTTTCGTTTTGTAGGACGATGAGCGTTGCCTGATGTTCAAATAACAATATTAAAAGAACTGAATAAAAATCTAAAACCATCTAACGTATTTTTTTAAATCGTTCCGGATAAATACGCTTAATGTAACACTGCGTAATGCGTAATTATTGCACTTAATAGTTCCGATTGTTTGAGAGAATTTTAATTAACACCAGCATAGTCGAAAAATTCTTGAATTTTATTCTTGGAATTCTACTGGTTTACGATTCCGTTTGGGTTAGTTTTCTTTTCATCCTCATTTGCCCATTCTCGTTAATGGGTATTCCAGGTTGCTGATATTCGTTTTCAGGTTTTCTTTGTAAACGCGCTGTTTCTATTAGCTACGCGCTAACTTGTTTCCTTCACCACTACAATAACTAAACCTTGTTTACTGCTTTTAACTGTATACATTTTCTTTAGAGTCTAGTTTCCCGCTACGTTTTAGGTGTAACACATACAGCATTTCCTTTGTTAATATTTTCTATTTGTGAAATATTTCTTATCAAAATATCTCTTAAACTTTTGCATATTTTACGACCTTTTTTGACATAATTATCGAAAGGTGATTTTTCAACCTTAATCGATGGAGATTTTTTTTTCCATGTCTCTTGATAATAACATGGACTGTATTCGTTTCTTATTTTGTTTGGATATCCAAATATAGCGAACAATTTTTCTAGATTGTTTACAGTGTTTGGAACTGCAGTAACTTTTATTACGTCAACAAATGGGTATTTAGAATATAAATTCCATATAACAAAGAAACGCTCCCTCGAAAATAATTATGCAAAGGACCCCATAGCTAGTTCAACCCAAGATTGTTGCAATAAGCTCGACATTTTGTTTGTTTCTGATTTTGATATACTTGAATTTGTTTTGTTCCCAAGATATTTTTATTATGCGAATAAATATCCGTGTTCATTATGGACAATTTGTGAAGCTCTTTTTTAAAGAGACTTTGTAATACGATTGTTTCAATTAATACAATACCCTTATGATTAGTTTAGTAGTTTTGAATTTTCCGGTGCGGGCCGAGTATTTGGTTTTCATACCATTTTGCGGACTACGATCCTTTTTTTTACAACTGCTAAACTTATATCTGCTATAGTCATTTTTTATATCTTCAAGTTATATTTAGGTGCCGCTTTTTCACTAGGAAATTTTACATAAGCTGCTACTTCATCTTTGTCTGACTTATTCGATACATCGCGTAAAATAGTTTTGTATAAATCTGGCAAAACTTGCCAAGCACATTTCACCATTTTTTAACAAAACAAATGACGTTTTTGGTTTTAAAATCAACGGTAAGCAAAACAAAAGGTAAGTGAAATCACTTCATGTGACATGAAATTGAAAGACCTTTTTTTTCAATATGCAATCTGCACTATCTTTCACAACTTTTATTATTCAGTTATCTTAGCTCATCCAGAAATTACAAAAAACACTGTGGAAGATTGGGTAGAATCTTGTGGTTTTTGAAAAAAGGCTAAATAAAGAATGGATTTTTAGTCCTATACCGCTCACTCAGGATCTAAATGGTTTTTCGATCTTCTGAGGGCTTCTTTGATTTCAAGATATTTTAACATTAAAAAACCAAAAAATATTAAGTTTTTTTTGCTGCAAATGATTCAATAAATTAATTCATATTTTATTTTCAAAAATAACGAGCTTTGTGATTGTTAAACGAATCAAACTTACGCAAGAAAAGTTACATATAGAAAGTTACATATAGAAAGTTACATATAGAAAGTTACATATAGAAGGTTACTTAGGGAAAAGGCCTTTTAAAAAGAAATATTTTCTTATCTTTTTTTAAGGTAGGTAATTAAAATTTTAAAGGATAGCTATGGATAAGTTTTAAATATAGTATTTAGATCTAATAATTTAAACTTTTTATAAAATTAGCACCTGAATATTAATTGATATGATAATGTAAGGGTCGGTGAAACGCATTCTTCGAAACGTAACTAAACTGAGTTTTAAAAATCGCAAAAAAAAAAAAAAAAATTCGCATAGTCTTTAAAATCCCCATAGAACTATTTACAAATCAAATGTTTCGTTTCAAAATAACGTTTCGATCATCCTTATAAAATAATAGCTTATCTTAATCAAAAACACAGTAATCAATGTAAGTACACTTAAGTTTTCCTTTATCTTAATTTAAGTCTATGTATATAAATCTCATTTTGCCCAATTTTTCGTATAAATAAAACTTATTTATACAAAAAATTTACTTATTACTTTAAAAATCAAAACGAAATTTTAAACTAAAACTTTAACATTTAAATTCTAAACTAAAACATTTAATGTGGGATTTAGCTTCTGATTATATAAAGTTCTAATTTAAAATTTCGTTTTGATTTTTAAAGTAATAATTTATAAAATATTAATTACCAATTAAAGAGATAAATGGTAAGCAAGTACAAGAAATGCAAGCTAAGCAGTGAAAGTTGTAAATTTTAGATGATGACGCAGAAGTTTATGAAGAAAAAATGCACCTTTTTTTAAGTAATGAAACAAATGACAAATCAGTTTTTCCAGAATACTGGTCGGAGATTCAATGAAAATATTTATAAAAGACATTTGAATGGTTGACTATTTTTAAAAACTGGCCCAGTTCGTTTCGTTCGTAAATCCGTAAACTGTTTAGTCTCAGAAAATAAAATGAAAATTAGTGACAGAGTAAATATATTGGCAATAAAAAAGAGCACGGTATAAAAAAAAACAACAAAAAACAAAGAAATTAATCAAGGAAGAAACTTTATTTTCATTAGTTATCAAAAAAAAAAAGCTTTCTTTTAAATAAGTTTCTCAACTTAGTTATAAAACATTGTTGTATCCATCCTTTAGAATTAACTGTGAATGCTATGCGTCATATTCCACCAGTTTGTCACACGAAAACCTTTTTTGAAAAGTTATGCAATTTACATTTTATTTTCTAAGAAAAATTCTGAGCCGGAAAATGTTGCAATAGCTTCTAAGGGTCTGCGTATCGTTTCATTTCCATATCGTTATCAAACCGATATGATATCGGAAAAAAAAAAGAGTTATCGGAATAATCCACACACACACACACACACACACACACACACACACACACACACACACACACACACACACACACACACACACACACACACACACACACACACACACACACACACACACACACACACACACACACACACACACACACACACACACACACACACACACACACACACACACACACACACACACACACACACACACACACACACACACACACACACACACACACACACACACACACACACACACACACACACACACACATACAGAGCATATCGAGGAGATCAAATATAAGTGAAATGGTAATAAAAAAAATATTGATAATCATTTGTCTTTTTTTTTTTCCAAGTTTGAGCATTGTTTAAAATTAAATGTTTGAAGGGTGTTCATGAAGAGTCTTTAATTAATAACAAAAAAGTTCCGAATTAAACAAAAAAATGGGCTTCAATTTTCGATTCCAGAATATTCGAAGAATATTATTGATTTCGTTTTCAGAAATTTCTCAATAAGCATTTTATATGTGATGCTTCACTTCCATTAACATTTTTTAGACTACCAATTGTATGAAAATATTACTTCCAATAGTAGTTACGACTACCAATACCAGTATTAGTAGTTGTAACTCCTATTGGAAGTAACACATGCTAACACACAATATAGTCAGTCTTCACACAATATAGTCAAGAAGACTATATTGTGTGAAGACTGACTATGTTGCATGTGTCACTGAGCTAACGCACAATATAGTCACAATATACTTCTTCTTCATGTTGTATTCTTTACAATAAATAACTTCATTTACTTAGGTGAGAGTAAAGAATTTTCAAGAAAAAAAGTTAATAGATTAAGATTTTTTTGTTAATAGTTTGTTCAAAACAAATAAAAACAATCATATCAATTATTTAAAGTATTGGTTAGATGATCTTTTAGTAAACACCATATCAAAACATTTATTACATCAAATGAAATTTACCACAAGTCAAAATAGGTCAAATAAAAAGTAATTGGTAATTAAAATACTCCCCCCCCCCCCCCTCATGTACTTTTTTAAGTATTAATATCACAAGACTAATGATTCGCTTACTAAATTGATTTTTTATTCTTCTATCAATGCTTTGAATCTAAGAGCTGTTTTGATAGGAGTTCTCTCTTGTTAGTACCGCCACACTTTATTTTGATCAACCAGCATGTTTATTAAAAGATTTAGGTAATATACACTATTTCTAGGGCCACTATGTAAGGGTGTGGATTGATTTCACCTGTATATTGTGAAAAATAATGGCAACAAAACTGCTTTTTACAGTTTTGAGATTTATTGTATGACAAATATGTTTTTACTTTTGGTACAAAACTATAAGATATAAAAGACTTATAAACTCTTTCAGTACTTCTTATTCATAGATTTCATGCACATTCTTGATCCTCCGGAAACTCCAAGTCTTCTAGTTTGTCTTTTTTCATTCTTTCTAATGATTGCTTATATCAGGAATGCCAGCCTAAAACACATCCAGGTTAATGTGTCATGTTTATTAAGTTTTGGATATTAGTTACCTTGAACTTAAAGAACATTTGCAGATTTAACTTGAAAGATTTTACTATTTATTTTACTTTTATCACATATGGCAAATTCAGCTCTGATCCAAAAGTTCCTTACCTCTGTCAAAATGCAAAAGAAAATTCAAAATAAAGTTTAATTGTAACTTGTTTTAGCAGATTTTATTGCTAAAATGACTAGTATCTTCTTTAATGGTGAGCAGTTTCATTTTTTTTTTTTTTTTATCTTTGTTCATTATCATTTTTTTTTTCTTTTTATCAACTTTCTTTATTGTCATTGACATGAAATATTTTCTGTAATTCTTCTAAGGTTTTACGAATTTAAACCAATAATTGCAACAATATTTAGAAAAAAATTACACTTAAAAGTTTGTTTTCTTAAATTTGATAAGTAAAATGAATATTAGTTGATTTACAAATTTTAATTAATTATTTTATTAAACTCAGAACATTTAAGTAGTGATAATTTTTAATCATGTTGATTGGTCTTTGAACAGATTTCAGAATGATCTTTTTCAGGTCAAGCTTTTTAGGGATTAGTTTTTGCATATTTATTTTAAACCTAATATATCAGGGTATGTTATATCAAAATTGTTATTTTTCACTACCCCAATAAGTATGGCTCATGGATCAGCTGTGCTAATCATTACTCTGCCACACTGCACCAGATTAAGTTTTTTATTTTTTTATTTAAATCATACACCTGTTTGTAATGCTACAAAAGCTAGTTGAATTAAAATAAGTTCTATTACATAAAAAGTTATACTTCAAAATTATAGATTGTAGTGATAATGGATGTTTACCATGCTATAAAAATCTCAAGGTAATGAAATTTTTTTAATTTTATTATTTATTCAGTAAATATCTTTTCTACCCTCAAATATTCTCATTTTACTGTTAGTATATCCTTTTGTTTCACTGCATGCCTATTGTAACTTTTTATCAACTATATTTGTTTAAATTATTTATATTTATTTTCAGAATATTAAATCCTGGAGGCAGCTTAATAATTCATATGCTACATGTAATCAGGAATTTGATGCTCAAATTGATACATTTGAAAGGCTCTTAAATGCCTTTAAAGAAATTCTTTTCAGAGGTGTTAAAAATCAGGTAACTATAATTTTACATTTTAAAATGATAAATTTTGAAGCTCATTCTATATTCAAAATAGGAAATCAATATTAGATCTTTTGGTAATGATTAAAGTTTTATTGAGGAATGTTTAGCCTTATAGTGAAATTAAATTTCTTAAGTAATTTTTCCTAAAACTATTCACAGAGCTGTCATAAATCATAAAAGTATAAGATCTTTTAAAGGTTTCATTATTAAAGGATTTTCTTGCCTGATATCTAAAAAGAATTCAAAATGTTAAATAAAAATATGCATGTGTGACCTCTATGGATTGAGGTGACCCTAATACATTTTTTTAAAAATACTTTGTTTTTATACCATGTCTACATAAATTTTAAAAGTCATGTATAAAAATAAATCATTTGTCAAAAACATCTTTGCATTATTAAAGTAAATGATTTGTCTTATTTTTTTTTATTTTCATAGCTTGATGCTAAAGATTTTGTATTACCAGATTGCCCTCAGCAAAGTGTGCTTTCAGTGACCAATATGATTGAAATATATTTAGAGACAATAGCTGTAGTCTTCAGATGCTCATTAGTTGTAAGTGTTAATGAAATAAATCGGTTTCAGGAGAATTTTTTAACTCTGTTTAAAATCTTTAAAAGATATTAACTGTTAAATGAAATATAAAAAATTTGTGTATTAAGTTGCATAAAGTAAGCTTCAGTATGCTTGTAAAATTACTTTCATTATCTGATTTTAGTTTAAACTTTTATTCTTTCTTAATAAAAAAGAAATACTAATTTTTTCCATTATTAGATTTTCATATTTAAATGAAAACTTTAATCTTTAAATAAAAAAATGGCCACAGCTCTGGTTTTTTTCACATAAACATTTTTGTATTGGTCTTGCAATAAGAAATTATAGTCTATCCTGTTCTTCTAAATCATTGAATTAAATGCACGTTTTATTCACAAAGAATAATGATGTTTTTTTAAATATATCTCCTTTATATCTTCTGCTGCAATATGTTATAATTGGTGGCAGTATTCTGGTTGTAGTTGCCACTTGGTAAACTCATACAAAAGAAAAAATAATAATAACAGCAAATCTCTTAACCCATAATAAGTTTATATATATATATATATATATATATATATATATATATATATATATATATATATATATATATATATATATATATATATATATTCACACACACACAATGAGTTGTGTATATAATATGGGTTAAAAATAGTATTACCATTTGTGACACATTGAAACAGACAATCTTGTGCTGGCAGTGTTGGAAATTTATTTAGTTAAAAATCTATCAATTTTTTTGTATATGTAAAAAGCGTTATAATTATTTGTGCATGCAGAGTAGTATATTGTGAGGATAAGAAAATATCTCTATTTAGGTACTATGCTAAAACAATATTATATTTCAACTTTTAACAAAGTAACTTACAATCTTATTTGTTTAATTAATTTATTTAAAATTAGAATCAATGAAAGTGCTTTAGAGATTTATTTACAACAAATTATCTTTTAATATATAATATGTAGGATGTTGATGGAGGTGGTACTATTGATCAAAATAGTCTTATCAGTTCTGGGAATGACTCAAGTGTTAGTATCATCAAGTATTGGAATGGTACTGTCAATAATGATAGTATATTCAGTTATGGAAATGTGTATAATGCAAGTCTGATTAATTTCCAAATAGAAATGAAAGAAATAGATAAAAGCACAAATGGAAGTACTTTTTTCTCTAAAAACTCTAACCTTAGTGTTAGCTTAAATTATGGCAAAGGAGTTTTGTTTGATGAACAAAGCTTTTCACAATCGACAAATAAAAACATTTCTCTGTTAAATGAATTATTGAGCCTGCGAATTGTTGTTATGTTTCAATTCACTAATGTTCTATCTACTTATAAATATGATCCATGTAATGATGTTGCATGCTCCCAAGAGGTAAGTGGGTTTGAATTTTGAAAGTGTATTTTTAATAACTAGTTTTTTAAACTAAAATTTTAACTTTCTGGTATTTAAAGTTTTTTTTTTCTATTGTATCACTTTCTGTTTACCTTTAGATAGCAAAATGCAGCATGTATTGGGATAAGTTATATGCTTTAAAATCCAAATTAATTTCCTCAATGCAGAGATACATGCTTGGCTGCAGAAACTGTGCACTTGAAAATAATGTAATAAATTATATTCAAATTATTGTTTTATTCTTTTATAATTTTCTGTTGTAATTAAAAAGCAATTCTTTTAATTTAAGAGTTTCTCAGCTGTCAATTGCTCATCTCAAGAATCTTTGCTTAAATTGATAGTTTCTGAAGAAGCCAATAGGCGTTGGTTAAAGCGTATTTTTGTTGAAGCTATTGGGTGCAATCCTGAAAATGTAAGACATTTTCTGATCCCATTTCACTGATGCCCTTAATATGACAGAAAATGTTGTTTAAATACTGTTTGATTACAAACTATATGTTTGGTATCAGTTTTATTATTGCAACTAGTTGCTTTTAGCCTCATTATCATATTTCAGTTGACATGTATTGATAGAAAAAAGCGTGATATTCCTGTTGAGATTTTTCTTCTAATTTCTCAATCAATGAAGTTGATTCTTGGTTGTGAAAATTGCAATGTGAGTATCAGTGTTTTTTTTATTTTGAAAAATATTAAATTGGCTTTTTCTTGTTAATTTTTTGAATCCTTAAAATGTTAGCTTAGATTTTAAATAAAAACAAACACAAAATTTGAATAGGAAACTTGTATTAGTGATAGTTGCCAAGTGAACTTAGCACTACCAATTACTAGCAAATACAAAGTAGTCACAGATGTTATGAAAATGATGAATTCTTGTATCATGGACTTCCAAAGTAAATTTTTAATAGCTTAATGTTTTTAAAATTGTATCTGCTTGAAACTTTCAAATTTGGAAATCTATTGTTATTTGTGTAGTCTGTTTCTGAAAAGTTATTTGAATTGTTTGATAACATTATTTAACAAAATTAAGAAAACATCTACAAAATTATTAATCCATGTTTTTTAGTGTTTTGTTAGAGTAAAAATCTACTTTTTTATTAACTTTATGTTAATTTTTTATTTTGTTTTGATTATGGTAGATGAAAACACTTCTTATTTGGAGAACAGCACATTATCTTCCATAAATATTCCAGAAAATTTGAGAATGAAAATGGGTGGCATATTAAAAAGGTTTTTTGATTTTCATATTGCTTTGAAGCTAGTAAAAATGCTTATGTCTCTTAAGGAGGTGAATAAAAATAATACAACTCAAAAATATTTTGGAGAAGAAGTAACAAAGGCTGTAAGTGATCCCCTTTTATTTTGTTTGTTAGTTTTAAAATATTACACTTTTGTTCTCTTAATATCTAGTATTTATTTTGTTTTACAACTTGTTTTGCAGGAAGTTATATATTTTATTGCTTGGCTTTTAGGAGTCAGAATGTATCTCAATTTTACAACTACAGAATCCAGCATGTTCACCATATTTATATAAAATGCAAATACTAACCTTCTTGCATGTGCTTACCAATTTATTGGAATGTGGAAATCAAGATGTATTTACATGCCAGGTATGTTAATGTTAGCTCTCTTTCTTTTAAGATAGAGTAACCTCCTTCTTTTTAGCTAAACAATAAATCTATAATATTGTTTTCATAACCTGTGTACAAATTTTGGATATTTAACAACTATTAGAGAATCAAGCAAATCTCTTCAGTGTATCAGTTGATATATAATTTGCATTAGCTTTTATGCCCTGTTTATTATGATCATGACTATTACTAAATGGAGTTGACCAGTTATTATTAATTTTGAAAAGTATATTTTGGTAGTTTTTAAAATGTTTTAACTCTTAAAGTCTAACAAGCCACAATTGTAACCTAGCTTGTTAGCCTTTGAAACTAATCAGATTCCCCATAATACTGGTTATAATAATGACCAATTCCTACCATTTTCTTTTTCTAATATTTTTAACTCTATTTTTATAATTTGTGATCCACAATCATTGATAGCAAAGAGGTTTATACTCTGCTATGGGTGTTGATGATAAAAGTATGAATATGTCAGATGCTCAACTCTATATGTAATTATCTGAGGGACAGATCATCAAGTGGTCAACAAGTAAGACCCTTTCTTTGATTTGCGGCTCTACTCCTAACAGCTAGCTGTTGTACCAGCCAACAGAAAAGTGTTGCTATAGTCAAGAAGGCACTTTGTAATATTAATCTTGGAATATTTGGCCCTAGGGCACCATCCACTCATAATAGATATATCAGAATATGTATCTCAGTACTTATTATATGAAATTTTTGTGTTTATTTATCTTTTGTTTTTCAAAATTATAAGCAATAATGAACTTGGATTCTTTGAATTGTGAAACATTTCATTTAGAGCACCAGGTGCCATGTATTACACCATTTGACTACCATTTAATATACTAAAATGTTAAATGAGATTTACAGCTGCTAAAAATTTTGATTAATTATAATAAAATTGATACAAACATTTCATATCTATCTTTTTCACACCTCATCAATCATTTGTAATGTTTGAGCCAGGAGCAAGTTGGTTTTACTTTAGATAAATGAATCAAAGTTAACATGGCTGCAATACTATTGTCATTAAAAGAAAAATTTAAGAAAATAAGCTCATTGAGCTGAAGAAATAAAACATACAAGATGATAGAGTAGTTAAAGCAAATTTTTGTTTTGAAAGTAGCTTATTCTTTTTAAGACAAAGAAGTTGATTAATTTTTTAACATTAACATTAAACTTTCCGAAACATTCAACATTTTAATTAATTTTAACACTTTAACTAATAAGTTAATGGAATTGGGTTATTCCATATAAAATGAACCAAATCTTTGCAAGGTCACCTACATGGACCACCTCAGATTTTTATGAAAGTTGTTGGGGTGGTTTATATCAATGAGATATACACCACCCCAACATATCTTATGTAGTCCTTGAGAAACAGCTAATTAAAAAAAGGGTTTTTTTCTTCATTTTTAAAGGTTAATAACTTTTGAAGAATTTGTTTGTATGGCTTCATTTTCCCAAGCTAGTAAATACTCTGGATATTCATAATCGATTGAAAATTAAGGCAAGAAATCACTAGACCCTTCTCTTTGATAAACTGATTAAAACAGAAAACAATTTGTTTTCAATTTTTTCTTTTTTACAAATGTTTTTATAAACATTAGTATATAGGATAGAAGAAGTATATAAGATAGAAGAAAGGTATACAATTTATTATACAAAATAATGATGTAGTATTCATAGTTTAATAAATAAATGACTAAAACAAATATGTAAGGACAAGACCATGATAGGCTGTAGTTCTTCTTGGTCCTGTTTGTATATTTTAATTATGCTTTAAACTAGTATGAAATAGATTGAATTTTAATATATGCTACTGCAAGTTTTATTTGGTGTATGTAAAAAATCTTTTTAGATTTATATACACCTTATAGAAAGATAAAATAACTACTGCTTTATTTACTGTTGCGTACTAAAAGTAGTTTATCTATACATATCTTTCTGGTAATTTTTATTTATAAGAATCTTATCAAAAAACAGTTACAGTGTGATACTAGACAAAAAGCATCTTTTTTTTATAAAGAAGATTTTTTAAAAGGTATATTTTTAAAATTTATCTCAGATTTTTATAAGCTCCATTTTTATCTTAGGTGGACCTTATAAATCAGCTAAACAAAAACTGTATTTTTAACAGTAAAAATGGTGATATTGTTGGTAATGATGCAAAACTTATTGATTTATCATTTGTTCTGGCTGTTATCTTTTTTCAAAGATGTTCATTTTCAAATGTTGAAAGCGATTTCTTTACATTGTTGGTAAATTGTTTTTATACATATAGAAAATTATCTCCATAGATATCAGTATATGGGTGTGTGTGTGTGTGTGTGTGTGTGTGTGTGTGTGTGTGTGTGTGTGTGTGTGTGTGTGTGTGTGTGTGTGTGTGAAGTTTAGCTTCCTAATAAACTTAAAACACTTCACTTAAAACCCCATATTGCATAAATAAGTTTCTGATACTCTTTTTCTCCTTAAGATTAAAGGTGTTATGCAATCCATCTTCACCATTTTTGCATGATAAAATGTCTTTATGTTTCTTGAATGTCTTTATGTATCATATCTGTATGTATTTATTGTTGGATTAGTTATTTTTAGATGCAATGCTCATATTACAGAATTGTTCTTGGGAAAAAAGAAAATGTTTTTGGCAGCATGGAAGGAGTTGAGTTATTATCTAAATTGCAGTTGTTAATGCCAACTTTGTTCACAACAAATAATTTGGGGAGTGAAATGGTTTATAAATTGTATCAGGTGAATTTCTTAATAAATCAATTTGTTTTCTCAATTTAAATAAATATAAAAAAATGAAAATATTGTTTAAAGAAATTATAAAAATTGGGAAACTTGCTTGCTGATACTACTTGAAAGTTTTTTATGCTAGACTAACTTTATTGGTTTAAATTACACATGATAATTTATCTAAATTGTTAAGGCTTTTTTTGTTTTTTTTTCCTCTGATTGTTTTCTAATATGGGTAGTTCCAAATATGTGAAAACTAAGCTGGAATAAAAATGTAATACAATATTTTCCATAAAAATTCACATAAGTATAAGGTTGACTTTTTACAATCTTTAGTAAAAATTCACAGAAATATACTATGGTGTGGCGTAAGAAAGTCCTAGTTTTCGATATCTTAATTTATAAGAGCGAATTAGTAATAATAAATAATGAATTCAATTTTACCCTATTTTAGATGTGAATGTATTCAAAAAAGTCTTAATTCAAGCTCTAATTTAGTTTGAGGTGATGACAAAAAGAAAGTACTGTAATTTTGCTTGGAATAAAAGAAAGTCCTTTGTTACTTTCAGTAAAAACTCACAGTACTTTGTAGACACACTCCTCTATCTTGAGTAAAATTTTAGGAAGGTTTAGAGATAATATGAAGTAATTTTTTTAAAAAAAATTGTGAACAATTTTTTATGCTTATATATTTTAATATGGGGTATTATGAACACAAATGTTAACTACATAAAGTATGCTGGAGGTGAACTATTCTAATTTATAAAAATTTAATTTTCTTGAAGATGACATGATTTGATTAAGATGTTAAATCTAAATCCAAAAATGGTGTCTATTTTTTTCCATTATGTTTTTTAGATTTTTCTCCAGATGATTTAAAGTCAAATTCAACTTCTAATGTAAAAATATTCTTTTGTAAGACATTTCTAGTGTATAAAATGAAGGTTTTTAAAAGCATTCCAATTAGTGGTTTTTATATTTTTTCTGAATATACATTTTGCAATTATATGAATAAACTAGTTTTGTGTCTTTTGATTTCCTGGTAGAAGACTAATTAAGATTTTTTAAAAATGACTAAATTTTTAGCACAAAGTATTGATGTAAAAAAAAAAGCTAGCACTATGATTTCAAAAAGTCACCATTAAACAACGTAAGTTTTTGCAAAAAACACAGTAAGAAATAAAAGCCCTATCTTAATTTGCATTACCTTTTGTAATACTGCTAATCTAAGATTATCAAAATTTAATCTTCAATTCAGCAGTTTCAAGATTGTTATAAATATATTTAATTTTCAATGCTACATTTAACAAAGGTTAATTACTGAACATAGACTTCTAAAAGAATTTATTAGATAAGATTACCATCATGATATTTAGTCTTATAATCTTTATTAGATTGTTGGTTATGTAATGTGTTTTAAATCTATTACTGATTTATTGCAAAATTTTGAAATTATTAAAAGTTTGATGTGATTTAGGTACTCAAATGCAGTGATAATTGTCCTCTAAATTATGTATTTTGCTTGGAAAAAAACAAATGTCTACAAAAATGGGAATCATGTGAAGTAAAAAGAGAAAGTATGGAAGTCTTTATTCTTCCTCAAATGTATTCAAATATGACTTTCAGTCAGACTTGGTTAGTAGACTTTCTCTCAAATGAATCAATCATTCTACTTAATCAACGCAACATCTATGAAGAGAATGGATTTTGGCAGTATAAATATGGTGATCACTGGAATGATTTATCTTCTATTCCACTCAATGCTGGAGTAAAGCTAGGCTCTAATTCTCAAGTACGCTATAAAACGTTGTCACCACAGTATGGATTACGTTTACTTTATTACATCATTGATAATAGCAAAAAGACTGTTGGAGACATAATTCTAACTTCTGATTTTAAAAATGTTAAAATTGCTGCTATGTTTATTCATCCTATAGCTTTTAATTCTAATTTTTCTGTCTTAAGCAATCTTAAAGTATACAAACTCAATGAAAATGAGTATTGGAATAAAGGAATTCTGCTAAATGAAATTGTTTATCTGCATTCCCCTTTCAACTTTAATCTTCATCCAATACCAAATGAATATACCAATAAAATTCCATCTTTTTACTTAAATTCTTTTTATCAAAATCTTGAAAAATTTGAACTTTCAAGACCAGTTGGAATAATTACAGAAAATTTTAAAGATTTCGGTCGTTTAGAAATTGAAGTCCAGACACAATATGGCCTGCAATCATTTGATTCTCAACAAAAAAAGTATTTTTCATTAGATTATAATAACTCAAAGTTAGTATTTCGCCCTAAAGAAAATTTTCATGGAACCCTTAATATATCTATTAAGTTTTGCAATTGTTTCTCTGATGACAAAACAATAGAATCAAAAATTATTACCCTAATGATTATTGTATATCCTATTAATGATTCTTCTGTGAATCCAACTCGTATGCTTTATCTTCCTCCGATTGGTTTTAATTTCACTGATGAACCTAACAATGGCTTTACAATCACACAGCTTGTCATGTTTACAAAAGCTTATAATGTTGAAAAGTTTAATAATATTGGTATTGTAGTCTTCAAATTGCCTGAAAACAAATATGGTATATGGCAGTATTTAAAAGATGATAAATGGGAAGATATTACTGTTAATAACACCTTAGATATATTTAATGTGAATTATGGCACTCTTGCAATAAAAACAGTCCTAAACCTTTTTTACCTGAACAGTTATGAAAGAATTCGCTTCAACTTGAATGGAGACATTTTATGGAAGATAAGTGATGCATACCAGTTGGCTTTTCTTGGATTTTCTTTCTGGAATAACCAAGAGAATGTTAGTACTGGTAAGTTCTCATTTATTACTTATTTATTATTTATAACATTTTTACATTCACCTATTTTTATTGATTTATTTTGGAATATTTGTGAAAAAACAAAATAGGTGTTCAAAATATACCCCTAAGCCAAATTCTACCAACCAATTATTACTCCATGCCCATACTTGGAATTCAATTGCGCCGAGGGTGTGACAATGCAACTGGTTCAATGAAACGCTATGATAAATGTGGTATCTGTGGTGGTGATGGATTTAAATGTCTTGGGTGCGACGGTATGATTAACTCTGGTAAGTCTTACGGGTATTTATTTGTTTTTTTCAATATCTGCTTTTAAAGTGTTTAAGTTTAAGTTTCTCCTATTTTTATTTTCTATATAAAATCAATGCTATCTTAAAAATGCTATCTTAAAAATGCTATCTTAGAAATGCTATCTTAAAATTCTGCTTAACTTCTTGATTTTTATTACTCTAAAATATTTCTTCCAATTGCAGTGTTTTTTTTCCACTTAATCAAATCTGTAATATATTTTAAAAGAAGCAAATGATTCCAGGTGCTATTATTGACATTTGTGGAATATGCACAGGGGGAGCTACAAACATTACTTATAACTCTGTAAAGGACTGTGCAGGAACATGTGGTGAATCAGATCTTGATGATTGTGGTATCTGCCAGATTAAAAAATTTCGTCGCAATTTCAAAGATTGCAGTGGTGTATGTTTTGGTAAAGCTTCTGTGGATAAATGCGGTGTTTGTTCTGGTGGTAATACCAAAAAAAAGGAAAATAGTAACTTGGATGCTTGTGGGGTTTGCAATGGTAATAACTTAACTTGTATGGGTTGTGATAATGTACCAAATAGTGACAAAAAAAAAGACCTATGTGGTCAGTGTTTGAAAATTACAGATCCTTTATATAATACTGGATGCTTCAAAATCTCTTATGTTAAGCCACTGTCAGCCTCTTCTGCTGGAAATGAAACAATAACTGTGATAGGTGCTGGATTAGTTTCTAATGTAGTATGTATGTTTACCAATGCTACACACATTTTCTATGCACCTACAAAAGGTAAGTGTTATTCTCTGTATACATTATCTTTTTAAAATCTTTAAATATATAATTTTTCATATTTACATTGTTTTATAGAATTTAAAGTCTCATCTCAACTTGAAATTATCTCTCCTGCAATGCCACCTGGCATATACAATTTTAGCTGTTTTTCTAAAAACATTACTTACCAGTTGAAAAGTCTTTTCTTTGTATATGATTCATCATCTCTTAAAATCTTTGGAGTAAAACCAACTAAGCTACCAATTAGTACAAATGCATCGGTGGAAGTTACTGGAGAAGGCTTTTTAAATACAGGTTTTTATAAAGTTTTATACTGATGGATATTTTACTCATCTTGGTTTAATGTTATTTTTTTCATTTTTCAAATCATTTTGTAATAATGTTAGCAATAAATTTACTCTTTCTCTTTTTCTAACTGATTACATGCAAAAAAGCTTTATCTAAGTAAAGTATTTTATCTAAAAAATTATAAAATTGTTTTATAAATGAAAGATTGTTTGGAGTTATTAACTATATTTTAGGTGAAGTAGAGTGCCTTGTGCTAATGGAAGGTGTAGTTCAGAATCTACCTGCTGTTGTTATAGACTCCAGTACAGTCCTATGCCAGCTTTTACCCATTGAAAAATCCATGGAAGTTCAGCTCAGTGTATTTTTTGTTAAAAAAACTTGGGGTGTGCCAGAATTTCTTTCTAACTTACCTAAAATTGATTTGATGTTTTTTGCTCCTCCTCCTCTTTTATTGTCTGCCATATTCTCAGATGATTATCAAAAAATCTACCTTACTTTTACTAAATGGGCTTCTTTTAAAGGCTTGTCATGTCAAGAGATATTTACTGACACTACTGCTGCTTCCTTTGGTCACAACTTTGAATGCGGTTTTACAAGTTTAAACATTCTTCAGGTTTATCTGAGTGTTAATTCCTTTATTAAACCTGGTGATTCAATCTCAATTAATAACAATTCCATAGTGGTACCTTTCCAGAGGTTTGCAGATCCAATGCCTGCTTCTGATGTTATATTATTATCTCCAAACACATCACTCTTAGTTCCTGAGTCTGTATTATCTGGTAATGCTATACTTGGCGCTTGTGATAATTTAGAACTTAGTGGCCGCAAATCAACAGGTGCAGGAAAGCGTTCAATGGTTTATGAATGGGGTGTTGAGTTCTCTGAAAGTGTGAATGTTAAACTATTGACTTATAACACAACTAATGGCTTAAAATTGCTCAAAAATAAACTGGTATTGCTATCGGAAGAAAATACAATTTTATTGCCACCATATGTTCTATCTCTTAAAACAACAGCAGAGTTTGTTGAGTATAACTTTACTTTAGTTGTTACTAATTTTCTTAACCAACGAAGCTCTTTAAAATATTTAACAGTATTTCGTACTAATAATGTGCTTCCAATAGTGAAGATTAATGGTGGTTTTGTACAGTCTTTTCGTGCATCTAAACTCAATAAGCTTGAAGCTATTGCACGAATGCCAGAGTGCAGTGAAGCTGCACCAGATATTATTTTCTCATGGGAACTTGATGCTACTCTAACTTCTGATTCTACACTTGAGTTAGATTCAAAATCTAGAAATAAATCCACTTTATACCTTTTCCCAGGAACTTTGAAATCAGGTCAAACTTATATTTTTATATTATCAGTCTCTATGAAGTTAAATTCATCAATTAGTACTATAGTGCGTGTTGAAGTCAATGTGCTCAGTTCTCCATTACAAGCTATAATAAATGGTGGAAATAAAAGACTCGTAAGCAGCAAAGAGAATTTTATACTTGATGGTTTTTTGTCAAGTGATCCTGACAAAGGAAATGAAGATGTTACATATGAATGGACATGTGTGGATTCAAATCTGGTTGGATGTTTTATCTTTAACAGTTCTACAAATAAGTATACTCGTTTTGAGATAAAACCTGAACCCACTGTAGTTATAGCACAAAACACATTGCAAGGCAAACAAAGTTACATATTCACTTTACATTACCATAAAGGATTTCGTTTTTCAGAAGCGTCTGTAGAAGTGTTTATTGATGAAGGTTTTCCACCTGTTGTCAAGATTTTACCTCAGAGTAATCAAAAAGAAGATGTAACTAACAATGTTTTTATACGTGGAGAAGTTATGAGTTCTGTTGGTAATGTACATATATGGTTTGAATGCCTTGCTTCAGCAGACTATGCTTACATTAATCTTTCACAACCAGGTGTACTGTTATCTGAAAAAGAAACAAAGATGATCTCAAAAGGAAAATTCAATGTTGCACTGGCTTTTGTAAAAAATGTGTTATTATCTGGTGCATCATACAAATTTATGCTTAAAGCTGAAAGTGAAGGAGGTATTGGGTTTGCTGAAGTTATCCTAATAACAAATTCTGCACCAAGTATTGGGAACCTAAAATCAAATGTTATAGAAGGCACTGCTTTAACAACAGAATTTACTTTAAGTGCCACTGAAGGTTGGGAGGATGCTATTGGCGATTTACCTCTTCTTTTTAGTTTTGGTTACAATGATCTAATGTTTGAGAAACATTATTTGACTTCACCAAGTTTTGAAAATCAAGTAACTGTTAAACTGCCTAGTGGAAATGGCCAAAACAATGAGTTATCTGTATTTGTTGAAGTTGCTGACATTTTTGGTGCTAAATCGAAAGCTTTTATTACTCTTGTGGTAGCCCCTCCGCCTTTCATTAATAGTGCTGTTATAAGGGATATGAAGTCGTCTATTGACATTGCCATTGCCTCAGACGACTTATCTTCTGCATTGGGAAATATAGTTTCTACTCTCTCTACTTTCAGCAATGGTGAGCAACTCTATCTTTACGGATAAATTTCATAGACATATAGATCTTAATCAAAGTACTTGCTCTTTTTTAGGGTTTATTGGAAAGGTCTATTTTTCTTTTAGTAAACTCTGACATGAATGCTACTGAGCAAAAAGATGTAGATTTGGTTGCAGTTGCAATAAGTGATTTTAAAGAGAATGTTACGAAATCTATTCTGGAGTTAGCTACAAATGTTCAAGATGTTGAAACTCAAAATGTTATCATCTATTCATTAAGTAAAATGACTTCTGGAGGTAGAAACTTTAATGATTACACAAAGTATGAAGTAGCAACAAAGCTATTTACTATTGTAAGACGACAGATCGGTGCGGCTGTTGCGAACAATGTCAGGAGGCGAAGATCCGCTGAAGTTTATTCAAATATCGCTAAATCTTCTGATGAGGTAAATCTTGTTTATAAAAGTAAATTTTAAAGGATTTTTAAATTGATAAAAAATATATATATATTACGTTCGTGTGAGCGTAATATTTTTTTAATACTTCTGTTGAGCCAAAAATCTATTTCAGCTTAATATGTTCTCTGCGCCGACTTTAGCTCGTAATGCATGAAGATGTATTAAATACTTTTTACTTATTATCATAGTTGAACTTTATTTATTTAAAAAAATAATACGTTTAGGTAGAGCATATTTTGCAATCTTATGTTAACATAATAACTCCAAAAGATGTTACAAACTCTTCTATGGTGTTGAAGAAAACATTTACTGATATAACGACTGATTTGATCGCTTCTATGTGCAGAACCACGACTTACGGCCTACCTGCTTTAGTGGCCAAAAGTGAACTGGTGAATCTTCAAGTCGTAAAGAAAAACTTTGCTGGAATATCAAATAAATCGTTAAATCTGGGTTGCGACGTTAACTGTACTAAGCCGACATATGCTATGTTAGGCGAATATTTGCAATCGACTTATGAAAATTGGTCTTGTGGTACAGATGCTTGCTCTGGTAAGATCTGTAGTAAGAAGCACAATTCAATATACTATTGAAGGGATTTTTTTCTAGTGTTTTATATCTTTATAAAGTTCATTTCAGGTTTTTCGTAAAATGTTTTGTAAATGCGTTTTTTTTCTTCATTTGTTAATATTTTTAATTCTATTTTTATATTATCTCAGGAACATGCATCGGATCTGCTCAATTTAAAAATGATCTTTTTTCATCCGACGCTGCTAGAAACGTCATTACTGATATAGTCTTGCTTCTTTTAATAAATCCTGTTACTTACACTGTTATTTCAACTGGTCTACTAAGTTCACCGGTGGAGATAGATTTGCCGCTAACATCCCCTCTTTGCCCCGATTGTTTTTATGAAGTAATTTTGATGAAACATGTTGCAATCAATTTCTTTAAATTAACTATGCGTATTTTCTCTTATTTTTGAAGAGAACTCATGCATAATAGTTACTACACAAAAGTCCTTTACATTGTCCATAAATACATACATTAGATTAGATAATATTACATAACATTATGTAACATTACATTACGCTACATTGCATTACATTACATTATATGCATATACAATTTCTTCTGCAATTTTTGAGATTAGAAAGTATTTTTTTCAGTGTGAAATGTTCGATACCTTACGTAATGAATGGTCAAAATCTTCCTGCTTAAGTAACCAGCAAGTAAAAGTTTTGAATGGAAGTCTGCACACAACTTGTATATGCTATAGATTAGGAATCCTCAGTGTAATATCGATCGAATTATCGGATCTATCTATCAATAATAATAGTGTTTCTAATAGAACAGAACCATCTAATTTTGCAAACGGTATAGTAATTTAGGATATGAACAGAAACGTTTTTTTGTACGCGGGTTTCTGTATGTGTGTTTTCTATATATCTTTTTATTATGCACTTTAAATTTTGATACATAGTTATGCTATCTTTAGTGCAAATTAAATTCGAAAACAACTATACTGCTGTTTTGGCTCGTGTAACAAAAGTGTCATTAGAAAATTCTGTGGCGAATTCCATCGCTGAAAAAATGGCAATTGATGTTTGGAGGATTCGTAAAATGACATGCAGCAATGGTTCTATTTTAGCCTCGTTTCAATTCTTGCCTCTTGATGAAGCACTGAGTCAAAATGCGTTATTGACTTTGAATGACGACTTGAAACGCTTCTCTGACTTGATTACAAATGGAGAGCTCTCAGTTTCGTTGAGTGACGGATTTCAGTTAACTTTGGATCGTACTTTTTTTAAGGCTCAATACAACATCATTGTGAAAAACGTTTCTGAACACGAAGACAAACATCCTGAAGTGGCGGCAATTATTGCTGGTAGTGTAGTCGGTGGACTTGCGTTTCTTATTTTAGTAATTTATCTTATCAAAAAGTTTAAAATTTTATCTTTAGCACATATTGTCTAAATGTAAAAAACAAGATTTAAAATGGAAGGTTTATTTAAGTTCAAAGTAATATGATGTTTTTAGTTTTTCGCAGACGTGGCTTTAAAGACCATATTGAAAATAATTTTTACCTCTTAGCAAATTAAAAAGGTAAAACTGAAAACGGAGTCTGACAGATCAACATCTAAAAAACAACATATTAATTCAGATCACATGTATGCCCTTTCATTGTGATAAAATTGTAAATGAACTACAAACGTAGCAGAAAATACAGAACGGAACGGTTTTTACTCGACCGCGTGGCATGATACAGTTTAGTATATAGAAGGATCTATAACAGTGAACAGGAACAATTATACTGGTATCTGAAATAGAAAACGTTGATATCACGTTAATTCTATATAAATTGATGATATGGTATGGTTATGGTACAGCTAAAATGCTTGTAATGGTATGGTTTAACAGGGGGGGGGGGGTGGTATTCAAGGGAGTTAACCAATCACATTATTTCTTTTTTAACAGGGGAATAACCAATCACATTCATCTATATTAAAACCAATCAAATCATTTCTTTTTTAGCAGGGGGTTATTTAAAGATAATTTATATATAAAAAATGTTTGTGTCTTATGAGAAGTATTCTACTTTTTAACATATCATTACAGGATTAATAAAAATGGATAGGACAACTCAAATCGCGAATTTAAACACACTTGTGCATATTAAAGTTTTTTCTTTCGTCTAATACATTTAAATAACGTCGTTCTGATCAATCAAACATATTCCTTATGATTACACTACCAGACATTTTTTCACTTTTCACTTTATACAAGAGGTTTTAAACGAAAATAATGTTCTTTGGATGGCCCTGAAGACCAAATGCATAGCCAAATTTGTCAGGGTCGAACCATTTTTTGGTAAACTAGAGTTACCGGTTTTCCCATTTTTGTAATAAAATTAAGCGATGTTGTTAAGGTATATGAGTGTATAATTGACAAAAGACAAACTAAACAGGATTGTAAGTCAGCCAGCAGAAGTCAGCCATCATTCTCTCATCGGCGCGCCCCTGGTAGCGATGCTCAATAGTTGAAATTGTTTGGTGGAAACGTTCTCCATGCTCGTCTGTAATGTTTCTCTCAAAATACTTGGGGAAAAAGTCCAAATGGCTATGCAAAAAGTGAATCTTTGGGGACATGTGCACATTCATTTCTTTGAAGGCTGATAACAGTTCTGAGATGATGTCTTTATAGCCATCCGACCGCTGCTTGCCTGAATAAATGAGTGCAAAGAAGAAATTCTTTGATAGAATACAAGTGTTATGTACTTTATTCTTAAAACTTGAAGATACTTACCCAGAAAGTTCTCCACACAATCTTTCAAAGCCTTCCATGCTCTGAGCTCAATCGGGGACAAGGAATTAATAAACTGTTGGCTTTTCAAATGTTCTCGAGTGTCTGGTCCAACGAATACTCCTTCCTTAACTTTTGCAAGTGACAGTTTTTGAAAGGCCTCCTTTATGATTTTCATTGGTTCGCCGTCATTGTGTAAAGCCTTAACAAAGTTCTTAAACAGGCCAAGCTTTATGTGCAATGGAGGTATAATAACTTTGTCAGAGTGAACAAGTGGCTCATAGCGAATATTGTAAAAACCAAGGGTCGCATTAACTCGTGCTGGTCACTCATTCCTGATGTAATGCTCATGTTTAGCGCGGCTATTCCACAAGCATATGAAGCATGTTTATTTCACGAAAGCTCCTTGCATACCTGTCAGCAGACCTACAACTTTCAGATCCGAGCAAACTCTCCACTGAAATGTGTCATAACGAACGAGCTGCAAAATAGATTTCATAGCTTCATGAGATTCTTTTGCTGTAATTGAGTAAGCAATCGGGATGACTGGATATGCGTTCTCATTATGCAAAAAGACCGCCTTAACACTTCTTGTGCTGCCATCTATGAACAACCACCAGTCATTCTCCACTTGTGTATAGATACCCATCTTCATCAACAAACCAGGAATATCACAACAAAATACAAAGTTATTGTCTTTACTTCTTTTAAAAAATGGCACGTAAGCTGCGTCTCTTGTCTTATAAACAGACGTTCTCGTTCATTTTGCAAGGACACCGAATTCTCTTAGCATTGAACCAGCCAAACACGCATCCTGTTTGGACGAGCAAAGTCTCTTAACAAATAAGTCCAGGTGTCTCTGGCTGATAGACTTTGGCTCGTCGTTAGGCAGCCAATCATCATCATCTTCATCGCTCTTCTTCATGTTCGGCACATCATTATCATCACTCAAAACAACATCAAGAAGATCAGAAGAAAACACAGGAGGCTCTTCTCCATCATCATATGCTCTTGGTCTTATCGCTGATGGTAAGTCAGGGTAAATTATGCTGTTAGCTGTCCTTCTGGAAAATTACGCCGTGTGTGTCAAACAAAAATAGCAATCAGTTACATGATCTTTTCTGTCGTGGTCGCGCCACGACATAAGTGTGGAAAAAGGCATTCTCTTCAATTTACCCCTAGACCACAGGGACAGGTTAGACAGACACTTAACACAGATCTGTTGGGGGGGGGGGGGGCGAAAACCTTGTCCTCATCCCCTAGTTTCATCTTGAAATAAGCATAATACAGGGTCTTAATTCGAGGTGTAATGGAACGCTCATCTCCTTTAAACATAAACCTCCCACAAATGTAACAGAACTTGTTAGGATCATTATAGCACTTCCGTCTCTGAGACATTCCAAATAATTTGAAATAGCAAAAATTGTTATAAAATAGTTAGAGTTATAATTCATCAAAACTGAAACTTAACATTTGCTCACATGAGTTTAATGTTGGATGAAGAATTAGATAAAATCGCCAAAAATAAAATGGTTCATTACAACAGTTAGAATTATCACCATTTTCGCAAATTTGTTCTTCAGCTCAAGTAATAGTAATGTTAAGTGATAATACATGATAATTACTTTAATATCAAGCCAAATAAATGTATTTGTCCCATACATTCATTAGAGTAAAAGCATCATAGAAATTATAACCATCGACTTCTCTTAGTATAAAGTATATGAAAAATGGAGAAATAAGAATTTCCATTTTACAATAAATTGTTTCGCCCTAGACTATCAAAACTGCACTTTTTCTTTCATCATTCATTAAGTATTAAATGTTTTCGTTACAGTTTCTGTTGTACAAAAATTCATGTCTGGTAGTATTATTATCATTACTTTTATTATTATTATTATTATTATTATTATTATTATTATTATTATTATTATTATTATTATTATTATTATTATTGTTATAATTATTATTATTATTATTATTATTATTATTATTATTATTATTATTATTTTTATTATTATTATTATTGTTATTATTATTATTATTATTATTATTATTATTATTATTATTATTATTATTATTATTATTATTATTATTATTATTATTATTATTATTATTATTATTATTATTATTGTTATTATTATTATTGTTATTATTATTATTATTATTATTATTATTATTATTATTATTATTATTATTATTATTATTATTATTATTATTATTATTATTATTATTATTATTATTAATATTATTATTATTATTATTATTATTATTATTATTACTATTATTATTTCTACTACTTCTTACACTACTACTATTATCATTAGTATTATTGCATTACTATTATTGTATTATTATGAACTAGAATTTTCTTAAAATTTTCTTTTTTAGAAAAGTAAATACAATAAAAAAACTTCAGAAAAATGTTAAAACTTACATTTTAATGGAAAAAGAATAAAATTCAAACTTAAAGAAAAGTCCATTAAAACTTTTTTGGCATCAATTATTGTTTCATCCAACAGGAGAAAGGGCTCACTTTTTATTTAGATTGAAATTCTACAAGAAATTTACTAGGTCTATGTTAAATTTGTAGAAACAATACTAGAAGGAAAAACTAGTTACCGGATATAGAGATGGACTTGACCAAAAAACAGTTGCTTCCTTGACCAGAAATTCTACTGTTTATCAGTGTAAAATAAGAAAATTAACAAACTTATGTGGAAGACCCCGAGCAAATAAAAGTAGTAAGCCTGCTAAGTCTTATACATTACTTGAAAAAGTATGGACATCATGCCTTTCAAACGCAGGAAATCAAAAAAAACATAAATCAGACGATAAAATATTAGTAATAAAAGTATTCAAAAAGCTTCAAACTTTAGCAAATGTTAAGAAACAGATTGCTTTCAAAGTTAAAAACTGGCTACGTTAAATTTGAGCACTTTTTTACGGGAAATTTTTAAAATAAAACATAAGGTCTAAAATTTCGGCTAATGTCTTAATTCTGTAAAAAGTTCATGATATGGCGAGCGACATGGAGTTGTGGCCGTAAGTCAAAGAAAGTCAAAGGCGTTTCTCACTTCTCAGACAATGACCAAGGAGCTTTACGTCTCTGAGTGCTTGCAAAAATGTTTTCTACCTTTATCAAGTGCCATAATTGTTCCACCACCTTCTGGCCAGACCTCGCCTCATATCATTACACTAAACATACGATTGATTGAATGAGTGCCAAAGAGTTTGTTTTCATCCCGAAAGAGTGGAATCCTCCAAACTGCTCTCAATGGCGACCAATCGAGATTTTCTGGGCGATTATCAAGCAATACATGTCTAAGAAATCATAGGTAATTAAAACCGCCGACGTTATGTTAAATTTATGGGAGAAAGAGTGTCAAAGAGTTCCAGAATCTGTTGTGCGCAAGATAATGAGCAGCATCAAGAAAAAAATTGGTGCATTTTTCCGAAATTCCAAAGATTTGTGTATTTTTCTAATTGTAAATTTTTTATTATGTAGTTAATAAATGAGACATCCTACTTTAAGACATAAAATGAAATTTTAAACTGATGTTTTATTAAAAAAATTTCCCGGTAATAAGTGTTAAAATTTTACGTAGCCGGTCTTTATCACAGAAAAAGTGTGTAAACAACGATCAAAAAGAACTAAACTTGCTACAGGTAGAAAACCATTACAAGTATCATTGGCTGCCAAAATATAAACCCAGGCTGACCATTTTGGGGGATATGATAAAGATTTAAGCAAAATTTACATTGTCCAATAAAACAGTTTTAGTGAAAGAACTCAGATCTAAGGAATATTTTAAATGTTAGAAATGATGGAATAAGAAATGATTGAGTAAGAAAAAACGGAGGAGGAAATGATGGAGGAAGAAATGATGGAGAAAAAAATTGAGGAAGAAATGGTGAAACAAGAAATGGTGAAGAAGAATAAACGGAGAAAAATTTTTCTTAATGTAGTAAAATAAAGTTCGTATATTTTAAATTTAAATAAAATCAATTATGCGAGATTTAGTTAAGGTAGCTAATATCTATCATAGTTTAAGCCTACTCAAACCCCTTACAATCTGAGAATGAAAGTTTAGAAGTGAGAAAAGTTATCAAGGAGACAAAAAGTCAAGTAGTACTTATAATTAGTCTCAGAACTCTTGATGTAAAGAAGGCTCCGTAAAAGCTATTTTTTCTTTGCCTCAGTATCAAACGCTCCGTTGGTACTACGATGTTCTTTTGGTACTACAGGTTTCTGTGGTACTACAATGCTTCCATAATAATGAATAGACTTGGCTTATTTTTAAACTTATTCTTAAACTCTTAGCTAATTTTAAACTTTGTCAAATAATCTGTGAATTATCTCCTGATGCAATAGAAAAAGAAGGAACTGTTTAAAAAGGAGACTCTCGGAACGGTTGGTTCTTATGAGTAGCAATGTAAAAACCTTTCTCAGTCAGAGTCAAAGATATCTACTGCTAAAGATTTTTTCAATGTTACTCCATTAATACTACAAAGATCAGTTAATGACTCCCTGTCTCTAACAAAGTTACACTTAAATATAGGAGCCATTAATCATATTTACAAATATTTAGAAAAATGTGGTAAAAAAGAAGTAGTTAAAGCTTCATCAATGCTGAACATTTTTAACGAGGTACAAGACAATGTCTTTAACAACATTTCCAAAAGGAAAATCTTAGAAAACTATGATAAGTACATGAATGCATAACCAATTAAATCAAAACTGTTGATGGAGGGATTTTGACTTGTAAATATTGTCGTTAAGTCCTGTTTTGAATAAAAAAAAAAAAACTTGATTCTCAAACAGATAAACTTGATGACATAATATTTTAACTCAAACAGATAAAAACTTTGAAGATCATTACTGAATTCTTGTTGAAATTTTTGAACCACTATTTCGTTAAAAACTCATGTTATTTTGAAACATGTAGCTTTCTTTTGTGCAATAAGAGATAGCTGTTTAGGTTAATACTAAAGCAGTAAAATCTATTCACTGTAGCTTTCTTAATAAATTTTGGAATAGATTCAAGGTTTCTTAAAATAACAGCTCCAATACTGAATACATAAAAGTGATCTGTCATCAGCTTTAATAGAATAAGTCTCGTAAATGTGGCAAAAGATTGTGGTAATATTATGCTATCGTTATTGTATGAGAAAAGAAAAGAAACACACATTTAATTAATGTATAATAAAATCTAATCATCCTATTCATTAATAAAATGTATAATAAACTCTAGTCCAATCATCCTGTGGATAAATAAAGAGACTAGTATCATCTGAGGCATTCCTATATATTAGGGTGTCCCAGAAACACAGCTTTTTTTTAGAATACCTCTCAAGTTTTTCCCATTTTCTGATGTCCCCTAAGGTTAAAAATAAACGAAAAAAAACAAAAACAAACAGTTATCAAAAAGTGATATCTGTAAAATTTAAAAAATACGTTTTTTTAAAAATAAATGTCCATTATTTCAATGTTTGATATATTTGTAATGAAATTTTTCTGATGTTATATTTTTTTTTTAATAAACTTAGTGATGATCCCCTAGTTTAACAATATTATTATTACTATTAGTGTGACTAAATGCCAATTTAAGTCGTCTGTGGTCAGTTAAAAAGGTAAATTTAATTACGCGTAATTTGATCATATCACACGTTTTTGAGATATGTACTACATACAAATTCACTTTTGTTGTCATGCTACATAATGTATTTTACGCATAGCTAAAATTTAAAAAATGATTCAATGAATAATATAATTGTTTAATGAATGATTGAATAAATAGATTAATTAAAGAATGTTATGTAACTTAATACTTAATAGTAATTTTTAAAATGGACCGTCTTCGTAAGAAAGACAAGAATAAAGGAGAAAAGAGGAAAATACAGACTAATATAGAAGGCTACTGTTTCTTCTCAAGTATCCTATCAACCAGTTGCCCACGAACCAGTTCCCCAGAATTGGAAATGTGCTCAAATATATACAGATCAAATCTTCCAAGGCTTTAAAGTTTAAATCTACAAAACCTGTTGAAGCTTGTCCTAAAAGTTTTCCAGGCAAAGACCTTTTCTGCAAGGGTAGATCCTGTAAAGATCCCAACCATAAATATGTTACTTCTCTTGTAATGGATGTGTGGAGCAAGGCTGGTTTTGGAGAATTCCTTATTTCTGGAGCTGCTGTCAGATAAAAAATAAAGTAATTTCTAATTATGCAAATAAACAAATAAATAAAAAACAAACAAACAAATAAATAATTAAATACCAATACAAGTAAATGAAAAATAACCAATACTTATGTAATTAATAAACTTCTTTTATGAATAATCAGGAATAAGATTCTGAAGCTCCACATTAAGTATTGCAAACTAATCCATCTGAGAGATCTAAACTGGGATTCGAGCATTGGTAGATTTACTAAGATACAGGAAGAGTTCATTGAGCAGAGCAGTAAACTCCTCGAGATATCTGTGGGGAAGTTTGAGGAGAAGATCCAATCAGATCGACTTCGTTCCCAGAAGGCCAAGGCAGAGGACATTTAGTTTTTTTTAGATAAAAAAGAAGGTAGAAAAATGTATATTACTACAGAGGTAGACAAAGAATTTGAAAAATATGTTAAAAAAAGACTGGAACGGTGGCAGAGAATGAAGAATATGAAGATTACAGAAGCGAAAAAAGGACAAAAAACAAGGGAACTAGTTCTGAGTGAACTTGAGCCTTCCTTTGAATCTAATGCTGGTTCTTCTGCATCCGAGTCAGAAGTTGTAATTTCCACAGTTGAAGATTCTGTCGATGAATTCCTCCAAAACTCTGATTCTACAGTAAAAGGCAAGGTAAATAAAAGATTGTAATAAAATGTAAAGTTGGTTGTACTAATTTTGAGTAAAAATTAATCAAACTGAATTCAATTAGATTAGAAATATCATAGCTGTTTATTATGTAGATAATGATAAGTATCAGTTCTGAGGATCTGGTGGATTGTCCTTCTGAAGTATCTGCTCGATATCGACCTCAAACCGCAATCATTGCAACAATCTGCAATAAAGCAGGCGTGAATCTTGAGGATGTGTCCATCTCCAGAAGCTCTGTTCATCAAAATAGATTCAAGAAGATTGAAGATCTAGGTAAGAGTAAATAGTAGAATATAAAGTTATTGAAAATAATGAAGATCAAGTAAAACTAAGAAAATAAAGTTTAAATTATATAGGTGATAAAGTTATTTTAATTACTAGGAGGCCAGATAAAACAAGATATAATGGAAAACTTGAAGGGAAAGAAACTTGTCCTGCATTTTGACGGCATACAGATTAAAGAGATGGAGGAGAACCTGAAGATAACTGTTACTGTTGAAAGGATTGCAATCAGTGCTACATCTCCTGATATTGACGACACAAACGACATTCTCCTTGGAGTAGTTTAAGCTGAAAGCTCCAAGGGAATTGACCAGGCAGATGTGATCTTAAATCTCCAAGAATATTACGATATTGTTGATCAGATCTTTGCCATATGCAGTGACACCACTGCTTCATGCACTGGAGTATTTGTTGGGGCCATTACCATCTTAAAAACATCATCAACATTCCTTTACTCTGGTTTCTATGCGGGTGACACATGTTGGAGTTACACATCTCTCATTTTATGGAGGCTTTTACTGGTGAGAAAACAAAGGGACCAAGGAGAGCACTCTACGTAAGACTGTAGAAAACCTGGCCACACATCAAGGAGGAGGTAGACAAGACGGAGGAGATCATTAGGTTTGATTGGAATGAGCTACAGGCCCTGGTTCTCAAAATCCTGTATGGTCGACAAGTCCACTTCAAATGACTTGGCTGCGTTTAAGTCATCGTTTAACATAAGGGACCAATACTCAAAACTTGGACAGGCCCTTCTTTCTAGCATGCAGCGGCATGCTTGGTATTTAACAGAACAGTAAGTTATTCTGCCCCTAGCTGACGATGATATTGACAATGAGGTTAAGAAAAAAATGTTGGAGAAGTTGACAAGATGTCCCGGACCAGTTTCATATAAGGAAACCGAAGCTACCGGTTATTAGCAGGTCAACAGAGCTTACTAATCCAGGACTTTGTTGGAGGCTACAGGTCGAACAACATGAAACAGAACCTCATGCTGGTTGCTAGAGACAACAGAAAGAAGCTGAAAAAGGACCTGAAAAAGAAACAACTCAAAAATATTTAATTTCTTAAACTGGAAATATATATTTTCAAGAGAATTTCTAAAATACATGATTTTTTTCCAAAAAATTGCATTTTTTTTAAAAAATGAAATTTTACAGATATCACTTTTACTGGAACAAAAAATTTTCTGTGGTATTTTTATGCCATTTAGACCTTAGAAAATGGGAAAAGCTTGAGAGGTAATTTTTTTTTTTTGGGACACCCTACTATATATTGTATAACAACTTTATTTTTAAAATACTTTAGAACATCGCAAACAATTGACTAAAGGGAATTTTTTGATTTACCGACATACCGAATTTAAATCTAGAGCGAATCTAAGAATATGTGTTAAAACCCTTGGTCAAAACATTGAATTTAAGAGAGCTTGCGGGGAAATGTGCTGTGAATGCCACGAGCGTCAATCCTGTCAGCCGTTCTATTTTCATCGTGTATTTAATGTTGGTTGAAATGTTTTGAAAGCAAAAGTAAAAGAATGTAAATTTTTACCTGAAATTAGTTTCTTTACTCAATGTAATCTCCCTCATACACTTATTCCAATGACCTTAGCATCCAGCTTATTCAAAGGTTTACAATAACATTCATAGTTAATTGTTTTACCTTTCTCAAGATAAGAGCTTTGTAAAGTTTTGGCTAAGGTTAGAAAAATAGTTTAAGCTTTTAAAAAATCACCTTTAAAAATTGAACCTTTAAAGTGTTATTCTGAAGAAGGGCGAGAGGAAGTAATAATTTGGGAAAGAGCAACTAATAATTTGGACAAGAGCAAGTACTAATTTTGGATTAAAAAACTCGCTGGAATTCAATTATAGACTTTTTCAAATAATGACAAAGTAGCAACTAAAGTTGATTATGTTGATAACAAATAGTAGCAGTATTACTATGAATCATCTAAATCTATGGCCGAACAATAAGAAAAGCTTTTTTAAAAAAAATTTAAATTCATTTTGATAACTCAACCCTACGTAAAGAATTTAAATTGTTTAATGCTGCTAACAAAAGATCTTGTAATCTGGAAATGTTTTATAATGCTCTTTTTACTATTTTTCTGTCTAATGTTGAGGCTGAAAGAGCAATATATATATATATATATATATATATATATATATATATATATATATATATATATATATATATATATATATATATATATATATATATACATACATACATATATAAGAAAATTTTTTCACCATTGATATCCAATTTATTTTTCTCAAACTAAATTTAATAGCAGCTACTTTAAGACATCCTCAAAGAACAAAACATTACGCAACGTAATGCCTAGTTTATATAGATATAAAATAGAAAAAAATAAAACCAAAATGTTTGCAGTGAGAAAGTGAATCTCAAAGACCGGAATGGACGTGTAAAACGACTGCTATTATTAAACTAGGCTTAATTACGCAGTTTCTCAAGTTTCTTAACGCGGAGGGTGATTGTTTCAAATAAATTAGTTCTTAATTTCCTAGTCAGATGTAGGACAAAAAAAAATCAGTTAATTGGCCTAAAACTAAGTTAATGATTGACGTACAGTTGAAAAATTTAAGAACTAAAATAGAGAAAAGAGCTTTTATGAATTTCGTGAAAAAAATTTTAAAACTAAAAAGAGCGTGGAAATCCTTTTTTGAATTTCGTGAACAAATTTAAAAACTAAGAAAAGCATGGAAATCCTTTTATGAATTTCGCGAAAAGACTTTGGGAAGTGCAAAAACCAAGAATTAAATCTTTTAAAAATGGTTGCTTGAGAATTTACTGCAACATGAGCATAAAGGTTCTTTCCCAGCTAGCACACTTACGTTGGGCCAACGTATGTAAAACCATCGCGAACGTCGGCTGTTTTTTCCAATGCAAAACCAACGTTGATCCAATGTCATATGTTTAATTATGAAATTAATACCGACGGAACTAAAAACAACTGGAAAATTTACATTGGTCCAACGTATGTTTTTACATCGTAAAAAGTTAATTGCTTTTACGATGTAAATCCAACGTTGATCCAATGTATTTAAATTGACATTGATTCAACCAACGTTGAATAAATGTATGTTTTTACATCGCAAAAAGTTTATTGTTTTTACGATCTAAACCCAACGTTGATCCAATGTAATCCCAGCTAACACAATACGTTCGGGCACGTTCTAAGAACGTTCTGTAAAAGTTCTTTGAGGTATATTGAGTATTTTGAGTCCTCCGGCCGATGCCTTGCAGACTTGCCCGAACCTCTCCAGGGAAGACCCAGAAGCACGTCGACCCTGAGTTTGCCTCCCCTTTGAGGAACGGGCGGAAAAAAAGAAAAGTATCTGTTTAATACAAGTACACCGGCCTAGCCAGCTCGCCATCAATCCAAGTGACTACACTTGATCTTAGCCATTAGGCCGAGAAGCGTAAAAGTTCTTTGAGCATATTCACCTAACTTTTTTTTAGCTTCAGTCTGACAGCAGTTTGGCATAAGTTAAAACTGTAAAAGTCGTAATCACCAAACTTGCGCAGTTGCGTTTCAAAAAAACTTTCCTAAGTTTTTGCGTAAGTTTAGCACTGTCGGTATTCACCAAACTGAAATGGTTTCACCAAACTTTTTAGAAACTTGCTCTCCTCAAATTTTCGCAAGTAAAGTTAAGTTTGTAATGAGCTGCCCTTAACTTTGGCGTAACTTTAAAATCACTTAATAATGAGAATGGCATTACATTATTATGATGCATATGTAATTCTATTGTCAGATTGATATATTATTAGGGATCTTAACATACATAAATTATATATATTATAAAAAGGTTTAATAATAATCATAGATATTAATAAAAAACAACTGAATTTTAATGATATAACATCTTATTAAGATGTTATATTATTATATATATTAAGCTTAATATATCTTATATGTAATGATATAGCATCTTATATTAGATGATATATTGTCATATTGTTAATATGACATAATTTAATATCTTTATAATGTATATATATATATATATATATATATATATATATATATATATATATATATATATATATATATATATATATATATATATATATATATATATATATATATATATATAGCATAACATCTTTATAAAATGTTATATTATGCGAGGATTTGTATTATACAAGTCCCTGTACAACAATATAACATCTTATAAAGATATAATATTTTTATTATTAAATATATTTTCTTCAGAAATTTTTTTTAAAAAGGTACATGTCTTATTAAGTATTATGATCATAATTCATATTGTTGTTTTAACAACTTTATAAAAGTTTAGCCAAAATGGATGTTCCAATTATTCTAGCTGCACATGGTCAAGATCAAATTTGGTGTTGCTTTAAGCAATTACTCTGATGTGGAATGTCTTCAAAACCTTCATTTACCAAAAAATAATATAAGAGATATTGTCAACACTTTACACGATGATTTGTCAACAATCATATTAAGAAGCAACCCAATTTTTTCAGAAGCAAAAGTACTGATAGCACTAAGGCTTTTATCAACTGGGAGTTTTCAACCAGTAATTAGTAAGAATTATTAGTTAATACCAAAAAGATTAGCTACAATCTTATGATTCTTTATTGTTAAACATGCTTGTTATTAATGGATTGTTACAAATGCAACTTAAAGGTGGTGCTTTATACAGGGTTTTTATTCAACCTAAAATGCCTAGCAAACCTAAAGGTAGCAAAAATCCCAGGGAAAACCTGGAAAACTTGGTTTACAGAAGAAAAAGAAAAAAGAAATAAAATAAAATTTATTTTTTCTCTATATGAAAATATGAAACTTTATTATTGTGTAGCAAAAATCAAACAAACCCTAATTTTTTTAACTTAGCATAAAAGATTGTCAAAAGATTAATTTTTATACTGCACCCTCCTACTTTTCCTAAATTGTGATTTTATATTTTTGCAGACTTTTGGTAAGGTTACTGTATTTTTCAAGTTATTTAGAGTTTAATCTTGTCAAAGTTCACTTTTCTCTCAGATAACTAACTTGCTTTGCTTAATTAAAATATAGTAGTCAATATGTATATTTCGTTCACATGTTGTTTCATGTAATTTTAGGTGACACCTCTCATGGAAGCCAGTCAAGCTACAGTTGCACACTTCGCCAGTTTTACAAATATTTTATTCAGCACTATCATCACCTTGTCAGATGGTATGATAGTCCAGAGGAGATGGCTGAAACAAAGAGAAAGTACTTTTAATCATTCGGAGTTAAAGGTCTCCTTGGAGTAATAGATGGTACAATGATACAAATCAAAGGATTTACTATGGCTGATGAGCCAGCATATATTTGCAGGTAAACTCATCATTTTAATTTAATACCTGATCATTTTGATTTGATACCTGATCATTTTGATTATATTACTTTAGGTCATTAGTCAAAAAGTTTAAAGTATACACTGCTTGGCCTACTTACACAGGCATAGTTAACATGAGAAACTTAAAAAGCTTTTGTTTCACAGATTTATTCTGTCTCTGTATGTTTGCATTAATGCATGCAAGGTTCAAAAAAAATATTTCTGCTCTATTATTCTTTATTAAAAAAAAAACTATCTTTCCTTTTTTTTTAGGTGCTAATGCTTTTTATGCTGTATTTTATTTCACATTATTATGTTATTATAAAGGGCTTCATGTTGTTAATAATATGTAAAAAAATATATTTGATTTATGAAGAGACATTTCTTCAATTTCACAAAGAGCAACATGTTTATTACAAAAGTTGAAGTTTTTTTTAATATTTTAAATACCACATCATAGTTCTTTAAAGTTTGAAAACATCAAGTTAGTTAACATAAGTGCTAAACTTAAAACAATATTATAATATAAGGTCATATAGTTTAAGGTGAACAGCTGTTCTAACATGGTGTCAATATTTCCCAAAAAGGTTTTAGCTGCTCTCAGGATTTTTAAAAATTTTAACATTTTGAAGATTTTTAGCTTCTTTTTTTTAAAAAAGAAATCCTGTTTTGAACTGTCAGGTTGTCATTGATGCTGATGGAAAGTTTAGAGATGTTGTTGCAAAGTATCCTGGATTGTGCCATGATGCCTTTATTTTTTCTAATTCTGCATTAAAACAGACATTAGAATGATCCAAATGCAGGTTTCTCAAACCAACCAAATTTGACCTGGTATTTTAAGAAGAGCACAAACCAAAAACTAAATATTTGCAATTATAAAGAAGTGATTGGAGTCTGAGAATAAGAATACATCATAAAGTTTGCCTAGGGCAATGAGTCAATAAAATAGTACTAACATCAAGAATGACATGTTATTCTTTGTTTGTAAATGAATAACTATGTAATGATAATGTTATATATATATATATATATATATATATATATATATATATATATATATATATATATATATATATATATATATATATATATGAGCTTTTTCATTGCAAGAGGTGTTATTTTGTGTTACATATATTTTTAAATTGTATACAGTTCAGCCAGTTGTGTCCATTATCCTTGACATGTAATAAATAAATCATAGTCTTTCAAATAAGCTTGATATGTAATTCAGCTGATAAAAATAATAAATTTGTACTTGTCAAGTAAATCTCTGAAAGGTCAAAAAAGCATTACATGTATATGGTTGGTTAAGTTGTATGTTAAGCAGTAGCTTTGTAAGAGTAAAGATTGCGTTTAAATTTTTAGTAAACTCCATTTGAAAATATTCTTCTAAAATTAAACGTTCAACTGAATAAATTTATATATTATTAGCTTTTTATATAGTATTAGCTTTTTTAACTTTGTTATTGTTTTTACTTTTACTATTTAGTATTGTCTTTACCTTATGCTGCTTTCCATCTTAACAAAGCAGTAAAATCAACCGATGCGGATATTGAAGAGGTGATAAAACAATGGTTAAGATATGCATGCGATCGTGATAGCGGAAGGAGGGCGGGAAACAGGAAAAAACTAAAGAAAAAAATCCATAATGAACAAGAAAGCGATGAATTTTATGAGAGTAGTGATATATAGTTTGTTTTCTTTTGAATAATATAATCTTTACCATGTTAAACGGTGTTCTTTCTGTATACGTATTGCCTTTAAGCGAAAGGGTTTATCTAAAGAATCTATTTAGAATGCGGCGCCAAGTATTTGGCATTTCTATATAGAGACGCAACGTCGAATCAAAATAAAATACGACGTTGATTCAACATAAAATACAAATTTGAATCAACATAAATACATTGAATCAACATAAATACAACGTTGAATAAACATAAAATACAACTTGAATAAACATACAAAACAACGTTGGATCAACATAAAATACAACGTTGAATCAACGTAAAGTACAACGTTGAACAAACATAAAATACAACGTGGAATCAACATAAAATACAACGTTGAACAAACATAAAATACAACGTTGAATCAACATAAAATACAACGGTGAATCAACATAAATACAACGTTTAATAAACATAAAATACAACGTTGAAACAACATAAAATATAACGTTGGATCAGCATAAAATACAACGTTGAATAGGCATTATATACAGCACTGCGCCAACGTAAAATCCTACACTGTACCGACTTAAAATAAATGTTGTTACAACGTTGGATTTTTGTTGTTGGCGACGTCGCATTTGTAACCATAATGATATAAAAACAACGTTGGCAACCGACGTTGGGCCAACGCTCCGCGCGACATTGTTCTAATGTTTTAACAACGTATAAGTGCTAGCTGGGTTTCCTTTTCTGCTACCTCGATAAAATTCCTGCAAACCTATTTGAAAATGATTGTTAAGATATTGTCCAAGAGTCCCAGAAATTAACCACTCCAGATATTCCGCTTTTATTGTTGAGTTACATTATTCTTCACAATTTTAGACTTGATTTTCATTAAGTATCATGGTTTTGAGCAATATCATTTAATAAACTTGACTGAGTAATACATCAATGCATTGGGGTGTGCTATAGATCACAATTGACATAGGAGTGAGGTTATGATAAATACTCAACGTGATAAGTAAACAACTTTACAAACTATGCTAAGTTTTTGAAAGCGGCCACCCAAAACTAAGAACAACTAAAACTTACGTCTTTTAAAATTGTGACCTGCGTAACAGCTTAGTCTTAAAACAATCAAAAATAAATATCAAGTAAGCAAACTAAACAAATATCACGTAAGCAAACTAAAAAAATTGGCTGCAGAACACGGATCAACAAAAGCTTAGTGTCAATCAATCTAGAAATCTCAACATACTTTGGATAAATATTTCAAACTCCTCTAAAACTTGCATATCCGGCATAAAAAAAATTATCTCTGAGAAAACCTAGCGAAAGGCGTGAAAATGCGATGATCCATGTTAGCAAAGGTGTATTATAGCAAGATTGTTTACCTTCCCTGTTAATCTGTAAGACGCTTCAATTGTACGACCCGATTTTCTTTAAAAATCTTTGGAACCAAATAAATTTGGCCAAAAGCAAGAAGGAACAGTAAAAAAAGAGTTGGTTAAAAACTCATGATTTAAGTTTATTTATTTATTTTTTTAATTTGTGCTTTTCTTTTTAGAGCTGGTGAAAGTGAACTATCAGATGAAGTTCAGTTCAGTAGCTGCCAGAGGAATAAATGATGCAGTGTCACTATTCTTAAAAAGGTCAGCTTTTAATCTTATCCTTTTAGTTTACATTTTAACAGATAATAAATTACCACTCTCTTGCATTATTTATTTTTTGATTAATAGAGAGCAACGTATACCATCATTCGATATATTAATGTTTGTGTGTGAGACATCAAATACAACTCATGTAGGTTTATGGACTGTACCAACAAATTGACGTATATTCATTTTCAGCAGACAAATCCAGGTTTATTTTAAAAAATTTATAGCAAGAATTAAAAAGGCTTTTTTTTTTATCTCTTCGAAGATTTGCTTATAGAAGTATTTTTAACGCATTTTTAAGATAATTTTCCGTTCGAAATCGAAGTTTATGATGAAAATGGTTTTTTAAAAAAATAATTACCTGTTACCCTGTCATTTTTTACCAACACTTTTTTCAGGTTTATGCTGCTGGACAGAGCGACTTGTCGAATGAATTCACATAAAAATTAAACTGTGTTGCAACAGTTAGCATAAATAGTGGCTTCAAAGCAATCATGAAGAAAGCAACCTGTGCTACACATGTAATGGTTTTTGAATTGAATAAATAGTTAGCTGTTAAATATATTCATGTATAAAATGTAGAATAAGACGGATTTTTTACACTTGTACCTCATTACCATATTTTTCATTATCTTTTAAAGGTATGTCAACGTAAGTTACCTTCGCAGACAATTCTGTCATCGGTGATTAATCTAAACACAACTCCAATATTAAAAGTTAGATAGTACAAAAAAGTCCACAAAAAAAAAAAGGGATAACTAAAGCTGAATGAAATTTAAAAACCGCTTTTTTAAAGTATTTTCAATGAAGTATCGAAGGTTTGAGCTGATTTAAATGCACGGGTCAAAGCAAAAGGAGTTTTATTATACTTATTATTGTGTTGTATTGTGACTTAAGGTGTGTTAATCTTTGTTATTGTGTGGTAATGTGTGTTAAGGTGTGTTAGTCTTTGTTAATATATGTTAATGTATGCTAATGTGTGTTAGTATAAGTTAATATATTTCGCTAATTTATGTTGATATATGCTAGAGATTGCTAATTTATGTTAATTTATGCTCGGGATTCTGTTTTTTAAAGTCTCTCTCCAGTTTCCCTTAATCAATATTAACAGCTAATCGAAGTGAATAGTCAACTTTAAGTCTATCAACGAAAAAATTGTTCAATTTGTTGTTTATGTTGCATATTACTTAAAAATAAAAGCATGATATTTTATTAAGGGCATTAGATGAGTACATGATGACACGTTTGTGAGTGTGTGTGATTTAGTATCTGCTTGATAAATCTTTTGTGATTAATTGTATACTCTGATAATAAAATGTTTTTTAAAAACATAGATATGAAAAGTTTAGTATTTCTCCTTGTGTTCTTCGTAACACTTGATCAGCATCATGCTGCACCCTTAACATCATGCGTAACTAGTGCTGATTATTGCAACCCAAATTGGACTCCAGTAAATAATATGGTATCTGCTCTTCAAGGGTACAATATTCGAGAAGGAGATCCAACAAGCAACTATGATCCAGGTTTTCAACAACAAATATTTCAACCAACAATTATGCGTAGCGATGGAAGAATTGAGCTGGAAGCTGGCATTACAGCTTCAGATCTATCAAGCTGCAAAACTTCGTTAAATACATTATCTTTTACAACTTTGGAAAGTTACAGGTACGTTCTTTATCAACATTATTACTTTTTTTGAGTTCATATGAAGAAATTAGCCACTTTAGAGATATTAGCTAGAAAGTTTGATATGTTTGTTAGCGTCCCGCATTATCATCAGTTGATTATTGTTGGCTAGTGTTATGCTTTTCATAAAAACGCGTTTTTTTGAACTTAAAGATCCTGTCCGTCTTTGTTCACGACATTTCGTAACAACAAATTTTCATCGAAGTACAATTTATTGATAAGTGACTATATCCCAATCAATTTAAGTCGGTTGCTTTAAAAAGTACTGATGTCAATCCATATGCTCTTCCAAAATGCTTCGTCACTTCAAAGAAATTTAGTTAAGTCTTCAGAGACTTAAAAAATCATCCGTCTAGTTGTTGCTATCTATCAGCCACTTCATCTCCTACATCATCAAATACATCCATGAGAATTAGATTGTTTCACTAATAAATTTCACTATGAATTTTGTTTTCGTGGCTGCATTCAAAAACCATTTCGTTCTTTATATTCAATAAGTTTCCTTATTGATATACTGTTATCAAGTATTTTTTCAGGTAGGTATAGGATTTTGTGACCGGGTTGTACGACCTGCAACGCAATATAATTCTCCATAGAACAAAAGGTGTCTAGTTATTTTTTATTTACTTATATGACTCTTTAGAAAATTCAGTGTAGTTCTTACATTTTTCAGCGTTTAAAGATTTAAAATGGCTTGCGTAACTTAACTTTAAAGATGTCTCGCTGATTTCGTAATAGAATTTTTTTTTGTTTCTTGGTTGTTAGAGGTGATGATAGCTTAGTAAACTATGTTTCTTATAAGGCATTGTTAATGTAAAGGAAACCTTATTTCATCTATGCAGTGGCAAGATTTTCTCTGATATCGGGGTATTTTTTTAGAATGTGGTGTGAATTTATGATGCCTTTCATGCTTGGCATTCAACTGTAGCTCACTTTGATAGAATTTGAACGAAACATTTTGTGGAGGTAGTGATTTAATGGAAAATGTTGATCGACTATGTTTAAAAGCCGCTTTCCAATATAACTGCTAACAATTTTGCTCTATGGAGGATTTTACCAGATGGTTTTTCGTTTACGACTTTTTATATTATCGGGGTGTCAGTATATTTAATGCATTTATAATTTTGGTTATAACCAAACTTTATAAAGCTTCCTCGTACGTATAGGAAGAATTTCTGAAAATAGATTCGCTAAATGAAGTGACTAAAAACCTTTTAGCGAAATAGTTAAGGACATTGTCAAGGTTTAATGTGCGGCTGGAATGAGGTTTCGTCGAGGTTAAAGTTGACATCAAGAAAGTTAATACTTTTCATATTATATTGAATAGAAACTATATTAATCATATTATTTTATTTTTCTTAAACATTCATATATGTATAAACATATATACATATATATACATATCTATCTATCTATCTATCTATAGATAGATAGATAGATAGATAGATAGATAGATAGATAGATAGATAGATAGATAGATAGAAATAGATAGATAGATAGATAGATAGATAGATAGATAGATAGATAGATAGATAGATAGATAGATAGATAGATATATCTTTGCATGTTCAGCTTAATTAAACAATAGAATATTTTTAAATTCAAAGTGTTTAACTTGTTATAACAACTATTACTTTTAAACCTTTTAGAAGTGCTCTCACCACTTCCTCATCAACTGGGGTTGACTTGCAGGTTGGCACTGAAACAGAAGTTACAGCGGGAATAGATCTTAAGGGGGTAAGTGTTTCAGCGCAGAAAACCATCCCACCTCCTTTTACAAGAGCATGGGGCGATTCTAAGTCAATAAAAGATGCTGCAGCTTTTTTTACACAAGAAAAAGGAATGATATCTACGGCTTCGGGTTATTGTTTTCTTCATGAAATTAAGATTAATACGTTTTCTCCTCCACCTTTTACTGACAGTTTTAAGGAAGCTTTAGGATATTTGCATTCTAAATCGCAATCAACATCATCGGAGAAAATTGAAGCTTTTAAAACATTTATTCGTGCATATGGTACACATTTTCAAAGTCGTACGAAGCTAGGAGCACAGATTGCATACCGCACAATGTATTCGAGTAAAATTAGGCAAGAAATTTCTGCTACTACGCTTCAACAATGTAATTACGTAAAAGGAGCAAAGGTATTCGGAATTCAGGTTGAACAGAGTTCATCAAGTTGCTCAGAGAAAGATCTACAGTCACTTGGTCAATACGACACAGAAAACATCAAAGTAGATATTTTGACGAAAGGATCACGACCTGAGAGTAATATCAATGATTGGGCAAAACAGAGTTTTACTCCGGTTCCTATTTCATTCCAGCTATCACCGATTGTTAATTTGTTTAAAAAGGGTTTAATCGATGATAAAGGTCTGCTGTACAATGGGAAGCAAATTGTGGCATCAAAAATTCGAGATTGGTTTGTTCCTCTTTACTTCGATTATTGCAACACAATGGGTATTGACTGTTCAGAGCAAAACTCGGGATGCGGTATTAATGACCAATGTTCAATAGATAAAATTTGCGTTGATAAATCTAACAGCCAGCAACAATGCTTATGTAAGTTTCTTTAATTATATTAATCATTTTAATTAGTTAATTGATTAATATGATTAGTATTGTTAATATTAATTAAATAATTTATAACTCACTAATATCAAAAATAATATTTATTGAAGTTTCTTTAATCATATTGAATTAATATTAATAATATTACTTTGATTTCTGTTAAACATTCATATATATATATATATATATATATATATATATATATATATATATATATATATATATATATATATATATATATATATATATATATATGTATATATATATATTTGAAGTAAGTGTATAGATGTATTTGAAAGTATTTTGTATATAACTCGTATTCGAGCACAGTTCTATAACTTTCCGGATTATTTTTATCGTGTAAATTAGATATATAACTATCAGTAAATTTTCTTACATTCAGCTATGTTTACTTGCGAAACAAAGACTACGCCGTTCAATGATGAAGGGGGCGGTAAAGTTGCTTATTTAGATCGTCATGAATTAGCGTGCGGAGAAAATCAAGCCATTAGCTATTTCAAGTTAGAAAGGGCTGGTGGACGTTATAGGTATGTTTATAAATGTTGCTCAACCCAACTACCATGTGCACAGGTGAATTTGGTAGAGAATAGTTATACCGACGCTAATGATGCTTACTATTTGGATCGACAAAATGTTGATTGCTCTTCTAAATACATCAACAAGTTTAAATTAAACACTTCAGGAGGTAAACTTAGATACACTTATTCGTGTTGCCATATCGACGAGGAAAAAGAGTGTTACGACTTCAAAAACACAGCTACTGACAGTGGTAGCGGAAATGCAGTTTATCTTGATCGACAAGAAGTATCTTGTAAAAATCTTTACACCTTAACACAATTTCGATTGCAAAGAGAATCATCAAACATTTATTACATCTACAAGTGCTGCAGGACTACACCTCAATTAACAACAAAAAGTAAGGACTATTTATCGACGTTTGTTATATAATTTGTAACGTAAAATCAAAAATGTCTTTAAACTAATTTTGTCCATATAGTAAAATATCATCTGTCCCGACATGAAAAATCACAAACTAACTGTTATACTTTGGAAATATTATAGCGTAGAACATATTCTAAAGAATAGATTTTCCTTGATACGTTAATAAAAAATGACTAAAAGGCAAACAATTCTTGGAAACAAATAAAGACTACAGAGAAAGACCGACAGTTTTCCACTTATTTTTTTTTGAGAATAATTTTTATTTGAAAACTTCATAAATTTTTAGGTAATAGTAAAGCAACAGTTCATGATGAAAAAGACTTAAATACAATAATTTGTAAAGTCGGATATCTGTGGTTTTTCTCACGTAGTCAAATTTTTAAGTTTAACCATAATGTCGGATCATTGAGTTGCTTTAGTAACAATGTTACATTAAGTTGCTTTAGTAACAATGCACGCATAAAATGTTTTATATTTCTCTTAACTACTTTTTTTTGTTTTAACTTTTTTTTTTACATTTAAACTTTACTCTTTTTTATGTTTTTTTCCGGATTGTTTTATGAGTCTTAAGTGAGTTTGTAAATTTTGTTTGTCGCATAGATAAAGGTTTGAAGTAAATTGCTTGCTCATTGTTAACAAATTTACGTTTTAGAAACCTTTTGCAAACCTACTTATACTGCATTTAACTCAGATGGAAATGGTGAGGTATACTATCTTGATCGTCATAACCTTAATTGTGAAAACGGTATGGCCCTTAATTCTTTCAAGCTTGAAAGAGATGGAGCATCAAACTATCGTTATGCAGGCGCTTGTTGTACTTTACCAAAAGCATATACCAACCGTCCTGTTTCAAATCTTTTCACAGACGTAAAAAGTAGTCAGGCCGTTTATCTAGATAGACAAGTAGTGTCGTGCAAAGACAACTTTATCACTGGCTTTCAACTTAAAAGACAAGGGGATAAAGTAGGTTATTCGTACATCTGTGGAGAAAAGTCGAGCGTTAAGTCATGCTACGAAACAAGCACCTCTTTTGAAACTGACGGCGGTAGCGGAGGTAATGCTGTCTATTTGGATCGCCACAATGTTGCATGTTCTGATGGCTACTTTTTATCTACTTTCAACTTAATTAGGAGTAATGATTTCAAGCAATGGAGATACAACTTTCGATGCTGCAAGGAAGCTTAATTCTGACAAATACTGCTTAGTTTGATGAAAAATTCTTTTAGATATCTTTGTAAAAGCTTTTATAAAATGCTCAATTTTAACATTGATTTTTTTAACTGAATCATAATTTTGATGGATATATGCATTAACAATTTTTTGTCTTTTTTTTCTTTTATTATTTTTCGAAAATTCGGTATAAAAAAGTTTCAGATGAGATGCGAAGGATTCATTTTTCATTGAAATAAATATCTTAATCTAAACATGAAAAACGAAATTACGATTTCGGAATTTAGCTGTATTACACACTTCCATAAATTTTAAATTACTGTGAAATGGGGAGGGCTGTGTGGAGGGTTAAAAACTTGGAATATTCTTTAAACAAAACGAAAACTTAAAATCAAATATTTTGGTCGCAGTATTTACTTAAAAGTACATTACGGTTTATGGTTCAATCCATTTTAATTTCCATTTTATTCAATTTTTTTTAAAGCTTGAATGTCACACCACAAAGATAAAACTCCCTCCTTTAGAGTGGGCCTAAAAGTGGATAAAGCTCCTAAAATCAATGTAAAAGAAAATTAATTTTTATGTTAAAGTCATTTGGGCAGTAGAAAATTATTTTTTGAAAATATGGTTACTTTCTTCTCTTCTAAACGCCTTTGACAGTAAGCCTCTTTTTACCATAAAATTTAGTGCTGGTCCTGGGAAATGTATTAGTGCAGCACCCTGAAAAGTAGAACTCAATGACTTTTGATGTACGCTTCCGTTCAAAATGATCACATTTTTATGTGAACTTCAATTGTTTTCTTAAAACTGTGAATGCTTTGCATGACTAGTTTACATGTTTTGATCAATTATTTACCACTAATGTTAAACACATGATAATTGAAGATGCAAATAATGGTATTGCGCAACAATAGGTAATGTTAGAAAAGTCACATTTACTTAACAAGTCGTATAATTTAATTTATCTTTAAAAATGATAAAAGAAACCGAGAAATTCTTCTTTAATTTTATCCTATTGCGACGTTTTGTTTTCTGAAGATAAGCAGGTTCAGATATATCCATCTTGTTTTTATTTCGATCATTTCAAATTGTGAGGAATGGGAAGAATGAAGTTTGTCACAGTCAAAAAGCTTTTTGTATAAACCATTTCAATATGGGGAAACATAGAGCAGCAAGTCTCCAAGTACACTTTGAAAATAAGTAAAGAGATAAGCTAAAGAAAATAAAAATACTAAATGTTAAAAAAAAAAAAAAAAAAAAAAAAAACAATGGAAGAACATTTTCACTGGAAAACCGTAGAAACTAACTCAATGACGTTAGAATTTTAAACTAATGTTAAAAAAAAAACTCAACTAATTCCACAAAATAAAGTAAAAATATTGACTTTGGCTGAAAAACATATAAATTGGCGATTAATCAAACGCAAGAACTAGCATTGTGTTATTCTAGCCAGTCAATATTTGGGATTGTAGTGAAAATAACCAGCTGGGTGATTTAATTAAAATGAGGGAATTCTTAAGAGAACAAATTTAAGTTTGTATCCAATCAGATCAGGGAAATATTTAATAAGACAAAGAATTTTCGGACGAGGATTTTGTTGAGAAAATTCAATTTTCAATGAAATTATATAAAGTTCCGTCATTCCTATATTCTGCGAGGTTCTCTACTTCTTTATATTCAAATAACAACGCACACGTCAAATGCTTCTTCAACATACTTATTGTCGTGATCACCAAAGCAAATGAGGCCGTTAACATTGGCTTGAATCTCTCTTTAAGTAATTTTTCACAATGGTTAGTTATGGTTTTTAAGTTAGATTTTTGCTTGAATTTTCCCCTTGAGAATAAGTAAGGTATCGCATCGTTACATTGTAAAAATTCAGTTAGTTTAAACTGCACGTCTTATTGTTGCCAGATAAATTAAATGCAATAGTGCGTTAATTTGTAATAAAAACAACCATCAAATACATACGACGTACGTGCGTCTTCTAAATTACAGACATTCCCAATAGGATATTTTGTGAAAATATTTATCTTTTTTTATTTTATAACACAACACGGTCGTTTAGACTTTAGAAATAAATGGAAAGTTATTATACGCAAGCGCAGTAGAGTTAAAAATAATTTAAAATTTTAAAAATGGCTACGGATGCAAAACTTATCATTGACAACGAGTAACTTGTTTAATTTTAGATAATTAAATAGGTTTTTAACTAGTTTTTTCATGAAATTATTTTGAAAATAACTTGCAGCTGTACGAAAAAATTTTTCAAATAAAATACAAGACCTCTGAATGTGAATAATATCTACTTTCAGCTAAAGCAAATTTAGTGTTTTTGTTTACAATTTTTAAACCTTTTTTAAAATATTTTTGAGCGTAGAAATTTTTTAATTTAAATTTATTCAGCAAGATGAACCTTTTATCTTTTTTGTATTTTTTGCTTATATGAGGATTCAATTTTTTTTTGCAGGGTTAAAAGAAAATCTTAATCATTAAACTTTTGTAACCTGTTGCTATGGTACTCTTTTCCGATATTACTATATATATATATATATATATATATATATATATATATATATATATATATATATATATATATATATATATATATATATATATATATATATATAAAAGGTTCATCTTGCTGAATAAATAAAAATTTTAAAATTTCTACGCTCAAAATTTTTTTAAAAAAGGTTTAAAGATTATAAACAAAAACAGTAAAAGTAGCTTTAGCTGAAAGTAGATTTTATTCACATTCAGAGGTTTTGTATTTTATTTAAAACATTTCTTAGTACAGGTGAAAGTTATTTTCACAATAATTTCATTAAAAAAATAGTTAAAAGCCTATTTAATCATCTAAAATTAAACAAGTTACTCGTTGTCAATGATAAGTTTTGCATCCGTAGCCATTTTTAAAATTTTAAATTATTTTTAACTCTACTGCGCATGCGTATAATAACTTTCCTCTTACAAACGACCGTGACAATGGGTTGGCAATGCTCCAATAACTTGACGTTATATCGTTTAACGATGAGTCAATCAATCGTGTTCGATGAGTTGAACTACTAATTGTGTTCAATACATTGAACCCAATTAGTTTTTTTGATATATCGAACTCGATTAATCGAACAATAATGTACCTCAACGGTTTAAAATGTGTCACATAAAAATATATATAACGGTATAAAATTACTTATATTAGTTGTTTTTTCGATTTTTGATTATGTTTCTGAGAAAAAGTAACTTACAAATTAATTAAAAAACTAACAAATAAAATGAGTCGTAATTTGTTCAATTAAATAGATCATTTGATATGTTTTTAATCGTAAGTCGTGAAATTAAACGACTTATTAATAAGAAATAAATATTGCTCATTTCAAATTTTTAAATGATTAAAATTTAAAATTTTGAATTAAAATATTTCTTTTCGATGTACGATGCATGATGTATCATTAAATACTTACATCCTTATTACTTATATGTATTTATATATAGGTATATATATATGTATATACATGTATATAGGAGATAGATTGATATAGAAATGTATAAATAGATTTATTAATTGATTAATAAAGATATTGATAATTTCATTAATAGATTGTTAGATGCATGATAAACGATGTACGTTGTACGATGTAGTTTGACTGTTTTCTTAGTTTGGGGTTATTCACCAAGATCAATGAAAACAGGGCTAGCTGCATTAAGTGTGGTGGGGATTTCAAGGAAACAAGTGGGAGCACAACAGGGATGAGAGGCCATCTTAGGACAAAGCACAAGACCAACTTTGAAACACTAGAAACAAGGAAGGCCAGGGCGAAAGCAAGATCAGTTGTTACAACTGTCGATGCATATTCTGACTCTGATAATGACTTTGTACTTGAACCCTCTTCTGGTACTGGACTATCAAAAGCAGCCACTTTTAGGACCCCAGTTTGAAAGAGGTCAAATAAAGAGCAAAGGTCGGGCGACAAAACATTGATAAACCGAATATTTACCAAAAGTCAATCTTGATGGAATATCATTCACGTCTGATCTTTGGACCGACAAGACCACCAACGCTGCATAGATTACTATGACTGCGCACTATATTGATTCTTATTTTCGTAGAAAGAAATCAAAAGAGATTCGATGGCTTCACTAAAGACTTAAACTTGGGACCAAATGTGCCAAAAGCAATAATATGCGATGGTGGAGCAAACATGAAGAATACGGGAAAGAACTGTGTTATAATTGACGTGTTCTGGATTGTGTTATTACTGATATGTTCAATGATGACACACAACAAAACACAATGACACAAACACAGCCACAGGAAAACACAAAAATTAGATACGTAAGAAGGTCTTCCAAAAGTTTGAAGGTCCAAACTTTCGGAAAAGTGTCAGATAACCCGGAAGGGAGAAAGTCCTTGATGACGGAGATTAAGGCTGACTTAGAAAACTATTTAACAACAACACCGATTGCCGATAATGGGGATATACTTCATTACTGGAAAAATAAATCAGTTAAATATCCTAAACTTGTCCACTTTGCCAGGAGAACATTGGCAATCTCATCAGTTTCCTCCTGCTCTGAACGACTGTTTTCTACAGCTGGAAAATCTGCAGTGATAGGAGAACATATCTGTCAGCATCCAAAGTTGAAAAACTTGTTCATATAAAAGAGAACTTAAAGAAAATGAATTAAGCGCTTTTTATAGTTTGATTCAACTTTCCAAAAAAAAATTTGAAATTTTTTTCTTTTCTGTAAATTTTCTTTGCGATTATAATGACCAAATAAAATTTTAGATTTTAGTCTAGCTTTTTTATATTTGATTTTTATTCTTTGGATGAGTTGTTTAACAATGTAGTCTTTCGATACATTGTTTTACGTTGCGTTCAACGATGCATCGCTAAAGATGCATTGTTAAAGATGCATTGTTAAAGATGCATCGTTAAAGATGTATCGTTAAAGATGCATCGTTAAAGATGCATCTTTAACGATGATCATATTTAACGATGTTCATATTTAACATTGATCATATTTAACGATGTTCTATACTGATATGTATGTATGTATGTATGTATGTATGTATGTATGTATGTATGTATGTATGTATGTATGTATGTATGTATGTATGTATGTATGTATGTATGTATGTATGTATGTATGTATGTATGTATGTATGTATGTATGTATGTATGTATGTATGTATGTATGTATGTATGTATGTATGTATGTATGTATGTATGTATGTATGTATGTATGTATGTATGTATGTATGTATGTATGTATGTATGTATGTATGTATGTATGTATGTATGTATGTATGTATGTATGTATGTATGTATGTATGTATGTATGTATGTATGTGTGTATGTATGTATGCATGTATGTATTTACATAAATATCAAAAATTTTTGTTACAAACACTTACATATTTATAAATAAAAAGTTCATAGTGAATTCTCTTCATTTAATTATTAAAGCTATTATTAGTATGAAAGATACTAATGGGAAGAAATAGCATTTGAAAATGTCACTAAAAGACACTAATCCAATTGCCTGAACAAAAGTTATAAAAAAAAGAAAGAATATTTTATTGCAGCCAAAACATTAAACGTTTCTGCCATAACATTTTGTTGAAGATTTAAAAAAGGCAATTGCGCTACAAAAGGAGATTTGGGAGGTCCTGAATTTCTCTTTGTGGCGGCCTCGCTTTTTTTTTATTACTAAGTTATACCTCTGAAAATGAACTTAGTAAAATACACTTAAAGGGATATAGAGATGAAATTTTTTTGATTTAACAACTAAATATCTAAGAGAGCTGGTATTCGGAATAACGTAGTTTTAATCAATATTTTAGATTGGCTGGTGGTTTTCCTGCATTCTGTAAACACTGTGTCTAACCACTTGATATTGGAGTTTTTGGTCCATTATAAATACATTAACGGGCAATAACATTGAATTTGGCCTGCGGTTGAGGAGTCATAACTCACTTCAAAGTAAAGATTAAATTTTAAGGAGATTTAGATAGAGTTTTTGATCTATTTTTATTATTTGAATTAGTTTTTTTTCAATTATCCCATTTGTACGGACAAAATCAACTTTAGAAAACCAACCTTTTTTTCTTGAAAGTAATCAATCACGGTTTAAGCGTAATGAACAGACGCCAAATAAGGTCAAAATACATATTCATCATTAGAATGGTGCTCTTCAATTAATGAAATTAGTCTTTTTTTGATACAATGTTCTAAATAAATTTTTCGGTTGACAGCAAGGCCGCTTGGAACGAAAAAGGCGTCGACATTCCATTTTTTGAATAACATATCCAGACGAGCAACTTCTTATCAAATTTAGCAACAGGTTTGTATTTTACGTTTGTAGAGGTGTCATTCATATTGCCTGTGTAAAATCTATTGTTACTTTTTTTTATTGGACATTTAAAACTTAGTGAAAAAAAAAATCGCGTTGTATTTTGTCCTTTCCATGTGACAATGTTGCATTTTTAATTGTATCTAAATATATATTCTGATTCATTATACCTTTGATGCAATTAAATGGAGCAATAGAATCTTGGCTGAACAATCTTCAAACGATGATAATGCCACCCTATGTTTAACTGTTGGCATTTAATACTTAGGAGCAAATCGTTCGTCTTTTGGACTTTTCCCGTACTTTTCCCGTACTTTTCCCGTACTTTTCCCGTACTTGATACAATTGCTAGCGAATTTGCAAAACTTTCGTTTACGATCATATTTGTCAAATCAAATCCAATTCAAATTATCTTTTGTAAATTTTATTCGGGGTAAACAACTCTTTGACAAGTTTCATGGTTTCTTGGCAGAACAGCGACCAAACAAACTTTGCTGACAGATGACGTTTTGTAGTATCTACGCTGCACTTTACACCATAATCCTTGTTCAAAACGCCATTTAGTTTGACAGCATTTTTCCTGGCATGTTTTCAACAAAACTTGAACTTCTACCTTCCGTTATAAGTTATTATTTCTTTGAGCTAATTAATCAATGTAGTTACTTTAAAGGAACAATTGTTAAAAAATTTATCAAAGACAAAAAATTTATCAAAGACAAAAAATTATGAAAAAAATACCCGAAAAGTTTAGCTGTTTATAAACTTTTGCACACTAAATTGATATAATTATACTGCACTTAATTTATAATATTGCTAATAATATATTGGATAGAAATAGAATGTTATATTATTATAATACGTAGATTTGGTACATGTACAATAGTTGTTAAAAAATATTTTATTATATAAAAAAATATTGTTATAGTTTGAAACTTCTTCAACCCATCTTTCCACCTCCCAGCCCACGGTGAGATGTGTCCTACTTACATGAATAGATCAAAGATAGTTTTTGAAGATATTTTTATTCATAAGTGATCTTAATAACCAATCGAAGCGAATGGTCAACATTTAGATTATCATTGACAAAAAATTTTCAATTTGTTATGTAGCAAATTACTTTATAATAATGTATGATGATTTACTAACAAGGATACATGCGTGCACGTACACGTGTTTATTTTCTTTATATCCTTTTGATTAACCCTTTGTGGTTCCTTGATAATAAGTTTTACCAAAAATATAGATAAATGAAGAGATTGTTTTTGCTACTTGTATCCTACATAAAATTTGATTAGCATCATGCTGTAATTCAAACGTCATGTGAAAGTAGTGCCAATTATTTTAACCCAAACTGGACGCCAGTAAATAATATGGTATCTGCTTTTCAAGGGTATAATATTCGAGAAGGGGATCCGGCAAGCAACTCTGATCCAGGTTTTCAACAACAAATATTTCAACCAATAAAAATGCGCAACGATGGAGTTGAATTGGAAGCCGGTATTACAGCTTCAAATCTATCAAGCTGCAAAGCTTCGTTGAGTACAGAACTTTTTACTACTTTAGAAAGTTACAGGTTTATTGCCATAATTGGTTTTCCTGAAGTAACACGAAGAAATCAGCGTCTTAGGATTGCTCCTAGGAGAGTTTTATATATTTTTAATGCCCCAAAAGTTTCATAAATTGAAAATTGTTGGAGCATAATAATCTTCAATTTAATCTTCATCGAAAAACAAATTCCTAATCCTAGTCACTAAAAATATGTGGCTTCGTAAAAAAAAATGAGGTCATTCCATAACTCTTTGCAAAACGCTTCATCACTTCAAAGTAATGTATATAACCCTTCAGAGAATTAAAAATCTTCTGTTTAATTTTTGCAATTTATGAACCACTTCATAACCTACATAATCAATGGAGTATTCAGAATGAAATCGCTAACGGCTGTGAAAGTCTTTTAAAGTTTCTCTCCATATTTAAATTTACAAAAGAATTTTAATATATAAAACACTTGTTCTTACTCCAATCAAACTAGTTACAAAGTTGTATTTAACTATAATACTCAATTAAAGGTATATATATATATATATATATAGAATTCAAGATATTATCTTTGTATGTTTAGCTTAGTTAAACTAATGAACAATTTTTAAATTAAAATTATTTAACTAACTGTGACAAGTACTACTTTTAAATGTTCCAGATCTGCTCTCATCAATTTCTCATCAAGTGGAGTTGATTTGCAGCTTAGTATTGACCCTGAACTAGTGATGTGCGAAACCAAGATTTCAAGTTCTAAACGATTCGAAACGAAACTAAGCCATGTTCGTTCGAATTCAGTTCAATTCGAAAGTACGCTGCACTGATATTGAAATTTGGTATTTAAATAGTAATAATTTACAGTGTGTGACAGAACACAGAACAGAAACGATACATTTTATATTCAATAACCAATCATATTGCAGTTTTACAATGTAAACAAAATACTAAGCAACACAGGTCATGGCCGCTTAAGGCAACATGTCCACCTCTACCAACACCAGTACCGCAACAAGATCGGAATTCCTTAGAGTACTGATGAAGACTGTCTACAACAATAGCTTGCTGTTGTTCAGAGAAGAATATGGATTTGTAGCTTAGATCAAGAAATATACACGCTGCATCAGGCGAAGCTGATATGAATTGCGGAAATCGTCGGTCTAGTTTTGACTTAATCATAATCTCTTCAGCATAAAGTAATCCGAGTTCCACCTAGTAGCAACATTGATTATCAGTTCTCGTTCTGCCTTTCCTAATTGCTTCTGCTCTCTGTGCAAATTCTGTGTAGCCTGGTAGCTATGGTGATAATGTGACACAATACGACGGCTTTTGGAAAGGAAAGTCTGCAATCCATCAATTTCACTCACGACATCATTGATTGTTAATTGTAAAGTGTGATCAAAACAAGAAAGATAATAAAATGGTTAAAATAGATTCATGGCGCTCGTCATATTACTGCTACTATCACGCAACGCATAAATTGGAACAGTCCGAGGAAGTTCCCAATTATCAATACTACTATAAAAAGCGGGTTCTGGCTCATTGATACATTTCCTATACTTAAGGAATCTAAGATGGTGTTATCGGGTTCTGGCTCATTTCCATTTTTCTATAGAAAAAATGACATATCGGTTTCTAGCTCATTGATACTTTTCCATACTTAAGGAATGCAAGATGGCGTCGTGTTTTTTTAATGTAAAGTGTTGTCTGAATATTTTTTCCCGTTCTAAAATTATTTCTTTGCGCATTTTCATAATGAGATGACATTATGAAAAAAGGTTGTGAATGTCTTAGTTAATTTATTCTTTGTAGTTGTTCTTCAAGTATGGAAAAAGATGTTTATATTTTTCTCTTCGTGTTTCTCTTATTAATTGATTATGTTCTTTTTGTCGTTGTTCTTCAAATCCATGTTGTAGTAAGAGTTTAGTATTGTGATGAATGGGTAAGGTATTTAATTTTTTAATTTTATTAAGGTAATTTTCATCAATTCTTTTTTTGTGATTATCATAGTGGAATTGTATAGCAATTCTGTGTAATTCTGGGTCAAAAGTGGGTTTATTTATTTCCTGTAGTTCACTGTAACAGAAATCCTCATATTCTTCTTGTTCTGTAATACTCATTTTTATAACAAGAAAAAATTTATTTAAGTCATTTTAAAAAAGTTTTCACTGTATATTTTACAAAATTAAATTTAAAAAAGGGATGCTTGAGAATGGAGAGTTTGGTCCGAGAAGCAAACCAGCGCCGATAGATTCATATCCTCTTCCGCTTTTAACGTAAACTCCGTCTTTGAATGATCCTCCTTTAGGCCAGGGTGTTAAAAATAATCCGTTTCCTCTGTGCGTTCCCATTTTCATTCCATTTCCATTCTTTTTCAAATAAACGATACCTCTTCCTGCAATTTTATCAACCATAGCAGAACCTGCAGAAGATCCTACACCTGCTAACAATCCGGTGGCAAGAGCTGGAACTACTCTTGTTGCAAGTGTACTACCCAACATACCCAATAAAGGTAGAAGAGCTCCAATAAATCCTCCTTTCACATTTGCGTTATGTTCCAATTGGGTTTTGCTCATTTTAATGGTGACTCCAACTCCTCGATGGAGAGCGTCCAAAAGTTTTCGATGTTGATTTTGTGTTACAAGTAAAACGTCGTTTCCGTTAAAATCATCTTTTGAAATACGGATGCTAACGGGTTTACCTGCTATCATTGATTTTTTTATTTTTTCAATCTGTCCCTGAGACACATTTAATTTAACACTAACATATTTGCTCATTTTTAAATGTGGGAAAAAATATTTATTTCACTTCTCGAATGTGATAACGGATCGTAATGTCCTCTCCACGAAAATCAACCAAATTTCCATTTTGGTCAACAACGCGAGTGATCATTGTGGAGATTTCTGGGACTTTGACAGGGAGGTAAACCAAATGGGTAGGTCTTTCGATGATTTTAAACCCAGGACCAACGGCTGAATAAAAAGAGTAGATGCAATTGAGTTGGGAGCCGTTGATGTAAGCAGACCCGATGACGTTGTTGAGGATTCTGATCGTGTTGATGCTTGAAATTCTGACAACATCGTCAGACTCATATTCGGAATTAGGATCCAATTGTCTTTTTTTGAATCCTAAAAGTGAGGCGATGCTGTTATCCACATTCAAATCCATCATATAATTCAATCCAAGTGTGATGGTTGATTTTAAAGTGTTTAAATTGGATCCGATTTTTATGTTATCTGGAGAGTAGCTGATTTTATTTGTTGTGACGAAGCTTGCGCTTTGAGATGCATAATTTTTTATTGTGTTTGAGACGGTCTTTTGTAAATAATTGTTAATGTCAATGATGTCATAGCTCCCGTCTGGAATGGCGACATTTTCCCAATTGATTCCGTTGTTCATGCTATACCGGAAAGAATTGTTTTTGCTGGTGATGTTTGGAAAGCTGTTGTACGTCTCAAGCCCTAGAAAAGCCATTTCATAAGTTTTTCCTTTTTCAAAAACGATTTTGTCTAAAAATTCTGTTATGATTACGTTGGAATTTCCATCCACGTCGATGATTATGCCTGACATTTTTTATTATGTGACATTTTTTAAATGGCTTCTTTTGGAAAATAAAAAGTGTCAAATCCGCTTCGATATTTTCCATTGTCCTTTTTTGACGACAAATCAATCACCGCAAATCCGTGAGGTTCAGACCAACAATGTCTGCAAAACTTTTCAAACTCTTTTTTTCCCATATCGCTCGAAACGTGGTCTTGATAAATGTGGTTAATGTTTTTTAAGTCTTGGGGAAAGAGACAGATAAAATTGGTGTTTTCTCTGATCGTTTGTCTTGGGAGCATGAAATAATTTTGAGCGAGGTAAAAGCAGTCGACGTTAGAGTGTCTTCCTCGGATGTAATATTTTTCACACTTGTTTTGTTTGGTTAGTTGTAAATCGTCAAAGATCATTAAATTGTTTTTGGATGAATCAAGATCTTCAGGATTAGGCACATCGTCAGCCGTTTCAAAAAATTCACACTCCATACCCTCGGTTTCGGAAAAATTTTTTGAAAGGTCGTTGATAACGCATTCAGGGTCTAGTTTCAATTTTTCAATTTCGGTTTGTACCTTGAACAAGTCGAGAATTATTTTTTTTGGTAATTTTTTTTCGAACGAACTTTTTAGTATTTTGTACTCGGGTTGGAAAAGAGATTTTCCAAAAACTTGCAAATGGTTATAATCCAACCATCCAGGTCTGAGCAATAAATTGAGAAGCAACGTTGTTTTTCCACATCCAGATTTTCCAACGATGATTCCTCGAATGCTTCTCGGTAAAAGCTTGTTGTTGTTTCTTTTGATTTTTCCAATATTCCATGACAAATCAGACACTTCCATTTTTAGTTTAAAAATATTTTTTTAAAATAAAATGTATTGTGTTAAATGCAAAAGGAAAACAGAAACGAATCATTTGAGAAACGAAATCACAAAAAACAACAAGCATATAGTCAAAGGGACTTGCAACGTTTGCGGAACGACCAAATGTAAGTTTGTTTCTTCGCATGCGCTAAAAGGATCATCTTCGCATGCGGCAAAAGGAGGAGACTTGGTGGAATCGATCAACAATTTTTCAAAAAAAATAAAGCTTCCATGGGCAAAATTTCCAGGAGAAATGCACATTCCAGGAATGAATTTTGCAGGACCTGGCACAAACTTGGACAAAAGACTCACATCCACCGATATGTATCAAGAGTGGAGCAAACCGGTAGACCGAGTGGACAATGCAGCATACCATCACGATTTAGCTTATAAATATTTAAACGACGTTCAAAGCAGAAATTTGGCAGATCAAATGATGCTTGAAGAAATGAACTCCATTCCAAACCCAACTCAAAAAGAGATAAACGAAAGAAAACTGATCACTCCCATCATCAAAGCCAAAGCTAAATTCGGTCTAGGTTTAAAAAAAAAGCACCGGAGAACCTGAAATGGACGGATCAACTTGCAAACGAGCTTCATAAACCAGTCATTCATCATTTTAAAAGAAGAAAAGTGTTTGTGAACGACATGGATGAAATATGGGCTGCAGATTTGGTTGACATGCAATCGTTTTCAAAATTCAACAACGGCGTAAAATATTTGCTCATGGTGATCGACGTGTTTTCAAAGTATGGATGGATCGTTCCGTTAAAGAGTAAAACTGGAGTTGATGTAGCTAACGCTCTAAGCAAAATATTTGAGGAGAGAAGGTGTACAAAGATGTGGGTGGATAAAGGTAAAGAGTTTTATAACAAGCATGTACAAGCTCTAGGTGTGCAATTATACTCCACTGAAAACGAGGAAAAAAGTTCTGTTGTCGAGCGATGGAACAGAACGATGAAAGAGAGAATGTTTAAATATTTTTCAGCCAACAACACCAATAAATACATTGACGTATTAGATGAAATGGTGAAAAATTATAACAACGCCAAACACTCTTCTATCAAAATGACTCCAGTGGAAGCTAGCGATAAAAAGAATAAATATAGGGTTTGGATGAACCTGAATGGAAAGACGCAAACAGAAAGAGCAGGACCAAAATTCTTAATGGGTGACAAAGTGAGGATCGTAAAAAAAAAGTCTCATTTTGAAAAGGGGTATACACCGAGATGGACTGAAGAGGTTTTTACCGTGTTAAATGTTCAGCATACGAATCCACCCACGTATAAAATCGCTGATGCTAACGGTGAAGAAATTAAAGGTACATTTTATGAACAAGAAATGCAAAAGACCAATCAAGACATATTTAGAATTGAAAAAGTCATTCGAAAGCAAAAGAACAGATCTTTAGTCAAATGGTTTGGATATCCAGATTCATTCAACTCTTGGGTAGATCATAAAGAATTGATTTCTCTGAAAAAATGAGTTAAATAATTTTCTTTTCTATATAAAAGAAATGAATTTTATTACAATTGAAAATTTTGATGAGAGCAAATTATCAGTTGGAGAAATTTACGCAGCAACAAAACCAGTAGTCTATCAAAAAGTGCCAGTAAAATATTCTTATCCAACTGGAGATGGTCCTCTTGTATTACGAACACCTACATTATTTTCGTATGGTGTGTGTGAGAATAAAGATCCGATAACACAAAAATTGACTGGATATTCCATGTCCTTTGTTTGCTTTGATGCTAAAAAGGGTAAAACTGAAGAAGAAGCAAAGTTTATTAGCGCAATGGAAAAGATTACTTTGTTTATTAGAGGTGAAGTAGATAAACTGTCATCCAAACTTAAAAAAGGAGGAAGAAGAAAGCAAATTAACTCTAACGAATTGAGTATTTTAAAGTATAAACCTGACCATGCTGATGCAGCGCCAGTGTTTTATGCTAAAATGTATATAACTAAAAATGAAGACGAAATATTCATTACTTCTACATTTCATAGAAAGAAAACAGCTCTTGATATAAAAAATGGAGTCAAAGGAGAACGTAATAATAAAAATTTGGTCTTATCTTCTGGACATGGTTTTATCAATCAACGATGTTACGCTATTGGAGGACTTAGAATTGATGGGGTGTATATTGGTCCTTCGATTGTGTCTATTCAAGTTAAACTGTCCGAAGCCATCATCGTAAAAAATGCATCTTTACCTCATAGCATCATGATGTGTGAAAACTTGGATTTGGGAGAAATGGATTCTGACGAGGAAATGTAAAAAGCACAAAAAACTGAAAATAAAACGACTTAAAACATTTTATTTTCATATTAAAAAATGCATGCCCCACACAAGTTGTTTAAAAACAGCGCCTCAGCAGAGATTCACAATTTTAATTTCCATCTGAGTCATTTAGAGGATAGAATCAAAGAGTTGGAACGAAAAAATACAAAAAACATTATTGTAACAAAGAAAAAGTTGGATTATCCTACCTATTTCAACATCAACAGACAGCACGAGATTTTTGCTCAACAAGACATTAAATTTCCTCCTGTATCTCACAAGCAGATATCGTTGTCCGTAGGTTTACAATTAGACAAAGGAATTGCTGTCGTCACTTTGACGAATAAAATAAGCAATCAATTGAATTATTTCAAAAACGATGCTATTTTTTCCGAGTCTGTGGATGATATAGTCATGACCATACACAATTATAACAACCAGGAAGTCACCGTTAAAAAAGGTGAAAAGCTTTGTAAAATAAACTACATCGATTCGAATTAAAAAAAATGTGTCTTTGTTAAAAAGATGGAGATAATAAAAAACACTGAAAAAATTTATCCAGTTCTTCCAACAGCCCCATCAGATGGAGGACATTTATATCGACTTCAAAAAATAAGCGAGATCCAAAAAGAAATAGAGGATGAAAAAGTGAAACGAATGGCTTTGAGTAAAAAATACCATCGAGCGGCAAAAATAATTCGTTTCACCGACGACGGATTGCAAACGGTATGCATTGGTTTAGGGGTTGCAGGGATTGCACTTTTATCAACCGTCGTTGCCACTCCAGTTTCGATTGCGTGTGAAGGGGTTGCTGTTGTATTGGGAGCTTTATCCATTTTCGGAAATCATCAGAACAAAAAAATGATGCTAAAGGCTGAAAAGCACGAAAAATTGAAAGTTCTTTCCGAGTCAAAATTGAATACGATTAGTGACCACATTTCAAAATCTCTTATGGATGGATTTGTGAGTGATTCTGAGTACGAACTCATTCTCAGCGAGCTTCAAAAATTCAAAGTCATGAGTGAAGAAGTCCGAACCAAGACAAAAAGCGTCATTGACGAATTGACTAAAGAGTCGTTGATCCAAAAAGGAAGAGAAGACGCGATAAAAGCATTCAACAACTTGTTCAAGAAAAATTAAAGAATCCAAAAAGAAATAGTAAACGCAATCGAGTTTTTGTTTTAAGTTTTTTTCTCCGTATTCTAAAAATGTCTTTTTTTAGAATACAAGATCCTGAAAAGCGAGATGAGATTTTGAGAGAATATAGAGCTTATAGAGAAAAGCTTTACAATGAGAGTCTCAACACCAACATTTCAGATGCAAATTATCAGACTGATTTGAGCAAGTTTTTTAAGCCTCTGATTGAGAGCAATGAAAATATAAAAAACGAACTAAAAAGCATCGCATACAGAGAGGTTGAAAACACTCCAATGGCTTTGACTTATCCAGAAAGTGAGACGTCTTTTGAAAGTTCAAAAAGTGATAAAACTTTTGGAAAAATGAATGTTGGAAATATTGCTTTGGAATATTTGTCCAAATATGCAGCCAAAAAATTTTATGCAGACAGAGTGTTTGGAATTCACGCAAAAGAACGCGGAAAAATGTTTATTGGAAACAAAGAAATTTTTATCGATAATAACGACATCATTATTGATGGAGAAAAGTACCAGGGGACGACAGGTATTTGGGAATTGATCACAAGATCCAAGCCTGATACAACAAAGGTAACAGATGAAGACATGAAAAATTATGAAAAAATACTCGTTGAAACGCATGCAATGGAGAAAGAAGGGAGACCAACCGTGCCAAAATCTTCGAGAAGTGAAAAGTGGGGAACGATTGTTTCAAAAGTTTGGGAAAAAAATTACACAAAAACGAGTGGAAGAAGAGGTCGAGGAGTGATCATTCTTCCGAGCGATCCGAATGTGCTTACGCAAAGGCTTAACTTGAGCATCGCTGCAGGACATGCTGGAAACATAGCATCGAGAAACGAAGCCGTTGCCATTTGTGACGAGCTTTTGAGACAGGGGGAAATAAACAAAGAAGAATACAGAGCGATTCAAAAATACATCGAGTCGTGAGAACGGATTTAAAAAAATATTTTCTCATTTTAAAAAAAATGCTCATTGTGAACAACAGAAGATATTTTAAAAAGAACGTCGTTGGAGGTGGAGGAATCATGGACGCGATTAAAAATTTTTTGAGGAGAATGGCAGCCACAAATGCTTCACGATCGTCTCTTCATTTATTGAGAAAAGCAGCAGCAAGCGAAATTGGAAGAGAAGCAATCACAGCCGCCAAATCTGCTGGAAAAGAATTAGCCTCTTCAGCTATATCCACTGCTAAAGACGTTGCCATCGACAAAGGAAAAAAAGCGCTTGAAAAAGTTTACGCCAAGACAGGAACAGTGAATCCAAACCAATTACTCACCACGATTGTAAACGAAGCGGCAAAGACTGATCCGTATATTAATCCAATGGAAGAGCTGCATAAAAAAATGTTTGGTTCTTCCATTCAAGTGAAAAAGAAAATGACGAAAAAGAACGCGGCTAGAATCCAAGATCTCGTTAAAATGGGGAGCGGGCTTTTGATTGCTTGATTATTTTAACGAATCAAAAATGACATAAATTTTTTTTTCTCATTTTAAAAATGATAAACACCGATAGATTAAGAGTTGATGAAATGCCAGAGTATGACACTGGAATTGAAAAAGTTGATTTTTTCGAGTACCTCCCAACAAACCTCGATTTAAATTCTTCAGGATCGATCGTTTTTGAAATTGATTGTCAATCTGTGCAAACAGTTCCGTCTGATGCTTACATCCTCGTTGAAGGGGTTCTCAAAAAAGCGGATGGAACTGCATACACAGCAACAGACAACATTGCTCTGATAAACAACGCCATCATGTATTTATTCAGCGATGCCACCTATGATTTATCAGGACAACAAGAGGAAAGAGTCATGTATCCAGGTCAAGGAACAACCATGCTTGGATTGTTGAAATACCCTTTTGGTTTTCAGCTTGCAGATGGTTTGAAGCAAATGTGGTATAAAGACACTTCAAACGCCACAGGAAATTCAGGATTTGTTGTAAGGCGAGACCACTTGTTTGCAGACACGACATCTATTGGTGCATTTTCGTTCAAGATACCATTAAAACACATTTTTGGTTTTTGCGAAACTTACGACAAAGTCGTTTATGGCTTCAGACACACCATTACCTTCACAAAAAAAGAATACGACGACGCCATTTACAGAGCCGAGACTGTTGCCGCAGGAATGATCGACATTAAAAAATTCAGACTTTTTATGCCTAGAATTGAGTTGGATGTTTCGAAGAAAGCCGAATTCTTGAAATTAATGGCGAGTAAAATTTCCGTCCCAGTGGCCTATAAGTCAAACAAAGTCGAAAGACAAGCCATTCCTGCTGGTCTAACAGAATTCACTTGGACCCTTGGAAGAATCACGGACAAAAGCGTTCCGAGATATATCGTGTTTGGGCTTCAGACAAACAAGAATTCCAGTCAAATTTTAAATCCAGCCATTTTCAACCATTGTGATGTCAGCAATTTTTTCGTAACCGTCAATGGAATAAAATATCCAAATTACAATTACGATTTGAATTTTGGAGAAAAGAAAATTACCATGGCTCATTCTGACGCGTTCTCTTTTGACGATAAATATTACGGTACAAACGAACTTGTTTGTCAATCTGGTTTGTCTCTGCTTGAATATAAAAATTTGTTTCCGTTGTTTTTTGTAGACATTAGTAAGCAAAAAGAAAGAGTTGTTTCTGAAACGGCAGAATTGGTGGTCAACCTCAAATTTCGAACAGCAGTACCAGAAAACACCGTTATTTTTGCAGTGATCATTTCAGACAAATTGCTTAATTTCGTTTCCAACGGAACCAGCATGAACGTTGTTTATTAGGTTTGAAAGACCGTCATGAGATTCTTAACAAAAATGATTTAAAAAAATTTTTTTTCTTTTTAAAAATAAAACATGAGATATACAAAAAATTATCTGAAAAATTTGCTTATGGAAAATGGAATCACATTAACCTCAAACAAATTGTTAACTTTGATGATGATTGCGATTGATAATAATCTAATAAGTAAAGATTCGCTTTTGAAAGGTGTAAAAGAACACAGGTCAGTGGGTCGACCAAAAAAAGAAATAAAAATGAAAAATGAGAAAACGGAAAAAAAACCGATCGATCCAAAATACGAGAGACTTGCTTCAATTCGAAATAAACCTGTGTCTGTGAAAACAACCAATATGGAAACCGGGGAAGTGGTTGAATACAAATCCCTTTACAAAGCAATGAAAAAGACAGGACATGGATGGAGATATTTGGAACGTCGAAATGGAAAAGTGGAAGATGGAATAAAGATTGAAATTTTAAATTCGGAAAAGCTAGAAAGAAAAAGTCCGTGAGAAATGTAAAAAATTTTTTCAATTCTTTTTTCAGAGAATTGAAAAGAAATAAAAAATATTAGAAAAATGATTTTGGGTTAAATAAATTTCTTGCTATAATAAAAATGGAAAACAAAACGTTGAAAGAATTAAAAGAAATTGCTAAAGAGCAAAAAATAAAAGGGTATTCTAAAATGAGAAAGGGGGAACTTATAATGGCTTTGCAGCCTCCTAGAGTTGTCTCTGCTCCTGCTTCTTTTCGTAGGCGAACGACTGAGGCAAGACCTTTGCCTGTTAATGCTACCGTGGTGAGGTTTGTTAGACCAGCTGTAAAAGTTTCAATAAAGCCGGCAAAAGTTTCAATAAAGCCGACAAAAGTAAGGTTTGTTCCTTCTGCAGTGATAAAGCCTCCTATTGCTCCGAAACAAATTCATTTGCAAAAACACATCCTTGATGAACCGGTTTTAGATTTAACACCTGCCATAACACCAAAACCAGTCATTCCACCGAGACCTTCATTTTTTTCAAGTCTGAAGGCAGCTGCAAAAAGTGTGACGTCGTATGTTAAAACTAAGTTTGATGATGTTAAAGATTGGATAGAACCCTACGTTCCTGAAGTAGTCAAGGAGAAGGTAAACGAATCAGCGGAACAAATCGATAAAAAGATACAGTCTATCAAATCACTTGTATTAAAAACAGTGTATAAACAGCCCGTGCCAAAGCCTTATAAAATAAAATTCAAGTTGACTGAACACGCGTTGGGTAGTACTGTTAGGTTATATTCTTACGAGCCTTCTTCTCAATATCAAGACATTGCATCCTTTTTTAATTTGGTAAGAGAGTCTGCCATTCAAACCATGGAAGGAGAAAGGAATACAAAAGTAAGAATTATTTTAACGTGCGAAATGAAATCTGTAAGCATCATGACTGGTGAAGAAGTGACTCGGGAAGCAAGCTTTTCATCCAGCTCGGAAATTATTCGAGCAGCTACAGTTGTAAGAGAGTTAATGAGCGAAATGGAAGAAAAAGTCTTGGAAAGTAGTGTCAAATACAATGCTTTAGGTTCCAATAGTATCCTATCTAAGATTTTAAGAATGGATATAAACTTTATCGATTACACACCTCTCAGCGCTTCTTCCTACATTGAGCTGACTGACGATCTAAAAGACAAAAAGGCAATCATCAACATGAAAAACAACGACAATCAATGCTTTAAATGGTCAGTTACCAGAGCGTTGAATCTGAAAAATAAAAACAACGAAAGAATTGATGAAGACTTGATTGAAAAGTCAAAAGAGCTGAATTGGGAAGGAATGGAGTTTCCTGTGAATTACCATAATATTGACAAGTTTGAAAAAAATAATCCAGACATTAGCATCAACGTTTTTGAGTATGAAAATGAAAAACCCAACCCTTTGAAAGTATCTGACTTTCTCGATCGAAAGCATAATGTTGATTTGCTGTATATTAAAAACGAAGACACAGAACATTACTGTCTCATTAATAGTTTCAGTCGATTTGCCGGCTCCTCAGCATCAAAAGGTAAAAGAAAACAACATTTTTGCAGAAGGTGTCTTCAATGTTATGATCAAGAAGAAAAGCTTCAAAAACATCGAGAAGATTGTTATAAAAACGCGCCAATGAGAATTGAACTTCCTAAAAAGGGTGCAACTCTTCAGTTTAAAGGCATCGGAAAGTCAATGAGGGTTCCATTTATCGTATATGCTGACTTTGAAAGCTTTATCAAGCTGATAGACACGTGCGCTCCCAACTCAAACCAGTCTTACACAAAAAAGTTTCAAAGACACATTCCATGTTCCTTTTCCTATTACATAAAATGTTTTGATGAAACCGTTTTAGAGCACGATCCAGTCATTTCCGTATCGTTTAGCGAGAACAACGATGTTGCTCAATTTTTTGTTGAAAATTTGGAAAGCGCAATAAAAGATCTTTTGGAAAAATCGAGAAAAAAAAGATGGTTTTGACAAAAGAGGACGAAAATAATTTCAAATCCGCAACAGTTTGCCACATTTGCAATAAAAATCTAAAAGACGACAAAGTACGCGATCACTGTCATTTTACTGGAAAATATCGAGGAGCGGCTCACGACGATTGCAATAAAAAATATCAAGTTCCAAAATTCATCCCGGTCGTTTTTCATAATTTGTCTGGTTACGACACTCATTTGTTTATCAAAAAATTAGGTGGAAAACTCAATTGTATACCCAACAATGAAGAAAAATATATCAGCTTCTCGAAAAAAATCAAAGTGGGAGAGTACATTGGAAAAGATGGAAAACCAAAATACAAAAAAATTGAATTGAGGTTCATCGACAGCTTTAAATTCCTTTCCTCCAGTTTGGATACTTTGTCTAAAAATTTAAAGCCAGAGCAGTTTAAAAGCCTTGCATTACATTTTGAAGGTGAAAAATTTAATTTGCTTTGTAAAAAAGGCGTGTACTTTTACGATTGGGTGGACGGATTCGATAAATTTCAAGAAACGCAATTACCGCCAAAAGAAGCGTTTTTCTCAAAACTTAGACACGAGGGAATAAGCGATGAAGAATACGCGCATGCGCAAAAGGTTTGGAACACGTTTCAATGCAAAACGTTCAGAGATTATCACGATTTGTACAACGTGTCGGATGTGTTGATACTGGCAGATGTCTTTGAAACTTTTAGAGACACTTGTATGGAGCATTACAGTCTTGATCCTGCTTGGTATTACACCTCCCCTGGTTTGGCTTGGGATGCTATGCTAAAGAAAACTGAAGTTGTAATAGAGCTTATAACCGATATTGATATGCTCAACAATCTGCATGATCTCCAATCGGTATGGAACTGCTAACAACAAATACATGAGTGATGATTATAAACCTTCAGAACCTTCGAAATTTCTTCAATATTTAGACGCCAATAATCTTTATGGATATGCTATGAGCAAACCTCTTCCAGTTAGAGGATTTAGATGGATGACTGAGGATGAACTTTTAAATTGGAAATCCATGCCTTGCATTCTCGAAGTCGATTTAGATTATCCTGAAAGTCTTCACGATTTACACAATGATTATCCTTTAGCTCCTAAAAGAATGCTCGTTGGAAAAGTGGAAAAGTTAGTTCCCAATTTAAACAACAAAGAAAAATATGTCATTCACCATGAAAACCTAAAACTCTATGAACGAATGGGGCTGATCACTACTAAAATTCATCGAGGTATCACCTTTGAAGAAGAACCTTTCATGAAAAAGTACATTGATCTCAACACCGATAAGAGAAAAGAAGCTACAAGCGAATCTGATAAAGAATTTTTCAAACTCATGAACAACTCTGTCTTTGGGAAAACCATGGAGAATATTCTAAAACGCGTTGATGTTAGACTCATTACCACGAGAAAAGAAGCTATAAAATTATCTAAAAAAATTAAATATAAACGAAACACCATTTTTGATGAAAACTTAATCGCGGTTCACATGGAAAAGACATTTGTTTTTTACGACAAACCTGTTTTCTTGGGAATGAGCATCCTAGACATCAGCAAAACCCTCATGTATGAACATCACTACGACTACATGAAACCTAAATACGGGGATAAGCTGAAATTACTCATGACTGATACTGACTCGCTCTTTTATGAAATAGAAACGGAAGACTTTTACAAAGACATTGCCGATGACGTTGAAAGCAAGTTTGACACGAGCGACTTTCCTAAAGATCATCCTGCCATTCAAAACTTTGCATTTGACGTTGGGTTTAAAAATAAAAAGGTTATCGGTAAGTTTAAGGATGAAACCGGCGGTAAGCAAATTAAAGAGTTTGTTGGGCTTCGTCCTAAGCTCTACTCCTACAAAACCTATGAAAAAGAAGAGAAAAAATGCAAAGGAATTCAGAATTGTGTGGTTGAAAAACACATCACTCATCAAGATTATAAAGAATGTTTAATGACTAAAGAAGAACAGCTCAGAAAAATGAACGTCTTACGATCTCGCAAGCATGAGATTTTCACTGAAGAAATCAACAAAGTCGCACTCAGCGCTAACGATGACAAAAGAGTCATTTTGGAAGATGGAATACACACGTTGGCTTATGGTCACTACAAATTAAAAAAGGTAAGTGATAAAGGCGAGTAACAAAAATGAAGGAAAAACAAATTTAAAAAAATTCGAAGAATTTTTCACGGATCTGAGAGATCTAAAAAAAAATAACAAAATAAAAAAAAAAGAGAAACAAAAAAATAAATGTGGAGGGAATTGTTTTACCAAACGAGGCTTTATCCACTATTCAGTTGATGGAAGCAGCAAAAAAACTAAAAATAAAAAACTTTCGAGGAGTTTTTGTCAGAGACGCGTTGCCAAAAAAGCCAAGAAAAAAAGAATGTGGAATTGTCAACACGGGGGATTCGAGCACAGATGGATTTCATTGGGTGTGTTGGTTCAAAGACGGTGATAAAAAATTCAGCTTTGACTCTTACGCTCAACCCCCTCTCGTCGAGCTCGTTGACTATTTGAAAAGCCCTGTCTTTTACAACAGTGAAAGGGTTCAATTTGGAAACACGTCTTATTGTGGACACTTGTGTCTTTACGTCTTGAAAAAATGCGAAGAGGGAGACAGCTTTCAAGACGTTGTCAACACCCTTTGGTGAATCGAATTTCACTTGTGAAGTTCCATGAATCCGAAGGATTTAAAAAAAATTTTTCCCCATTAAAAAATGATTGACAAATTCAACAGAAGCGAATTCAGTGTTTATTTTGATAATCTTGCATCAGACTCAACCAGCAACGTTTATATTAAAACGGACGGATCGAGCACCATCACTGCAGATTTGGATTACAACTCTCATAAAATCATCAACCTGGGTGAACCCACCAACGCACACGATGCCGCTACTAAAAATTACGTAGACAATCACGTGACAGGTGGTACTGGAACTGTAGTGGGAACTGCAGATTTGGATTTGAACTTTCACAAGGCGATCAATTTGAACGAACCGACTAATCTTCATGACGCCGCCACAAAAAATTACGTCGACGTCAGCTCGAGTCTATGTGTTAAAACTGACGGATCCAGCACGATCACTGGAATCATCGACATGAACTCTCACAAGTTGATCAATGTAACCGACCCCACCGCTTTAAAAGACGCAGCGACAAAAGGGTATGTAGACACCAAAGTCTCTTACAACAATATTTCATACACCGACATTAACATGACGTCGCACAAATTAACTAATTTAGCTGAACCTACATCAGCTTCAGATTCGGCTACGAAAAATTACGTAGACACGCATGCGTCAGGTGGAACGACTGTGGGAAATGCAGATTTGGATTTGAATTCTCATAAATTGATCAACGTGACTGATCCAACCAACTCACAGGATGGAGCGACAAAAAATTATGTAGACTTGTTGTTGCAAAAATCGAGTTTGACCAGTGTCGTTCCAGGATCCAGTTTTACCAGTTTAGGGTTTAAGTCTCAGACGGTTGCGGCGCTAACCACTTCTCCTGTGTTTGCGTTTTCTGGAAAATCCGGAGTGCTGAGAAGATTGTGGCTGGCTTTATACAGCACCTCTGGTACGAATATTCCCGGGCAAGTTTTTATTCGAATCTTCACTGACGGAGAAATCAATGTGGGGAATTATGTAGAAACAACGGAAGGAATCGGAGTGGATCAAACAGGACTTGCTACCGATTTGCTTTTTTCACCATTGGGAGGAGCTTTTTACGCCAATTCTTTGCAGGGATGCAACATGTTTAACACCACTTCATTGGGAGGATATTTCACGTTGGACATGCCTTTCAGAAACGACATCTCCATTCAACTGGTGAACAGAAATGCTACTGCCATCACGTATTGGATTCAACCGTTCATTTCCACACTTGCTTCCATTCCTGCAACCATCCCTCTTTTCAAGCTGTACTGCAGAACGTTTCGATATTTGAATACCACTTACGGCAGCGAATACGTTTTGATGAACACCAACGGAAAAGGAAATGGTGTGTCGTTGAAATACATCAGGATGCACATCATTGGCGCCTCTGGAAACTGGTGGGAATCTAGAGTCCGAATGTACGATGGGAATTTACCTCCAGGTAACGGCACTGTTCTCACTCCTTGGACACCGTACAACACCAACAATTACACGTATTTTCCAGGATATGACGGTGACAGCACATGCTTCTTTTCCTCTTCTGGATTAGAAGATTTTTACTTATCCTCATGGAACGGTTCAAATTTGACTTCATTCAACAACAAATCGACTGGACTGCTGTATCAATCCACTTCATCCATCGGATCCACCACCACCATCTCTTTTTACAGAAATTTCGGAGAAGCAGATTCTATGTCTACTGTCGCAGCTGGTAGAAGACTCGTTGTCACGCTCAACTCTGGTGATGCTCAAGTCGGTCAATCTGGAAGCTTTTACCTTCTTCTAGGACAAGTCTATTACTACGCTTAAAAATTCGAAGAATTTCAAAATTGAAATTCCATTGATCCAAAGGATCTAATGCACAGATGAAAAAAAATTTTTGAAAATGACTTAAATAAATTTTTTCTTGTTATAAAAATGATGAGGATGAGTGATGTAGAAGATCTTATTGATCCTGAAGATATTATTGATCCTGAAGATGGTTTTCCTGAATATTACTATGAATTAACGAGGGACGAGCGACGAAATTTAATAATTAGTCATATCCGAGGAGAAAATTATGAAACGAGAGCAAACAGAATCCGCGATGAGAGAGAAAGAAACCAAGAACATGATATTATTGAACGACGTCGAAGAATTGAAAGGCCTCCGTCTGAAATAATTATAACAGAACCCACTGAACCTGGTGGAAAAATTAAAGTTAAACTTGTTATAAGGAGACCCTCTGTAGTTGAAATTACATTAGAAGAAAAATTAACTCTTAAAAAACAAAAACAATATGAAATAATTGAAAGAGGACCAACAGTAATACTTAATGGACGTAGACAATAGTTTGAAGAACAACTACAAAGAATAAATTAACTAAGACATTCACAACCTTTTTTCATAATGTCATCTCATTATGAAAATGCGCAAAGAAATAATTTTAGAACGGGAAAAAATATTCAGACAACACTTTACATTAAAAAAACACGACGCCATCTTGCATTCCTTAAGTATGGAAAAGTATCAATGAGCTAGAAACCGATGTCATTTTTTCTATAGAAAAATGGAAATGAGCCAGAACCCGATAACACCATCTTAGATTCCTTAAGTATAGGAAATGTATCAATGAGCCAGAACCCGCTTTTTATAGTAGTATCAATAGTTTTGTCTAAAGATTCAAGAATGCTTTCGCCGGTAGGTTCTCCTGGAAACGACTTGTTTTCTATTGCGAATGTCTTTAGCTCAAATTCAGGACATACATATGACAGACAGAAATAAATAAATGGATCTTGCGCCCTCGAAGTCCACAGGTCAGTCGATTAACCTTGGGTTCGCTTCGAAACAAAGATAATATACTTTGAATGGTTCGAAACTAAAAAAAAAGTTCGATTCAAAACGAAACTAAAAGTCAGTTTCGAATTCGCAATCGAAGTTTCGAATTTCGCACATCACTACCCTGAACTTAGGAGAAGATTATGTGCAGCCACCTGAAAAGTAGAACTCAATTATTTTTGATGTCCACTACAATTCAAAGTGATCACATTTTTATATGAACTTCAATTGTTCTCTTAAAGTTGTGTATGCTGAAGATGTCTAAATAACAAGTTTTAATCAATTTTTTATCAATGCTGTTAAATACATGACAATTGAAGAAATAAACAATCGTATTGAGCAACAGTAGGTAATTGTTTAATAAATTCTACAACTAAACTTAATTTAAAAAACGATAAAAACCGAGTTCTTCTTTTAATTCACCCTATTATTTCGACGTGTTATTTTCTTAAGATCTTTAGGTTCAAATATATTCATTTTATCTTTTTAAATTGTGAAGAATGCGAAAAAATAATTAATTTTTTTGTCAAAAAGCTTTAATATAAATCATTTAAATCATGAGGAGATCATTTGAATTGCGGGAAACACGTCACATAAAGTAATACCCAGCAAACCACGACACTCGGGTCCCGCGCCGTATTTGTCTGGGCTGGTGTGGGTTGCCCAGCCTGGGTTCAGTGAGGTTTTTATGTGGGTTTCAATGCGGGTCCCGTGTTGATATCCCAAACGATAATGCATTATGACGCAAATAAACAACAACTTCATTTCATTTTTCTTAAACAATTATTAGCGACTGAAAGCAATTTTAAATGTTGTGAATTTAGTTTGTGTACTTATATATAGATTTATTTATATAGGAAATTTTTTATAATACTTACTATTTTTGTATAAATTATGTACTCACTATAATAATCATTGTATACGAATTAAATTCTTTTTAGAATCTGTCAGATAATCTGATAAAAGATGTTTACAATTTGTAATCGAACATTCGTGTTTCACCAAATATATCTGATTATAATCTGTTGTATGTGTCATCAGATAACCATAATCATCTAATGAAACATGCAACAGATTATCTGATGCAACACAAATGAATAATGTTTGATCAATTCAGGTATGAAACAGAAATGTATATATCATTTCTCTCTCTCTCTCTCTCTCTCTCTCTATATATATATATATATATATATATATATATATATTTATATATATAAATAGTAGTTAAGACATGTCATTAATGTCTCAATTACTGTAATTTGTCAAACATTTGGAATATGTTGACACTATTGTAAGCCATTACATAATAAATTCTTTAGAAGTGTTAGTTTCTGTATTTTTATATTTTTAATGGGACTGTTATTATTTTATAGGTTTTTTTGTTTTTATTGTTTTTCAAAAAAAAACTTAATTTTTTTGTCTATAATTAGATATTAATTCCAATTTTTTATTTAATAAACATTCTTGGATTTGATTGTGTCAATATTTTCTTTCAGGCATAGTATACATCTTTTGGAAATATCATTATATGCAGGTGCTGTTTTAAGAATAAACCAGTTCAATATAAAATCATTAATTTCTTAATCTTTCAATTCCTGTATGTATTTTGATAGCATAGTGTGTTTTTAATACTTTTGTTTTTAAAAGAATTGTGGGGTGTTCTTTTGTTTTTTATTTATGCTATATTTTTTTAAACAGCAGTTCTAATCAGAAAATATTAAGTTAAGTTAAACTTTATAATGGCAACATCTAATGATGATTTCAAGTTGTGTTCAGATAGAACAAAACGAAGAAGAATTAATTCAAAGGTTTCAATAATACTTACAGAGCTATGTATGAAAAATGAGAATTGTGCTAGTATTTCCATGTTAGATAGAACTGTGGATGATATAAGTTTTAGTAAATCAAGAAAAAAACTTGATCAGAATGCAAATGTTCATGAAAAGCAAAATGAATCTATAACTATTTTTGATAGGTTAAATTCTTAAAGCGAGTTTTCAGAAAAGTTTTCTGATAGTATTGATAATAAATCTGATGTTGATTTTGATTATAGTAGGGACGATTCGAAAACTGATGAAATTGATGAAAATGTCAATGATAATTATAACTGCAATGACTGTACACTAAAAAATAAGTTGCGAGATTGGGCAATAACTTACAGTGTATCACACTCAGCTTTAAAAAGTTTATTGCACATATTGAGTCCATTACACTTCAATCTTTCTAATGACTCAAGAACTCTTTTAAGCACTCAGCGAACTGTAGATATTAAGTATATTGCTGGTGGAGAATATTATTACTTTGGGGTGCAGTATTGGTTGCTTAATATTTTAAAATTAAATCAGCCTGATTCTATAGTTGACCTTTTGCATATTCATATTAATATTGATGGTATACCACTGTTTAATAGCAATTCAGTTTCACTTTGGCCAATTCTTGGTTCACTGAAAGAGTGTCCATTAAGTGGACCTTTTCCCATTGCAATTTACAGTAGTACGAAAAAACCTACACCTCTTGATGAATATCTGAATGATTTTGTTTCAGAAATGAAGAGTTTAAAGCAACATGGTTTTCTATTTAATGGTAAAACTTACATAGTGAAGATTGATGCTGTAATATGTGATGCACCAGCAAGGGCTTTTATTAAATGTATTAGGCTTCACTCTGCTTATAACTCATGTGAGAGATGCATGCAGCGTGGCAAATGGTGTAACAAAGTAACACTGCCCAATTTAGAAGCACCACCAATTACAGACCTAACCTTTACTGAGCGTCATTATTCTGACCATCATGTAGGTTCTTCACCATTGGAGCAGTTAGGTTGTGGTATGGTTACAGAATTTCCTTTGGAATATATGCATCTTGTGTGTTTAGGTGTGATGCGCAGGCTTTTATTTCAATGGATTCATGGACCACGTGGGGATTGTAAGCTATCTCAGTTACAATTATCTATGATATCTAACAACTTAGCAATTATACGTAAACACATCCCCAGAGAGTTTTCAAGAAAACCACGATCTCTTTTAGAATATAAAAAATGGAAAGCTACTGAATTAAGACAATTTTTTTTGTACACTGGGCCTGTTGTCTTAAAAACTATTTTAAAAGACACAATATATTCAAACTTCCTTGATTTGTCTGTTGCCATACGGATATTGCTGAGCCCAAATTTATTGTCAAAAAATATTGCCTATGCTGAACAACTCTTAAAATACTTTGTGTTTTCATTTTCTAAGTTGTATGGTGAAAATCAACTTGTGTATAATATTCACTCTTTAATACATTTGCCCAGTGATGCTAAACATTATGGTGTTCTTGATAATGTATCTGCATTTCAATATGAAAGTTACCTTGGGAGATTAAAAAAATTAGTTCATAAGCCTCAAAATCCAACTGGTCAAATAGTACGCCGAATTATTGAAGGGCACTGCAACATCAATGACAACACTTCCAATAAGAAAGAGCCAATGTTGAAGAGAATTCATTTAGATGGTCCTATACCTGTTGATTATCGTTCTTATTTTCAGTTCAAACAATACCATGGACCTAGGTATTTTATCTCCACATCCATTGGAGACAATTGCTTTCAGATTAAAAGTAAGTTAGGAATTGTAAAGAATATTTTGCACAATTCTACCTTTGCTGAACCCAATAATGCTTTAGTTGTGTTTGAAGAATTTGAAGATGCTGAACTATTTTTTTCAGATCCAGTTAGTTCAATTTCACTTTCAATATATTTTGTGACCAAGCTTACTGGAATTAGACAAACTTTTCCTGTTGCTAGTTTGCTGACAAAGTATCTTCTACTTCCATTTAAACAAGGATTTGTGGCTTTACCACAGTTGCATTTATCTTAACTTTTAAAATATTTTTTTCAAGTCAATTTAAAATTTCTATAGTTTAAAAAAGAAAATAATTTATTACTTATACAACTTTAATATTACACTTTCTTTTGGTAATGCTTTGAGTGATTTTTTTTGTTTAGAATTTGTGAATGTACAAGTTGTTACTCCATAGATAAATAAATATTAAAAAAATTTTACTTTGATAAATTTAGTTGCAATATTAATTTGTAATATTTTTATTTGATTGAAAATATTTAAAGAATGGTGAGTATTATGACTACATGACTATTAATATTGATTACTAAATTTCAGCTGATGCAGTTTTGATTTTACTATACTAAAATGTATGCAATTGTTGAATATGTTGAGACTAAAGAGATTGATTTTTTGCCAATGAAGTGGATGGTTGATGGAAATAAACAGAATGTTAAAAGTTTAATTAAAGATAAAACTGCATTAAATTTTTACTATCCGCCAGTAAAAGCAGCAAGTAAAGTGTCAAATGCCAAAAAAATATGCAGTAACCCAGAAGAACACTGGCTTTTATACAAAGTGCGAATTCTTGGAACTGCAAGTTAGTACTATTGTTGTTTTTAGAGATCCTTCTATGAAGGATCTGGCTTTCTCTCTTAATAAGATTTTTAGAGCTCCTTAAGGGACTCTGATTTAGTCATTAATAAAATGGTTTTGCAATGGTAGAAAGGAGAGCACTCTTTTCTCCCATTTCTAAAACATTTAGAGCACTCATGTTTGCAAAGAAAAAATAATTGTTTAGAGCATAACACTTAGCTATTGATGTGTAAAATTTTTCACGGACATTGCATGTAATCAATGAAATGTACACAAAATATAATTTGTTCTAGACACTCTTAAAAGCGCAAATGAAAAAACAAAACAGTCTGAAGACACATCTAATGTTGACTATGACACAGATGATTATAATAACTGTAGAAATTTGGAAACACAAAAAATTAGGTTAGAGAATTCCAGTATAATTTGTTTCACTCATGTTCAGAGTTAAAATAAATGTAAATATATATTAATTTTTTTAATTTAATTTTAACTGTAGAAAAATTGTTTTCTGATTTACAGATCATTTTAGAATTTTTCATTCAAATTATTTTTAGCTTGCTGTCTATTGTTTCAATAATAAAATCAATTAATAAAATTTTTTAGTTTAATTTACAATATTTAAAAATAATAATTGTCACTTTTGTTTAGAAAAAGAAAACATTCTTTTGACTATGAAAATGATGTTGCTGATGATGAAATTGAAGACTCTTATCAAGAAAACAGATTGATTACGTAAAAAAATTAAATCTATAAAGTTCTAAATTGTTTATCTAAGATCATGAGACACCAAAAAATTATAAATAAATAAAATAGTATTAATAGAATGGTTTTTGTTATTTTTTATCACTTCAAATTTTCAGATATGAAGGTTTTTTAATAGATGGCAGGTGTGGTTCTTGGTTCTTTAATAGATGGATTGCCGTAGTAATAGTTTTAAATGTGAATATAGTTGGTAAATCTAGTACATTTATACCTATTTTGTTATCTTGTTGTTTCAGAAATACAAGCATCTCTATGGTTACAAAACCAACACCACCTCAACACTTAAGGGCAATACAATCAAGCTCACACTCATCTTTGTCTCAAAATGTGCCTGTATTAAAACACCTACCACAATCCAGTACCTCTGATCACCAGCCTAATGTAATACAACCTGAAATGTTACCCAGTCATTCAAAAAATGTAATGGAAACATCAGCTCAGGTGTTAAATTCAATAAACTCAAGTAAGCTTGTTTTTTAAAGTTGCTGAGTTCCATGATTATTAATTTTAAAAAAAAAAATTGAAGTAATTCAAATTATTGAAATAGTGAGATTATAACTTAGATTTTGAAATTGAGTTTTTGACTGTATTGTATAGCAAATTGTAGAGTATAAAACCAAATTTTTAAATATGATTTAGCTGTTCTTATGCAGAAGTTATTAACAACTCTTGAAGAAATAAAAGAAACTCAAAAGACTCATTCTGTAATGTTACAATCTATTATGCGAAAATTAAATACACCTCAGTTGGAAAATGATAATGAGTTGCCAAATGACATTCACTTTCCCCTTTCTAATATCAAAGATATTAATGATTTGGAGGAGCATCTAAAAGATCAATCAATAAAGAGAACACTGGTGAGTATTTTATTTTCCATGTCTAACAATATTATTTTTCATAACTTCATGGTTTATTTTATGTTTTATGAAATAAATAAGTGATGTGTAAACTAAATGTTTTATAATTACAACCTAACCCATGGCCTGGGCATGGTGTTAAACTGATCCTATATTGGCCCAGGTGAGGTTCTTTAGCTGTGGTAAGGTACTTAGTTAATTTAGCTGTGGTAAGGTATCAAAGTTTTCCATCTCCTAGGAGATGGAAAGCTTTGAGGTTAAACCCCCAATTTTAATGAGGAGTTTGTAAATCTAGGCTGAAGGGCCACTGTAGTTATGGGGGCCACTCATTTTTTATTAACAGTCTCTCAACTCTTAATTTTGACACACAAGCCTTGTCACAAAATTGCTGCATGGAGAAATAAAATGAGTGTGGTTCTTCCTGAGGTGGAGAGTGGTGGGATTGAACCACAAACCTTGTATTTACAAGGTGGATGCTCTACCACTACTTCATCTATACTTAAAAGCCTAATCATATGTGTTACCTCAAAGTCTTCGAAAAATGTTACATTAGCAAATGTAATTGGCTGTAAAAGAGTACATACATAATTCAATCATTTACTAATTTAATTCAACTTGATACTTTTTTCAGACTTGTATTGTATCCAATATTGGTGGAAGCTCACTAAATGATGCCATTAAAAGAATGATGAAATTCATTCTCTCTAATAACCTTGGAAGACTGTGTAATCTTTGCGGGCAATCTGGAAAAGTTTGTTTTTCCAAACTGGAAATATTTGAAGTTGTCTGTGGTATGTTATTCTATTCATATAATAATCTTGAGACGTGTAATTTAAAAAATGTTTTTTCTGTGAGTTTTGTCTTGTGAAATTTTTTTAATAAAGTTTGTGTATTAATACACAAACTTTATTAAAAAAATTTCATACCAGCAACTGCGGTATGGAAATTTTCAGCACTTAATCTAAACGGTCAAATCAAAACGTGTGTGTGTGTGTGTGTGTGTGTGTCTGTGTGTGTCTGTGTGTCTGTGTGTGTGTCTGTGTGTGTATATATATATATATATATATATATATATATATATATATATATATATATATATATATATATATATATATATATATATATATATATACTGTGTGTGTGTGTGTGTGTGTGTGTGTGTGTGTGTGTGTGTGTGTGTGTGTGTGTGTGTAATTCTTCTTTTGTGCGTTTAGGTGCAGTTAAAAGAAATGCATTAACGACTAATGCAACCCAAAAGGAGATCGAAGGCGAATTGCGCAGGTGGTTCGCTAACGCCCGAGACCGGGGCCAAGACAGCCGAAAAAAAAAAGTATCTGTAACATCTTCAGATTCTTTATTATCAGAAATATAGTTAGAATTCAATATATATATTCGACTATTAATTAAAGTATAAAGTATGCGAGGTTTACTAAGTTTCAAATACATTTGAGGATTGCCATGCGGTGATGGTCATACAGGTCGTAGATTGGTCCCAAGATGCACAAGTTAAGCTTAACAAACGGTCTCTGTGGGTCACATCCCAAGCAGTTCCCATGCGGGCCCCTTCCAAAAATAATGCCTTGCGGTTCCCGTGCGGGCCCCCTGGACAAAACCTTGTGGGTCCCGACTGGGATTCCCGTGCGGGACCCATACTTTAACTAACGTGGGACCCGTGCGGGTCCCGACTTGTTTGGCTGGCTGGGTAAGACTTCAAGAGAGCTATGCACTCTGAAAATAAATAAAGAATTAAACTAAAGAAAATAAAGAAACTAACTGATACAAAAACAAAACAAAAAAAGCACTGGAAGACTTCACACGATCACAAACGAAAAGACAATATGATTCAACAGAAGAGAGCATTTAAAACAGCTGACTGCACGAGAATGGATAGTAAAAACTAATACGCTTGAATTTAAAAATGATATATAAAAAAAGCACAGCTACTTCCACAAACTTCTGCAAACACAAAAATTAGCGATTAATCTTACGCAAGAACGATCATTGTATTGTTGCAGCTTGATTAGGGATTGATTTGGAAACAACCAGTTTGGCAATTTAAATAAAATTGTGGGAGTTCTAAAGATTTTAAAGTTGAATCCACTGAGGTCAGGGAAATGTTTAATTAGAAAAAGAATGTTCGGACAAAGATTTTGTTTGTTATATAAGATTTCTCAACTTCTGTATATTCACACAAAAATGTAAGTGTCAAACGGTTCTTAAAGATATTTTTAGTCGTGATCGTGAAAGCAAGTTTTACATTTTTTCAAATGTTAGCATGCTTTCATGCTGTAGGCTGTTAACATTTGTCCGAATCTCTCTCTGAACAAATTATAACAATGATTAGTTATGGTTTTAGGTTTTCTTTAGAAATTTTGCTTGAATTTTCTTCTTGAAGGGAAATAGGCTTTTCATCGCTACATTGTAAAAGTTTAATTAGCTTAACCCGCACATCTTATTGCTGCCTGACAAATTCAACGCCAATTTTTGTAAATTTACAATCAAAACAACCATCAAACACATACGACTCACAAACATTTTTCTAATTTAGAAAAAATTTTCCAATAGGATATGTCGTGCATTTTAAAATATTTACTAAACTTTCATGATTAAATGGCACAAATGTCAGTAATCCTTCTATAGCACATTGTTGTTTTTAAAGAGTTAGCAAACTTTTAAAATAGATTTTATACAGACAAGATTATGTAAAAAATGAGAGCGCAGCGGAACAGAACAAAGCTCAAGTTAAGGTACTCAATGATCACAAACCAATAAGGTTAACAAAATCAACAAAAAAACTTTTTGTCTACAGTTTTAAAAAGTCAGTACAAATAGGCACAGTTCCTTTTCTTGAACGTTGCTGCCAACAAATTAAAGAAGGTATAGTGCAGTAGCCACTTTCATCCAACCCCAAAATAGATGCGAGCTCCTTTCATGATAAAACCATAACAAATTTGTGATTGTTTTAATGATTATAGAATGTTCCTCTGTGTGAGATTAATGCAACAGTGCTGCTTAGAGGATAAAGCACCTTACGTCACATTGCCCGGAGTTGGATGGTACCTTCAAATCTGTACTCGATACACATTATCGACATTATATTCTTCATGGCAAAGCTCTGGAAGTGCGACATTCTCCAGAGTATTTTCTGTTATCATTGAAGTATAAAGACGCCAACCGCTGCCTTTGGCGAGAAATGCAGAAGCAATTTTATTAGGATATTTCTCGCATGTTGATTGTTTTTTATAACATTGGAGCTATTAAAATTGGTGAGCCTAATGCATTTTATCGGAAATAAGCTACGCTTACATTTTCAACAGTGAAGAGATGTCTAATCTACTTACCCATATGATTCCCAGCCATGTGAAGTTGGTCATATTGTGGACTGCTTGTAATTTAAATTTTGATATTGAAGTTAAAACAATGGTTTATATACTTATGACGCTATCACTAATCCAACAGCGTCAAATGTAATTTTTGCTGAGAAATAGTTACAATTATCTTTATAAAACAAAAGTTCGTTAAATGAGGACAAAATGACAATGTCTTCAGTAGAACTTGCATTATTCATTCAAGAGCCTGATCAAAAATGCTTTAAGCTATAAGTGAAGCTGATTTTAAAAAAATGTAAAGCATCTTTTTTAATACGTTTTCTAAAGCCCAAAAAAACTAGGATATAGGGATTTATTTTTTGAGAATCCTTTAAAAACTTTGCCTTGAAATGGACTCCTGGGCCAAGTGCACTTTTACAGAACTACAGATTATGAAAGATCGTTTTTTAAGTGATGCATTTATGTATGTATGTATGTATGTATGTATGTATGTATGTATGTATGTATGTATGTATGTATGTATGTATGTATGTATGTATGTATGTATGTATGTATGTATGTATGTATGTATGTATGTATGTATGTATGTATGTATGTATGTATGTATGTATGTATGTATGATTCTTGTATGACTCTAAAAGGTATTGGCTACTAATAGGCAAAAACATGAAGGGGCACTAAGTAGTGCTGAAAATGGTCAGCGCTTAACTTTTCTATGTTCTATAAATGCAATTGAAACATTTGTACAATCACTTTCTTGAAAAAAAAAATGAATTGATGGATTTAAAGTAAAGTAAAGAATTTAGCTAGGAATTAAAGTGGAAGACTAGTGAGTGAGATTTTCTTAAAACATTTTGAAAAAATTATCATTAAAAAGCAAAATTATTATTATTAAAAAGCAAATTAAATAAAAGTTCTGAGAATTATTATTATTTCTGCACGTTAAAGGGAATAAACCCTTGCGAAAAATTATTTTTTAGGTTTTTCAGTGAAGCGTTAAAGTTAAGTATGCCATCAAATGTAGCTCTCTCTAAATCGTTGTAATAAACTTATTTTCGATTTCTTTGCTCTAATAAGCAGACACCATATAAAATAAAGCATTCAGCCTTTTGTTTTAACTATGTTTTGTGTAATATTAGTTTTGCTTCATTCGTAAGAAAAGTTACTCCAAAAAAAATTTCTAATTTAAACAGCCTGTGTTTTGTAAAGCAGTCTGAAATAATACGCTGTTTCGTGCTTTTTTTACGGCTAGAAAAATGGCCTGTGTTTTCAGTGTATTTGCCATCATTGTAGCTAAATTTAACTTTCACATCTAATATCGGTAATCCCTTGTTAGTCAGCAATATTAACGCGTTTATGAATATTGTCGGCAATATTTGCTGAAATACTAAGATGTTTCAGAATGCAACATGAACAAAACTGATCTTAAAATCACTTTGACAAATAAAGGTCATAAATTCTATGAAACAAGACTTCTGAATGGAAACTCTTAGATTTTTATTACGAAAACACCTTTAAATTTGCAGCGCCTAGAAAACACAAAATTATTATTATTATTTTTTTTTTTGAGTTTTGCATGACCAATACTCCACAAGAATTGGTTAAAAACAGCTAAAGAGAGCGTAAGTTTTAATTCCAATAAATACACGTGCGATAAGCCTTCAAATATAAATTGAAGGGTTTTATTAATTATCTGTAAGTCTGCGTTGTAAACGCAACATGTGCTTATTTCATCATCTGATTGTACATGCCATTGTGTTCAGAGTTTGATATTCAGAAACATGAAAAATGTGTTGATAACATCCAATATGTTTTGTAAACAAGCAGCATATTCAAAAAAACTTAAATAACAACGAAGTCAAGCTACTAAAGAATTTAAGTTAGTGCAGAAATCTGATCGCGTTTTTCTACCTATTTTTCCCCCTATTTTTCCCCTATTTCGATGCCCACTTGTTTAGAGTAAAAATATCATTCCTAACATAAACTTTGTATTTAATTCTTAAAATTTTTGTTTGCGGCGAAAATAAGTCCTGGACATATCTGATCTTTGCAACAAGTTAGTTATAAAATTGATTTCATATCATAAACTTGTGTTGTAATAAATTTGCAGCTAAAAATGTCAATCTTGTGACTTTTTTAATTCTAAATTTATTATAACTCATTTCATTTCTTCACAAAGCATTTAATAGTAATTAATAACTATAAATAGAAAGTTTCTAATAGAAAATTTCTTTACAAAGCAATTAATTGCAATTAATGATTATTAAAGAAAAGTTAGTAACAGAAAGTAAAACAACATGTAAATATTAAAACACGAGCAGAAATCATGATGTCGTGAACAATAAAGTGTAGATTAGATATTAACAAGGTTACTAGACTTATATGTTGTAGATATTGTATGTTGGTAGCTAATACAGGATAACGTTAATTGGACTTTAGACATACTTGATTGATTTTTTATATTTTAACAATTTTTTTTTTGCATTCAGTTTTTAATTCACTATTTAAAAAACGAAAAGAGAGAAAGAATCATTTTTAATTCAATCTATGTTTTGATATTTAAAGTGATTTGTCAGGGTTTAAAAAACTTGAATATAATTTAAATATAATCGCGTATAATCCTTTAAAAGTATAAATAAAAAGTAATGGTAAATAGTTTCAACATTAATTTTATGCTTGAAAAAAGCCATTTAACTGAAGGAAAAACTAGAGAAAAAAAAGAAAAGGTTTTTGCAGAGTTTTTATTTGTAATTTTTTTTCCCCTTGAATAGACATTGATTTGGGCATGTGACCGCAGAGGTCGCTTACTTTTCTTTTAATTTAAATACAGCCAGTACAATACTGACTTTCAGTCCTTACAATAAGGTTCGTAGGACCTCTGTGACCATCTGCTTTAAAATCCTTTTTACTATTGTGAGTTTAGTTCAAAAATAGGCTAAGTTCTGTGTTGTGGTAGGAAACTCCGTAGTTTTAAAAAATATGATTCGGTGCTTGTGAAGACTCAGTCTTAGACTCTCATTTATGTTTTCATTTGAGCCTCACTTTAAACTTTCAACTGTTTTCATAAATTTCAAAAATGATTACTTTCACTTTTCATCTGCTTTTAACCCACTTGTTTTGTTTTTTTTCGCTAAGACATTTTTTTAAAGCAAAAATTATTAAATCAAGTTTTTGAAGTTTTAGTTAATTGCCCATAATGCTGGTTAAATCTGGCTTTTTAAGTTGATAAAAGGTTTCGAATGATAAGTATGAAAAATCCACTCTTTAGGTATTAGGTAATAAAGAAAATTGTTTAAATAACATATGTGCTGCATATTATATAATATATGTGCTGCACACTCACACACACACACACACACACACACACACACACACTCACACACACGTTTTAAGAGATTTAAATACAATCCTCCTACTGCACCCAGGGCTCTGTTATATGGTCCAAATTTATCGTTGCATGCACCTAGGGTTTACGGTCCAACTTTATGATTCCATCTCTTTGTAATTTGAGACAAACTCATATAATAGATATAAAAACTTAGATTTTAAATATCAAAGATTGTTGATTTGTTATTTTTGATTAAAAATCGGAATAATTCAGGTAAGTCGGCAATTATTTCAGAATGAAAACGTTATTTTAAAAAACCGTGTTTTTAAAAACCTCGTAATTAACATCTTCTTAAAAAGTCAATTGTTACCCTATTTCCTTTCTTATTAAGTGCGATGTGTAGTGTGGTGTTTGGTTTAATACATTAATAACGTAGAGGTAATAACTAATAACGAATTAAGTACAAATTTTTATATTACTGTTTAAAGATAGATTGATTTTTCAGAAAAAGAATTTATCTTTAATAGAAACTTTAAGTGTTCTAAACGTATAAAAAGTTCTGTTTATTAAAACAAAACTCTTTATGCGTTTGCAAAAAAGCGAAATCAATAAAATCAATACAACAAAACGACAAATAAAATTCTAACAATTACTGCATGCAAGCAACTTTTTACCAGGGGGTAACTTTTAATCCTGACGCGCTAGAACAAAATGTTAAGGAAATATGAAATCAGTCGAAATCTATAAGGATAAGTAACGTTTATTACAGTTGCAAGAACCTTTTTGTGCAGTGTTTCAGAATTTCAGATGTGAACTTTTCATTTAGAGCACAAAATTTTAATGATCATGTTACATCACTGCTCATAAATGATTTTGAAAAGGACTGTTTAAATAAAGATTTTAAGTCAAAAAATATATCCATAGCATATCCATCGCGTGGAGATAATTGTAAAAAGAGATCTTTCTATAAAAAATTTATCAGCATATATCTCTGTTTTTGTTTCTACAAAAAATTGGGCTTTATGAAGAGAAGTGTTCACAAAAATTATTATAAACAGCAAAACTCAGAGAAAATAATGTCATCGTTTAAAAGTTTTAACTTTTTATAAATGCCGAACGTTTGTTTCAACGCAAATGCTGAGTCAAGTCCTTGAAAAGCACCCTGGACCCTGGCTCCTTTTTTCCCAAAAATCAACTTTATAGTTTATATTAATGTGCATTGAGATGTTTTTAAAAAGTTTTATCTTACATTTATTACATTTACATGTTTAAACCATGGTTGCACTCATTCTTTTTGAGTTTCTTTAAATACATGTTTTCTTTAAATGTCTTAAATACAATCCCTCTCTAAGAATTTTGGAAAAAAAGTAAATTCATTTTTTATCTGAATTTTTATCGGAAAAATAAATTTACAAATAAACTTCCTTATTCTTGATATTCAGCAAACGTATTTAAGAGAAATGAAATTTTCTTTCATTTAGGTTTTAGCAAGACTTAAATGAATATCTATTAAATGTGTTTTTTTATAACAAAGATTGAATATTCAAGTTCATTTGTTTTTTAACCAAATGAAATATATTCAAATTATAAATTTTGCTTCTCAAAAACAAATTCACAACAAAGCAAGTTTTGCTAAACCCAAAAAAAGTTGGTTTACTGCCCAAAACTATGTTAATTAGCAACTTGGAGCGCATTTCGTAGTTGTGAATGCGTGCGACAATGATGACATCGCATTTATTTTAAAACGGATAAAAATAGATTTGTAACTTAATTACCAGGCCCTAAAACGTTAAATCTAAATAAGAAACTAAAACTAGTGCGTGGAAAAGCACTAACCAAGTAGTCGTGGGTTGTTCGAATTTCTATGTTGAAATCGCTAAAAACAATTCAAATTAGATATTTTTGGCATCTGCACGCTGTAATTTTTATTTTCAGCGTAGACATAAAACGTAGGCTTGAATGGGCGTTAGTTGGCAAAATAAAACGATATTAATGTAATAAATACATCACAGAAATCTTAGAAAGTGACAAAACTATGATTAAAGGATGTATTGTTATGGGATTTTTACGGTTGCAGTTTCTGGGACTGTTTACTCACTCATCAACAAAGCATCAAACTGTTTTCAATTAATTTATTATTAATAATAGAGTATTTACAAAAAGCATACCAGATGCTTTCATGTTAGTTAAAACAAAAGAATAAAACAAAAATTTTTAAATAAATACAAAAAAAAAAAATTTAACAGCAAAAAAAATTGCTAACGGTAAACAAAAGTTCGTCTGATATATGATTTTTATATTAACTGGACAAAGCGATAGAAGTATAAGAAAACTATAGTTTTTGCTCTAAGTGCGGCTAACGCTAAGATCAGATATCGAAAGTTACAGTAAAGCTGATATTTGATTTTCATTTAATTGGACAAAGCAATAGAAGTATAAGAAAACTACAGTTTTTGTTCTAAGTGTGGCTAACATTTACAGTAAAGTTACAGTAAGTTACAAAGTTACAGAGTTACAGTAAAGCTGGTAATTAATTTTTATTTAATTGGACAAAGCCATAGAAGTATAAAAAAACTACAGTTTTTGTTCTAAGTGTTCCACACTATAGGAAAACAACAGTTTTTGTACTAAGTGTTCCACACTTAGAACAAAAACTGTAGTTTTCAAATAATTCTATTGCTTTGTCCAATTAAATAAAAATCAAATATCAGCTTTACTGTAACTGTCGATATCTGATCTTAAAATTTCGTCAAATTGTAAAGTTTCAGCATCTTCATGAGAAGATTCACCAGTTTTTTCTCTTTTCGCTTCTTTCTTAAATTTCATGCGTCTGTTTTGAAACCAAATCTTTATTTGTCTTTCAGACAAATTGAGTTGCTTTGCTAACTCTGTACGACGTTCTTTTTTGAGAAAATGGTTGAAATGAAAGTCCTTTTCCAGTTCAACAAGTTGGTGTCGGGAGTATGTCATTCGCTTTCGTTTCGTATCAATTTCTCGACAAAGCCACGGAACGGCTAAAAAAAAAAACAGAACAGTAAAATCAGAAAGTTACATCACCACAACATTGTGTTGTTCAGTGCGGTCAGGATGAGAATAAAACTACTTTCCCTTTATGTGGTGACCATTAGTTTTCTTTTCCAACTTCCTACTTATCAAAACTGAATTGTTTCCAAAAATATTTGGTAAATGTTAAGTTAACAAGGCGTATTTTAAATGTGCGATCTTTTGAAATACATAAACATTGAGACTATGGTAAAGTTACTTCAAATCGCTTTAAATTGAAGTTTTCAGGTACTAGGATTAGTTTAATTACTAGGTTAGGTTAAGTCAAACTTTAAACATTAAAAGTTCAAAATAAATATCATTTTTTCCAAACCCCGTGTATTCTACCTCAGCTTTAAACAAATTACGACGCTGAGCTTTACGCATATCATCCAATTTGTTAGAAAAAAAAAAGAAAAGTTATGACCATTTCATTAAAGAATAAGAAATTATATATCTTATATAAAGATATGAAAATGCTAAAGTAATCAACTTTGTTACCGTTTACAGAAGATTGACCTATGCCAGCATAAGTATATCCAGAATTTAATCCTCCGTATCCATAAATATAGCTGGGCAAAGTTTGAGTAGATTGTCCGTAAGCCCATTGATTGTAGTCCAGGTGAGGTCCACCAACTGATAAAGATGGATTGTAGTACCCAGAAAGATTACCTGATTGTGTTATCGGAGTAAGAGACGAGTTTGGAAAGTAGGAGGGAATAGTTTCGTAGGGTGATGTTATAGAACTTGTTTCTGATGATTCTGACGACGTCAAGTAAGATTTCGTTAAAGAAATGGTTGAATCTAATGCGCTGTCTGCGTAACGAATTTCTGGACGATGCACGTTGGTACTTTCATTGAACAAGCGATAAGCGGTTCTTGTCGGTTCGTATTGTTGCATGTTAGATAATAAATTAAGTCAAATGATTGTGATAAGTTTTAAGCCAATATTAAGCAATAAAATGGTTATACGATAATAAAAAATATATATTAATGTAGATGTCTAATTCCTGCTTATAAATATAATGTTGCAAAGGAATGTTTTCGCACAATTTATACCAATCAATGAATATCGACGCAAATTCTTTGTGAACAAAAGAAAATCTCGTTGCGCATGCGTACTTATATTGGCTTTCTGGATCATTTTTTAAATTAATTTTAATTGCATGTTGTAATTTGCCTAAATTAAAAAACCACCATCCTGGTTACAAGCCGTGTTGCTTTTTTTTATAAAATTTTGAGGGCGGCTTTATCGGTTAAATTAGACCTGGTTACAGTAATACATCGTGTTTTAAAATTTGGACGTTGATTTTAATTATTTCGAAAATATTACAACAATAAAATGAACAACATCATCAACAAAAAAATTAACACGACTCAATTTTTTCAGATAGTACGCATTTTTTTGACAAATTTTATCTCCGGAAATCCAAGAACTCGTGCAGCATAAACCCATTAACAACTAATAGTATTTTTATTTTGTTTTTCTTTCGTAAGCGTTATTCCGATTGCATTTCGTTGTTTGTTCACACAAATATCAAAATAGCAAAAAAGTTCTTCAAAGGTATTGCAAAGGCAATGGTCTTCATAACTTTAAAGTTATAAAGATCTTCATAACTTTAAAAAAGTTTAAGAACTAAGGTGCTTTGTATCTTCATTATGCATTTTAGGTCTACTTTATACAATCAGTATTATTCATAAAAAAAAAAAATCCGACTGAAATGTGACAGTAAGAGAAATAGTAAATAAGTAATTAGTAAAATAAAACTTTCGACTAAGCTTTAGAAAATATTAAAAATGCGAGTTAAGGACGATTTTACGCTACCTCAATTAGATTGAATCTAGTTAACTGTTATCCAAAATCCCTACATAGTGTCAGCTACACAAGCTTAAAGAGTATTTATGAAAAGTTAATGAATGCGCAATGAAATTAAATTCGGTAATACAAATTAAAATGATATAACGCAGCACCGCGATCGCATTTCAAAAGAATTTAATTATTTGAAATAAGAAACAACGACTTAGATGCGCGCGTATTTTAAGTATTCAGAACTACGCAATTATGAAAAAGAAATGACACAAAAAAAGTTATCGTTTGAACGGCGTTAACTGCTGTAGCAGTTTGAGCTAACGAAAAAGATGAAAACTTTTATAGAGGTCTCTTGATGAAAATTTGAAAAACAGTTTCATATTGATCGAACATTTTGAAAAATTGACAAAAACATAAAATGTAATTATTTGCTTACAACTTTGTAATAATAAAGCGAGCAACAACATAAAAAAGCTTTCTAATTACAGCTTTATTTTTGCTTACTCTTAATATGGAGAAGAAAAGATGTTTTGGGCAGTTTAACAAGTTTTAAATTTCTTGCTCATTTTCATCTCTCAGTTCATCCTCATACCTCCGCTATGCCTTTCCCCCAATCCTTTGCTCCTCTAGCTTCTTTACATTACAGCCGTATTTTTATTTTACACCCTACAACCACTTGTTTTGTGCTTAAAGATTTTTATTTGACTGAAGTTTATTTACAGTTGAGGAAGAAAAGAAAAATAAAGTTATGAAAATGACATAAAAAATTGTTCTTAAAAAGTTCACTTATGATTTTTTTTAAAAAAAAGCCATTAGAACTTCTTCTAAAATGATTTTTTTTAATTAGGTCAGTCGCTAGATTTATTTGCACGCCTAATTGCGGAGTTAGAGCTAACTGTTTATCTCTAAGCATAACAGTACTGTTATAGATTATGCGCGAGTTTAATCTTTTTATACACATTTTAATCCAGTTAAATTTTATAAGTTTTATTTTATGAGATAGTTGATCGTTCATTAGATATATTTTCCCGGAATAAAGAGTCGTTTAAGTAATTAAGTGGACGGGGCGCTTGTAACAAAGCCTGATAAGTTTTGGTCGTAATTGCACACTACCTCGGATTTTGACGTAATTTGTATCCATTTCAGTTTTTTTTATTCATATTTTCTGAAATACGCCAAGGTCCCACGGGTTATAATTTTTTTTTTTAATGTAGCGCAACCACATTTTCAATTATTGTAGTAATTGTTATTGACTAAAGATTCAACTGGTAATAATAAAATTCAGGTTTGATTATTTTGATGACAGTATTTGCGTGCCGTGCAATTAATTTACTGATTTGTAAGCGCAGTGCCTGAGCATTTTTGTTATATGGGTAAGGTAACTAGGATGTTGGCTCAAATCTTCTTAAAGTTAAAATAGCGCCATTGAGTGGAGCTATAAACAGATACATTAGATGCCTGTATGCATTGTTGTCAGTCTGATTTAACAAGGTCATTGACAGCTCGACAATCTTTATAAACTGACTTAATGCAAAAAATCAGGAGTTAAAGTTATAGTAACCTTAATACATAAAATAATATTCAAAAGATATGTTGCCCAACACCTTAAATTATTTTATGACAAAAAATTGCTGAAATCCTTAACAAACGTTAATGTATCAAAAATAACAAAAAAAAAAAGCAAAAAAAAAACAACATCAACTTTGAATTGCTCATTCTATATTTTTATAAGAAAGATATTCTGCCTTTTTTTTTTAAAAAAAAAACACACGCTTTTTTGAAGTAAATTTATAGTTAGTCTTAGTAACAATAATAGTTACTAATAAAAATTAGTCTATATATATGGTCACCTATACATATGGTTATCTTTACATATGATTATTTTTACAATGATGACCATCGTATGATTAGATGATAAATAAGTGTGCACAGCAGCTTAAACCTTTTTTTAATTTCTCAACCATCATTTATAGAAATGTTAGAGAAATTTTTTATAAAAAAAAAGGTTGCTGTTGTACTAAAATATGCACCGATAATTCTAAGAGAACAGCGATCATCTTGAAGTCATCAATAATTTGCAAAAAATAATTTAAAATTAGTTTACAAGAGAAATGTAAATTAGTTAGAAAAATTTGAAAAAAAAAAAATCACGACAGGAATCCATTAAAAGTTTGAAAAATATTTAAAATTTATCTATGGCGCATATTCAGTATTGTCTCTTGAGTAAAGCCTTTGCAAAAGTATTCGGGCATGTTTTACTCATCGCGCCCAAAGCATTCTCCGTTTAAAATCTTTTCATAAGTTGAACGACTGATTTGTACGTTAAAGTAAAGAATCCGTGCATAAAGAGCGTGCGAAATAATTGAAATAATTGAAATTTATCTTCTTCTGGACAGTTTGGTTTAAAGTTTAATCAACTAAAGTTTTTGTTTGAAGAAAAGGGTATAGTTTATTTTTTCATTCAGTTTAACAACCAAACTGTTTTTTTTTAGATTTATGGATTTATTATTTTCAACTTTGGCAGTAGTAGAAATCAACGATGCGGTGCATATTTGAAGTGATTAAGACAGCAGCTTATGTTTTATTTATTTTTAATAAATCCGATTAACTAGATTATTTAGAAAATGATCTGAGAGCTTTGAAATTGTGTTGCGAGAATTGGTTCATAAATGTGTTCACTTAGCAGATTGTTTCATTGCTTTTACTCCAGAAGGTAATGATTATAACATTAGCCCGTGACATGCAACTCTTTCTATTTAAAGGCTATTTATCACGTGGAAAACACATCGACGTTGTCGGCAGACGATGTCCGTGTTGAAATTGAAAGAGTGCTACAAATCATAATAACATTTGATTCATAAAAAAATATATATAACTTCAGATATTATTATCTACAACTTCAAAAGCTTGATTATGTTTCAAAATCCAAACATCTCAGTCCGTTTTCGTTTCATTAACAGTCTAAATACTTGGTATTTACTTGTGTATTTTTTAAAGTTTTTTTTTGATATTATTATTATTTCGCAGTAGAAACTTCTTTAAATTGCGAGCGTTAAAATCACCGGTCAAAAGCAAGCTTCCGTTGCGTTGAAATCACCAGTCAAAAGCAAGCTTTGAAATCCTTTGTCAAACGCAAAAAAAACAGTCCTTACTTAACGATTGCTTGCAACATAATTTATAACACAAGTAAATTTTCCAGTAAGTTGATAGATTACATAAGCTGTTAGAACAAAATTAAAGGAACTCATGAAATATTTACAATTTAAAAAAGCCATACTCATGAATAACGCAATATTATCCATAAATTTAAAATTGGGGAGAAAAACGTTTGATGCTGTTATTTTTAATAATAATTAGGGGCTTTCTTTCCTTTTTGGGAATAATACAGCTGTGACGAAAATTATTATTTCATATATAAAAATATAAACCTCTTTATTTAAAATCTTTCAAAAACCGACAGCGGTAAAAACGAAAAAATAAAATCATAAATACGAAATTTTGATCGTTATTTTGTATTAAAATTCGAAAACAAGAAGTAGTTTCAAGGATTGAAAGCAAGCTTTTGATCAGTAAAAAATGCAAGAATTAACAATTGTGCTTTAAAATGCACTTGAATAACTTATTCAAAGAGCAACAGTTAAACAAAACAAATTTGGTGTCGGAAATACCAAGTGCACCTCCCGTATGAGATATAAAACGCATGCTTTCTACTTTTCTCACAAAAAGTGACTAAATTTTTTTATTAGAAAATAATAGCATTTGTGCTAAAATATTCCATTACTAGAATATATATTTTTGCTGTTTTTTTATTTTTTACATTTTATGTTAAAAACTGTAAATTGTTTTGCCTAACTAAGTTTGCAGGCGGCGGATGTCGTTTAAACATGCGATACTTTCCATTCCACACGGACTTTTGTTTGCGTCATTTAAATTCAAGTTTTGTTATTAAAGAGAGCAGTTTATAAAAGACGCGATCGAGAGTAGAAATGGTCGCGCTGATATTAATAAAAAACCGGTATAATGTGCTGTCATTTTCATTTTTCATTTTATTTTCTGGATTTGCTTTTGCTGATCTCTTTAATATCAATAGTATAGCGCTTTATGAATCATCAGAATATGCTTATGTTGATCAAGGTGTTCTTCATGTTAATCCAAAGACAACTCTCAAACTAATAATATTTGGTACCGATTTGAAATCATTTTCCTTGTCTTTCTCGGATGTTACAAAAAAGAAAAACGAAAATTGTGACGATGATCGATTTACTCAACCTGCTACGATTTCCTCTAAAGATGGAAAGACTGCTATATTTTCTCAAAATTTTGATGTAAGTACAAATTTAATTTTTTAATGGATGTCAGTATAGAATGTATCTAGCTACCTAGTGTGTTAAGCTATATGTATGTAGTTTACTATTTTATATCTTTTCTTATGAATTTCTTCTAAAATACACAGCTAGCTTAAATTTTGTTGAGTAAGTCAATAAAATCAAATTAGGCTTTTAGATAAAATTTGGTATTTAGTAATATGTGCTTGTTAGTTAAATATAATTATCATAATTTTCATACCCTGATAAGCCTAATATATTTTTGCAAATTATTGATATAGAAAATCACTTGTAATTTTTATGGAATAAAACCATACTCTCTATTTTATAATTAAATTGGAGGAAAATTTTACCAAATTGTTACAATTTTAATTTTAAATTCAATGGTTTTAAATAGCAGTATATTTAAGGAATACCTATAGTATAGTCTATTAAACTTGATATATCTAGTAACTTATTGCTAACTAAGATTTTTCTGTTGGCTACCAATCACAAGTTATTCAAAATAAATTCTATTTATTGCTAACTAATAGAGAAATTTTACCTATTTGTCTTTTGAAAGTTTTAAATCTTCTATTATCAATAAAAATATTTCAGGAGAAATATTTTGGATTTTTTTATTCTTAAGTTTGTATTGTTGTAATGTGTCAATAAAGTTATTTAAAAAAAAAAAATTAGAGTATTTTATACAAATAGTTTATCAACAGATTTTAAGATAGCTGTAATACTTTTACTTACAAAATTACTTATTTCATAATAAACTAGCAATTATTTTTTGTTTGTTAAAAAAGTTTTAAATTTTCCATTATTATTTTTTAATTTCCATGCAATTTATGTACAGTTTTTTTTTTTCTTTTATAAAAAAAAAACATTTTGATTTCTAAAGATATGTTTTTTTAAAGCTAGTTATTATAATTAAACCTGTTGTTAAAGCTAATACAATTGTTTTTTTGTTTTTTTTTTTGTTTTTTACTCTGACATTGTTTTTTTTTAATGAGAGTCATTAACTTATTCTAATATGTTTGCATACTCTGGACTATTTATGGTTTAATAAAAAGATAATTTATTCTAAGCCTTCAACCAATAGAAATTTGTTACTGTTTATATAATTTAATATTTTTTTTTTTTTTTTTTATAAATCAATTCATTAAAGAATTTTTTTCTATTCTTTGTGTTGCTGTATGATAAATTGGTTTCTTTAAGAAAAAGGTTTACTATAAGTTTTATATTTGTTTAGTTGTAAACTCATTTATATAACTAGTGCAGTTTATACTTTTCAAATAAAAATAAAACTATTTAAAAATGTTTAATTTGTTATATTCATTTTACTGTATTACTTGTTTGCAGATTTGTGAAGATATTTTAAAATATGTATCAGTTGTCCGGTAATTTTTATAGGTATTATCTAGAAACTACATTGTACTTATTGATCAAATCAAAGAAAAATAACATTTCTTATAAGGAATCTATTTTGAGAAAGTTCTTGACATCTGTAAAATTGACAAGTTGCTAATGAATTAATGGATCAGACCAAATGATTTCTTTTCAGCTCTATTATCTTTTTAAGTATTATTTAATTTACTTTGTCTTTCCCAGGTAACTGACTCTCAGTTCTTTCTATGAAAAGAGTTAAACAGCTTAACATTATCCTAATCACTGTGAAAGAGAAAGGTTCAAGTTTTTCTGCATGTGAAGCAGGCAAGTGTTGGAGTTTTGGTTGCAGAAAGATGGGTGAAGTTATAGAATTTATTTCTCCCTTTTCACATGTGCAGTTTTCCAAACATTCTTTCAACCTATGAAAACTGTTGAATTTATATATAAGACTTCACCAAAAGAAAATGTTTAAAAATAATTGAGTTTTAAAGAATTTAATTAATTGAAATAATATTTACTCAGTATTATTTTATATATGCATTTATCTTATATTTGTTGTAATAAATATTCTTATTTGTTCCTTGTATACTTTAGTTTATAAAAGTAAAGTGTTATGTTATTCAACACAGTAAAAGTGTTTAGAAAGAAGTTCTACTAAAAGTATTTGGTATATAATAAATAGTGAAATGAAATAAACAAAGCAGTAAACTGAATGAAAAAATGTGGTTGAATGTTAAATTAAATAGTTAAGTGTGCAGAATTTAACAAGATACTAGAGTATATAAATATATATGTAAAATTTTGATTTACTTTACACTAAGTAATGCATTATAGTTTAAAAACAGTTTGCTTTTTTGAACTAACAGTTTAGGATAAAGATTAAATAAGGTTAAATGTAACTTATGAAACTGTCAAATACCATAATCTTGTCAGGAGTTTTGTCAAGATTCCAAGTTTTTTACATTCACTATCTTCTGTGACATAAAAAAAGAAAAAAATTTAAATGTAAATATGTAAAATTTTACTAAAACACAGAAATTTAAATGGTTTAGAAAATGGTATCATTTTGACATTTTGTTTTCTTTTATTTTGAGTTACGTATTTTTTTGAAAAATGTTTGTTAGACTTATGATTTGGTAAAATTGCAACTCTGAGTTTTGAAAATACTTTAGCATTAAAGTGTAAAAGATTCTTTGAAATCAAAAAGTTAGCTTTAAAAAAAATGATGTTTGGTTTAAATATTAATACTTTAAACCTAAGTTATAAGTGTATATTTGACATTTAATGCAGCATCTAAAAAGGTTTTAACCTTCTTTAAATGGTTATTTGCTTTTGAAATCAAAACCTTTTAATCTTCATTCCCTTGGTGAAAAGCCACTCATCATCCCTTTTTTTAAATACTTTAAAATTTTTATTAGGTATAGAGCAAGTAATTATTTTTTTTGTCTTCTTATAGAAATATTCTGATGTTATTCTTTACCCGTGTGTAAAACCGGATATCAATCAAAACAAGTCAAAAACAGAGAACAATACTCACATTGGTTGGGTTCATCAGGGTAGTGATGACTATGTGAAAATCAAGGTATTAAAAAGCTCATTTGACCTTCCTTTATGGTTCAAGATCGTTTTATCAACTGTACTTATGATGCTTTCTGCAATGTTCTCAGGATTAAATTTAGGATTGATGTCATTTGATATAAATGAGCTGAAGATTATAAGTACAAGCAGTTCAACACAAAATCAAAAGTATGCTAAAAAAATTATACCTGTGCGACGTCATGGAAACTTCTTACTTTGCACGCTACTGCTTGGAAACACCTTAGTTAACTCCACATTTACTATAATATTAGACAGTCTTACAAGTGGTATTGTGGCTGTTATTGGCTCTACATTAGGGATTGTCATTTTTGGGGAAATTATCCCACAAAGTATATGTTCTCGATTTGGGCTTGCTGTTGGTGCTTATACAATATATTTGACAAAGTTGTTCATGATAATTACATTTCCTGTTTCATTCCCAGTAAGCAAAATTCTTGACTGCATTCTAGGCAAGGAGCTTGGTAATGTATACAACAAGCAGCAATTGCTAGAGATGTTGAAGCTGCAACACGAATACGACGATTTAGAACAAGACGAAGTGGGTATTATTTCTGGTGCTCTAAAATACAGAGAGAAGAAGGTCTGTCAAGTGATGACAGCTTTGGAGGACTGTTTCATGCTGGATGAAGAAGCTGTTTTAGATTTTAAAACAATGTCATCCATAGTTCGGTCTGGATACAGTCGCATTCCCATCTTTTCTACTCAGAGATCAAATATTGTAGCTGTTTTGCTTGTAAAGGATCTGGCGTTTGTAGATCCAGATGACTGCATCCCTTTACTGAGTGTTATTAAATTTTATAACCACCCAGTGCACAAAGTGTTTGATGATACAACACTTGGCTCTATCCTTGAAGAATTTAAAAAAGGCACAACACATATTTCTATTGTTATGAAAGTCAACAATGATGGAGAAGGTGATCCATTTTATGAATGCATCGGTATTGTTACTTTAGAAGATATTATAGAAGAAATTATACAAGCAGAAATTGTGGATGAAACTGATGTATATGGTAAGGTATATGTGTTATTTAGTTCTATTTTTAATTTATTTTTTTTCAACACAATGCTGTTAGGCTTTCTTAATTCTTTTTTTTTTTTAACCTATTTTTAAAGAATCTCTTTTTAATGTTGACTATTTAACTCAGATGTTGTTATTTTACAACTCAATAAACTCGTTAAGTTATCTGATTTCATTGTAATTGTTAAAGCAGAATTAGTTTTGTTATTATAGATAAGAATCCCTGATATAATTTTTGTTTTATCAAATATTTTATCTAGATGCAAAATTGCTTTTAAAAGTTATGAATTATATTCAAACCTTTTCAAAAAGTGTCTTTGTATTTATAACTTAGAAAATTATCAGCCATTAGGCTGATAAATATAAAATTCATTTTGTTGACTGTTTCATTTTTCTTTTTTGTTCTTGCTACATTGCTTTTGGTCAATAGTTTTTTAACCAAAGTAATGTTAATATTCAAAAAGGATCTTTTTTAAGATTAGTTCACTTTTATAGTGAAAATATACACACACAAAAAAAGGATATCAATGAACCAAAAATTGTCAACTTGGTGATTGCTCACTTTCCATCAAATATTTTAAAATATATTTAAAGTTATTTAACAATTTAATTACTATCGTTAAAACTTTTGTTTTTTGGTACATTTAAAAATATTTATTTAAAAAGTTAGAAAGTCATTTTAAAAAATTTATGGATTTAGTTACTAATCAATAGTAACTAAATCCATAAATTTTTTAAAATTCGATATCTAAGAATATCAAATTTCAAGAATATTCAAGAATATCAAATCTCATGTGCTTTATGTTATAACGTAAGTTTTTTTACCCTAAAATGAAATCTTATAACGTTTTAACAGTATTCAAATTTTTAAATCTTTTTGTCTGAGAAATTTTGGGAAATATTTTTGACTGAAATAACAAAATTTCAAAAAGTAAAAGAATATATTTAGCTGCTGTGGCAGGTGCAAATCTTTATCATCTTCTTGCAATAGAAAATATTTATCATCCTCTTGCAATAGCTTTACATGTGTTTTTAGCAAACTTAATATTGCTCTTTTTTGTCTATTGTGTTATCAATTTTTAATGCAGTTAGTTGGCTACTAGCAGTTATTGGCAGTTAGTTGCAGTTAGTTGTAAAATCAATTTTTAATGCAGTTAGTTGGCTACTCTTTCTTATGCAAAGAAATATGCTTCATTAATAATTTTTTAACTTTTTTTTTAACTTCATGTTAAGCTAGCATTAGATTATAGTCTACACTTTTCTAATCTTAATATAATGACTAACTACTTAATAAAACATTTAAGTTTACCAGGTCTTGTTACTGCAATCAATACATCATTAATGTAAGTTGATATATAAATATCTTTATTGTCCTACCAGCCATGTTACCAAAGAAAAAAATATACTAATCTTTCTTTAACTTTGCTGCTTTGGTTTCATCAGGTAAATCTTTGGTAGCATTAGAATATTGCATGATTTTAATGCTATCTTTATGTTTAAATGTAAACTGAGCAAGGTCTGTTAATTACACGATAACCCGAGCACCTAAAACAATGATCGAATTGGTTAATGGGCAAAGACAGTTAAGGAATCGAAATCGATAAATTATCGGGTACCCCTTTATTGAATTATTTAATACCCGAAAACCCAAACCCGGTTTTTGGCTTAAATGAAACAAGTTAAAAGATGTCAAAATTAATGCAGTTTTTGTACCAAAACTTAACTTTCTAACCACATTAGTTGCCTTAGTCATCATAGAAATAAAACACCGGCAAGTATAGTATTTTCATCTTTGAATTTTTGCCTACCACTGATTACGAAATATTTAAAATTTGGAAATGTAGAGTTTGTTTTCATGAACTTTTTAGCGTGAATTAAATTGAAAGAAATCGGAACCAAGGTTTAAAAAATCATTTTCTATAAATTCTTTGCATTCTTCAATATCATTTATGTCCAAAACTTAAATTGCATCAACAAGTGCTTCCTAGATGTCATCATCCGGCTCTTTATTTGGAGTTGATAAGTTGATAAGCTGCTCTTGGTGAAGAGCAACCTATCAGCCTTCAGAGGATCCATGCAATTTGTTCCCTTTGTGACGTGCAGCGCTGAACAAGCGCTCTGAGGATGCTAAACTTCCAGTAATGCTCAGGATGGAAAAGGCAGTCTTGGAAAGAATTGGATAGACGTTCCGTTTTGCCAACCATAACTGCAATGGCTTTCCCATCCATGCAGAATCTCCCGCAAGATCCTTTTCCAAATTGTGAGTGTCAAAGGCTGTCGTCGACAGAGAATGGTTCATTCTCGGAGTCGTCTTCCCATTCATTTTTGCCGAACAATTTTGATAAGAACTCCTTGACAGCTTCTTTAAAAACCTTAACCTAATTCTGACGATTGAATTTAGTTTCTTTGAACTTTGTTTTCAAGAACTTAGTTTGAAAAAGATAAAGGAGAATTTAAAAAGAGTTAGAGTTTTATGGGCAGAAAGACTCTCTCTCCTACACATGCACACACACACACACGCGCGCACACATCAAACTCGCGCATATTATCCTGGTTGAAAAGAGAATCTATTGTGAGTATTCTGCCTTCCCCCCTCACCCTGGAGCTTCTCTCATGAGAGATTGAGAGATTTTAAGTAACTTTAAGCGATTTACAGCGATAATTGGAGCTTTTAAGTAACCTATCGATTTACAGAAATTTTAAGTAACTAACACAATCTATTTGATAATAAGTGATATTTGCTACAAATCGCTGATTTGAAGCAAATATCACTTATTATCAAAACTGCTAGCGGCCATCATTATCATTGATTACCAAAATTTTAAAATTACAACCTGACATAATTTCAAAAAAACGGAAAAGGAAACAATTCTGAAAACACACGATGCTTTGCAATCGCTTTTACTGGATTCAGTTAACCTTAGATTTGTTCGTAGCAACCAATCAAAGTCTAACATTTCAAATAAAGGGTAATTTTGCTTATCAGATTGCACGAATTGCATGACGCAATATATAAAATTTTGTTTAACTGCCAAAATGCCAAGTGAAAATACGATTATTGTAGTAATATTCCTCTCTCGGTAATTTTGTTAGAAATATCAATTATTTTTAAATAAAATGGACCTTTTTCACAAAATAACCTACAACAAAACCGTTCGGGTAATTTATTTTTAACGAAAAGTCTTCGTAGAGCGCAATTCGCTCTACATAGCCATAAGCTACTCAGACCGCAATATTGTACACGCATGCGCAATTATTTTATTATAACAGTGTGATTTATATTTCACAATAAAGCTGGTTGGATAGGCGGTTAGGGTTAGGGTAAGGGATAGGGTTATGGTTAGGGTTAACATCAACAAGATTTAGCGCATGCGTACAAAGTATTGCGTTCCGAGTAGCATATGGCTGCACAGAGCGCATTGCTCTTCAAGTAGCAACGGCCTTTTTTTAACGGGTAATCGGGTTCGGGTACCAATAGGATCTATAACTTTCGAGTACCGATAAACTAAGTTAACCGAAGAATCGAGTCAGGTCGGGTATGAAAAATCTCAACTACCCGATCTTATCGGCGTTATCGGTTAACACCTGTTCAGGTAATCGGGGTCCGATAAAATTTATTTAGGTTCCTATCGGTTATTTAATAAAACCAATTTAATATCAAAATTTAATTATTCTTTTTTAAGTATACTTATAACAGTCTAAAATGTGAGAGATTTTTCAAAAGGAGTCCAAATTTTTTTTAGAGAAAAAATAATTTTGTGACGATACTGTATTTCAAATGACTTAATATTTGTTGATAAATTTATTTGGATAGAATCAACAAATTCCTAGAGCACTCCTAATATTTTGACCATTTTTTCATTGGTAGATGATAAGTGAAGACCCCCTCTGGGATTTCATTTTTTTGTGAAAATTTAAAGTTCATTATGCGTGTTAATTAAAAAAGTAATTAAAAAAGTAAAAACTACTAAATGTTGTTTGATGTTAGAATTAAGTTTCAATGCAGACTGGGCTGGCGCCATTATTCTTCTAAATGTTAAGAGACATTTTTAATTGTTTTCAGCCTCAGTTCAAACGTTCTGCTGATAAGATTTCATGATTTTAAAAAAATATAAATTTAAAAGCTTGAATTTCAACAGTCATCAGTGAAGTTGTACTTAAAGCTTTCCAGCTCTAAGAGAAAAGTTTAAGCTCACAAAAATGCTCAATAAAGTTAATTAGACTGAAAAATTGCCTCAAAATTTTTTAAACAATAAAAAATGTCTAAAATATAAATCATTAAATTATTGAATTGTAAATTGTCTTAAATCAAAATTAGACCTTACCCCTACCTCTATTTACCTTTTGAGCTAGTTTACTGATACCCCTTTCCCTTTTGGCAGAAATGTCAATGTCATTTTTGTTAAACTCATCAATTTCATCCTGCATTACTTCCTCAAAATTCAGAAGAACACAGGTGTAGAAGAAAGAAATTTTCAAACAACGCAAAACAGAGTTTTTGTTCTGGGGTGAATAAGTGTCAGTAAATAAATGTCTAATTTTTCTTAAACAGTTTTCAAATTAGTTAAGTAATTGAAAAATAGAAGACACTTTATTAGATCCTCTACCACTCTGAGTTTCCAATCAGGTTTAAATAGAGGTTATCTTCATTTTGCCTTTAGTTTTATGTCAATTGTTCTTCGTATCAACTTTTTTTGTGTTTCAAGAACAAAAGAACTAAAAGAACAAACATCTGTTTTCAGGTTTCCAAATTCAATATTGAAGATTGTAAAAAATCGCTTTTAAATTTAGAAAATGAAGTATCCATATTGTTTTTAAAAAGCTTCCAGCTTTTTCACATTTTTACAACATTTTTAGTTCAGATGGAAGATATACTCTAGCACTCTCCCATAATGTAAAGACATTCTTTATATTAATTAATGAAATCCACTATTAAGTTGATGATTTCTTTATCACCTGCAGTTTGTCTAAAGCCTCCGTACTTTTCAGATGTTAGAGACCTGTTTTTGAAGAAGCTTTTTGCGGTCTTTTTATTCCAACATGTAATGGCAAAAAATGTTTTTTTACAAACTGGAACTGTTTTACAACTCCTGTCAGCAATACTATAGTTTTATGTTTTTATAAAAAATGATTTTTTATTTTTTGACTTGTCTTTTTTGCTTGAGTTGACTTAACAAACTTCAGAAGAAAGCTTCCTGTTTAACTTTTAATTCTTCATTGAAAAGCTTCTTAAAAAAACCTGAAAAAAGTTTAGTATGTAAAGATGGGTATAAAAAACAAATATTTCTACTTTTGTTTCATAATATTATTTTGGGAACTATTAATTGATCTTTAGAAGAAAAAAAAAATTTTTAAATGGATTGATTGAAACTCACAGCTAATGATATTAATAATCCTGAACAACAAATAACTTGTGTAATTCTAACTGAGCTCACCTATATTATTAAGGTTGCCAAGATTACCTGTTTTTATCTGCTGTTGTTGTGTCTACAAGTGATAACAGGTATTTTCCAAAAGACAAATATCTCCGGTGCTTTTTCTCTTCTATTTTGCCTATTTTCAATCTTTTCTTACTTTTTCCAGGGGTTAAAGAGCAAGAAAATGTTTCCAATTCTGAATCTATTATTTGTTTAGAAGGCATTTTGAGGGTGAGTTTGTTACAGAAGTAGCTACTGCGCAAGTGTTAACCTGTGTTTTTGTTGTACTTTTTTCTGATACTTTATCCTCTTGTAAAAACTTCATGAGTTTAGTTTTGAAAATATAGTGGATTTAATGCATGCTGGCATGGTTAGACTTGTGCCATTTCCATTATGGAATTTAAAAGTAACCAATAACTCCAGCAAAATTTGACTTAAGCTCCTTTTGAAAAAATGCTTTTCAATTTGAAAAAAAAATTCTTTTAGGTTGTTTTTTTATCTTATTTAATTTGTTTCAATTCATGACAGTATTTATTTATTTATTTTTCAAACTTTCAAATTTTTCTGACTATAATTTCATTCAGCTATTAAAATCTAATTACTGATTGGTCATTTTGCAATAATAATCTGTCAAACATTTTTCCATCTGAAACTGGAAAATCTTGTAAAGTTATAAAATTGTAAGATTTGCTTGTAAAACTCTATCCATGATCATTATTTACTATCTTATCTATTTATTACTATCGTATCTAGCTGCAGTAGTTCTCTGGTTTTTATGCATCCTGTTTGTTATAAAAATGATTTTTTTTATTATAGTGTTAATGTTGAGAGCTTTTTAATGATAAAGAAAGGAATAAATAATGGTTAAAATACAAGCATGTAGAGATATGAAAATAAACTGAAAATAATTGTTTTTGGATAAAGATACAGGAAATGTACACAGAGACTGAATTTGATAAAGGACACACAAAAATACAAATAGCAAAGTTAAAGAATCAAGGTATAAAATGTTGAGTTGATAGATGATGCTTTGAAAAGCTTTAAAATCCAGCTTTTTAGCAAAGTTGTAAACAACTAGTTGAAGAAAAGGAATTGGGAAGTATAGAATGCTCATTAAATAGGGAAGAATTAGAAATAGCAAGATCAAAATCATGTAAAAGCCAAAGTTTCCCAAAAAGGAAAAATTTCTCAAAAAAAAATGTTTCTTTTTACAAATTGGCAATATATACATGAACTTGGAAAAGTGCATTCCAAGATTATATATTGCCAATTTGTAAAAAGAAAATTTACAATAAGTCAAGGTGTGTAGAAAATGTAGATCAGAAGACCATTTTTTGTCAGAGATTTTACTCTTTTAGATAGTCCTGACAAACCTGGGAGAACAACTTGTTGTAGAGAAGATACTAAAGGAAATGTATGGGGTCATTCCTGTAATCAGAATTTCTGTATTCAATGTAGAAAATAGTTTTATTCTTAGTTTAAATTTGCAATAAAAAATTATTTCCACCAAGAAAAAATTTTGTTTCTGCAAGAGAAAGCTCAAGATGTCTGCAGATGACAGAAGTGTAAAAACTTTAATTATTGTTATTAGCTTTAAATAAAATTGAATTTACTTTAATCGAATTGAATACATTCTTTCAGGATTTAACTTTAAATTATATAAATTCTAACAAATTCATTGAAAAGACTGGATGTTGTATTAAAGATGCCTGTTGTGTGATTCACTGACTTTTCTAAAATGGCTTCAGCCAAATTTGATAACTTAAAAAAAAGATCAGTTTGCTTCAGAAAATGGTTGAGAAAATAAAAACAAGGTATAATTAGTTGATTTGACGGAAGCTTAAATGAACATATCACTGATACATTTGAAATGCTTTAAAATCCATCTCTTTAGCATATACTGCCAATTTTCTGAGTGTCCCAGAAATTTCTGATGAAACATGTATTAGGAATATTTCAAAAATTCTATATAATTCAAAAATATAGGGTCTAAAATTCTGTCCATGACAAAACAAACTTTTTGAACTTGTGCATTGTGCACTGAGTATACGTGTCTTTTTACAAAGTTACACTTTGTTTTTATATAAATATATACTTTTCAAATCAGACAATTTTTCAGCAAAAGAAAAGTAATATGTCAATCAAAGCATATGCAATGTCCAATGTATTCTCAATTCAGTCCCATATGTTTTGGGGTTTCTGAAGTTAAACATTGTTCTTTTTGACAATGTGGATAGTTTGATAATATCTCTTTTATGCTTATTTTTCAAAGAGTGGATCCACACTAGAGTACATTTCTTACATAGGGTTCCATAATGATTCCTCATTTGGTTGTCAGCTTTTTTCTGACACCAATTTCACCAGAAAGTAATTTACTTCGTTCAGCTATATACTGGTATAATTCATCTGTTAAACTCAATTCAATCTTATTTTTATAATGTTTAAGATAAAATTAAAAACCAACTTTTAAACATATCTCTGTTATCAAACTAATTTTAATTCTGTAAGAATTTAATGATGAAATTTGAAGAATGTTTCTTATATTCTATTAATAGATTGTTTTCTATAATGTTGTCATTTTTGGTATAGTCAGACTTTTTATGAACCCTATTCCATTTGGATTACTTTATTAAGGATAACTTTCACATTTGGAATTATATTGAAGTAAAAATAAATTTGCCTATGCCTGATACATTCAGCCTTCTGCTTTTAAATGTAACATATGGGCAATTCTGTAAGACTTTCTTTGCTTTCCTTTTTCAGTCAAAATTAAATAACCTAAATTTGATGTTTTGTTTCAGGTGATAAAAGCATCACAGCTTAGTCATGGCCTATACTATAAAACTATAGTAATGAAGTTTTATTCAAGAATTGATTTTGACAAAATTTAATTCGTTCACTTTTTCCCAATGATAAGGGTAAAAAAGAATTGAAAAACCATTCATTTTTACCCTTATCATTGGGGAAAAGTGAACGAATTAAATTTTGATAACAATTTTATTGGATGGTGCTACGCATAACTAGACTACATGGTTTTTTTTTTAATTCTTTAGTTATTATAGTCATCATATTGTTTTTCATGAGTACTAGATTTTACAATATAGACCAGATGATAGCTAATAAATTGACTATTCTAAAAATCAAAAGAGTGTATGGCAAAATTTGGAATTTTTAAGATTTTTAAACTAGAAATGCAACGTTTGAGTTGTTTCATTGTTAGAAACAGATATGCCATACTTTTTCATGCAAAAAAATTCTTAAACACTTTTTTCTAAATACAAACCCAAGATTTACTACTAGAAGCATTAACATCATGTGTTATTTTAAGTTAGCAATTAGCATTTTGTGTTATTTTGGGTTTGGCAATTAGCACCATGTGGTATTTTGATTTGGCAATTAGCATCGTGTTATTTTGAGTTGGTAAATTAGCACCATTTGTTATTTTGATTTGGCAATCTTTCTTCCAAAACTCTGCAACACTATTTGCACCTCTTGATATATTTGTCATTTTTTTTAAATGTTGCACTTGAAGAATTTCATCTGAAGCTTCACTGAAGTCAACCTTAGATTTTATTCATTGCTTTGACTTTTTGACCTCATCATCCTCCTTTAGTTTATCAAGCACCTTAGATGCATTTAAAAAAACTGGTTTTAACTCTTGGAATGTTGACTCTTGGTTTTTTTATGTGTCAACATGGTGGCATTGTAAAACATTTTTCAAATTGTCTTCAAATCTTTCTGTAAAGTGTTGTAATTGCTCTTCAGTGTAGTTGTTGTTTGTGTTTGATGAATGTACGCACAAGTCAAGCACAAGTTTTCTTTTACTCTTACCCCAATTTACTCTATGACTTGTAAATGTTTTGTTCTACATCAAAATTTATTTAGATTTATGATTGTTTCTTATAAGAATAGATCTGTGAGTTTGAAGTGAAAGAACCAAAGAAAGATTTTGTCTGTTTTTCATAATCACATTACTCAACAGCAGAAAAATGATCTATTAAATTGATTTTTTTGTTTTCAATTTGCATCTCACATGGACATTGATCCTTTTAGCATCAAGCAGCAGATATATGGTTTACAAATACAGATAAATAGATTTAAACACACCTTTAAAGTTTTATATCCAGAATTTTGCAGATTAACTGTTGTCTTTTATGATCAATATTTGCTCACATAATATCCAAAATAACAGTTCTTAAAAGTTTTAACTACTGTTTTTTTATTTAAATTTTTTAATTGTCATTAAAGTATTTAAAATTTTCTAGTTTTACTTGTTTCTCATCTGTAATCACCCCAAAGACAAGTGCTGAAAGATAGTATAGAAAAATAGAAATCTAAATTGCTGAGAAACAAAACGAACAAAGAAACTCAGAAAATGTGAAAAAACATGCAGCAACAGCTTTTTAAGTGAAGAGTCAGATGACCACCTATTTGTAAGTAAGCAGTCAAAAAGAAAAATGTTAGTGAAGGTTTAAAAAAGCATTACCACAAACAAATAAACAGAGGTATAAAAACAGCAAACAACCTAGTAGAAGTGTTAAAGCAGCAAACAAGCATGTAGAACTATAAACTTATCAATTCACTCAGCAAAGAAAGATAGTTATTTGGAAAAAGTTCCATACCAATATATGATTTCCGAAGAAACAATCAAGCTGTTAAATCAATTTTAAAAAGATTTTTACTCTTCATCAAAAAAAAGATATCTAAAGAAAACATAGAACGTTCCGTTAGAAAAAGGAAATTCTTTGACTTAAGGTAATAATAAAATATAGTTATAAAATCAATCTCAAGAGCCTTACATGTGCACTACTATAAGAGTAATAATGTGTTATGCAAAGGTTTATTTTAAAATTTCGATCAAAGTATGTTCATAGGCACTAGTGTGAAATTATGAGTGAATCAAGACAGGTTTTGTGAAATTCCCCTTCATTAGAAGGTTGTAAGGAAGAATATAGCAAAGTAGTTTTTTGTTCAGAGTACTTTGTTCATGGCGTCCTAAAAATAGAGAACGTTTATTTTATAAAAGTTATTTTTAAGTCAAAAATTTTTATGCAGATAAAGACTTTTTTTTATTAAATAAGTCTCAGAAATTTAACTTTAAAATGTACAAAGAAAAATAAGAGAGAGTTTTTGTTATTAAGTTTGGAAAAGTTCTGAAATATTTCAAAATAGAGAACAGTTCATACTCATAATATATTCCGGCTAAAGCAGAAAATATTGATAAAAACGATAAATCGCGATTTTTGATGAGCGGTGTTCAAGCTTCATTACAAATGGAATGGCGTTTACACGGAATATTTATAAAATCATGTATTATAATTCCAATCTATATTTATAATACCACACATTTAAAAATTTATTTAACTTTAGTTTTATATACAATTCTATTTTTAGTTGACAATGTATCCGGGAAAAAAGTTCAACGCAAAAAACACCAGTTAAACCACGATTTCTCGTTGTTCTTACCTAACCCAGGAGAAACCAAGACTAAGATCAGTCCACAGCTTGCTTTTGCTATTTATCAATATTTAAGCACATGTTCGTTTTTTATTTCATAATTTAACTTTTATAAATTTTAGATTTTTCAATTATACGCCTTCATGAATTACTTAAATTTTTTATCATTTTTAGCTGTTAACGTGTTTGGCCAAGATCTGGTGTCGAAAAATGTGCTTAAGAAAATTATTCAGCTTCCTGGTGTCATTGAAGAGAAAGTTGTTGAATATGAAAAAGAAAAAATTGATGTTTATTTGTACCAAAAAGGAAAGCCGTGTGATTATTTTTCTCTCATACTCCAAGGTCGAGTTGAAGTGACTGTTGGTGATGAAAACATAGTGTTTGAAGGGGGTCCGTTTACAGTATTCGGAGTTAAAGCTCTCACATGTGAAAGTAACCAACAGTTCATACCTGACTATTCTGTAAGAGTTGTTGGTAATGTTCAGTTTCTTAAAGTTAATAGTTTGCTATACAGATCGTCTCTTAAAGCAACTAAGTTAGAACGGGAAAACCGAGTATCAGATATCCTTCTGGAGTATGAAGAGATTCATAGTTCGAGTGTCCCTAAAATATTAAATGATTCTGAAAATAACCAGGATATCCCAACAAAAAAGGAAGCAATCGATGATGAAACAATAAATCTTGATTTTTCACATGTAAAAACCCCATTGCTTAGTGATGTGGAAAATTTTTGCGAATCCAAACTTTAAAAGCTATTAGTTCTTGTAGATTTTTAATGTCTTTTGTAGGTTAATGCATTGCATGGTAAAATTTTTACTTAATATCAATTACTTTGAAGTGCCTAATGATGATAGCGGTTATTTTTAGATATTTTTCGGAAAAAAAAGAAAAAAATTATTTATAACGTTTAGATTTTTAGGCGTCAAGCTGTGTATCAAATTATTATATTATCGTGTTTAGTTTTTATAAAACTCAGATGCGAAAAAATTTTCTGCTTCGCTTTTGATTTTTTTTTTTTTTTTTTTTTTTTTCATTTTTGTGAAATAATATATATTAGATGGGATCAAGATGTTTTCGTAATTTCCGTCACTCGAAAATACAACAGTATAAATTCTGGTTACTTGTTGTAAATTTTTGTTACTTATTGGCTAAATTAATTTTTTTTCCTCTGAGTTAGTCCAAAAGAAATAACAAATGGAGTTTCAAAAGCAAGTTAGCGTATTAGAAACGTTTTTAAACTATTATTTTGTTAATTATTTATTCCACGTTTTGTTTTTTAGTTTTATTTATTGAAAATATGAAAGAGTTTTAAAAACATTCGTAATTAAATTTTTTTTTTTTTTTTTTTTTTTTTTTTTGAGGCACTAACAATAAATCTAGGTTTAAATTCAGCAATTTCACTAACGCTATTAAAAAATTCATGTGTTGTAAATTCAAAACGAAGACTTCTTTTCCTATAAAACTAAAACTGCATGAAGTTTTCTCAAAATTATTGGGCTTTTTTTGATACCTTTTAGAAGCTGAGGAATTACTAAAAAAAAAAGTCAGAATTATGAACTTACGAAGGATTTGATATTGAGGACAAATTAAAGAAGGTTTTGGAATTAGAATAAGATCTACGCAAGAGACAATGACGTTAGAAACAAAATGAAAAATTTTGGAAGTTTTCAAACTCCCTATGAAAATAGTTACACCCATTCAAATTATATTTGAGAAATCGATATAAAATTATTACTTAAATTGATGCAAACGTTTTTATCAAACGGCAGGTTTGCTTCTTGCAATCAATGTTTCAAAAAGGTTTTACATCCACATGAAACACAACTGTTATGAGGTCTAACTTGAAAAGCATCCTCCCTGACCTGTTTCCTAAGCTTACAAAGAAAGAAATGAAAGCAGCCAAAGATGGAAAAAGAAATTGAAAAGACTGTCGCTGGTACCTCCAGTGCAAAGAAGACAAAGGCCTAGCGTCAGTATTACAAAGGTTTTCTAAGCAGGACCCAAAACTAAACTTGGACCTTACGTTTATTATTCCTTTTTTTTTTTTTTTTTTTTTTTTAAAAAAAAAAAGGAATGATTAACGTAATATATATACGTAATATATATATATATAATATATATTTTTCTACCAGCATAAGCCCACAAGTCTTTCCATGCTTGTTTCCAACAAGTTAAACGTATATATATATATATATATATATATATATATATATATATATATATATATATATATATATATATACCCTTTAACTTGTTGGAAACAAGCATGGAAAGACTTGTGGGCTTATGCTGGTAGAAAAATTGTAATGAAGGCTAAAAATATCTTCTCAAGCTTGTTTATAACCAGCTAAAAGACAATAAAAGTGTTAACACTTCAGTATACGGGACCCTTAACCTAAAACTTTAAGTAAAATGAAATTTGAAACATTTAAGCAGTTAAACAATTAAACTGTGAGAGAAATATTAAGTTGAAATTAAAATTTTCTAAAAGCTCTGTTTTTATGCAAGTAATAATGAATTGATGTTTTTATGCAAGTAGCAATAGATTGACGTGAGTATACCATGTGTCTTTAAGTTAACTTATATGCTATAGAAGACAATTAATTTGATCACTTTGGGGCAGATATTAAGCAATTGATAACTATAAAAGTTAGCCAATTATAAGGTTCAGAGACTGGAATTACCGAAAAACGGTTCCTTCGGTAAATTTCGGTTCCTAATTTGATAAGGAACCGATAACTTCGGTTCTTTTCGATTCCTTATTTTAGGCAAGATTCGAAATTTCGGTAAATTTCGATTCCTTATTTTAAGAAAGAATCGAAATTACGGTAAATTTCGATTCCGATTCTGATAAAGAACCGATAATTTTGGAATTGCTAAGAACCGCTAAGAACCGAAATTGGAATTTTGGTTCCAATTTCGGTTCTTAGCGGGAAATATCGCAAAAAATCAAAATTGCTACAAAGAATCGAAATTGTTACTAAGAATTGAAAAACTTGAATTTTTTTAATTTTTATTTTCAAAAATACAGTTGAAATACAGTTGAAAAATACAGTTATTCTAAATCACTATCAGTGAGATCAGTGACACTGTCCTTGCTGCCCTTACGACTACTACTAGCACTGCTATAAGCTACGCTAGTAGAACTATCACTAGGTTCAGTATTAAATAAATCTTTAGATGCATCATATATAGGGTTTTTTTTCATTGGTGATTTTTTCATTGGTGATTCAAGTACAAGTTTCCTTTTTTTAGCTCTTTGTAGTAGACTTTGAGACTGTGATTCATTTCAGAGACTGGAATTACCGAAAAACGGTTCCTTCGGTAAATTTCGGTTCCTAATTTGATAAGGAACCGATAACTTCGGTTCTTTTCGATTCCTTATTTTAGGCAAGATTCGAAATTTCGGTAAATTTCGATTCCGATTCTGATAAAGAACCGAAACCTTCTATTCCTTTCGATTCCCCGAAAAATACCGAAGAACCGAAGAACCGAAAAACCGTTTTTCGGGAACTTCAGACCTTAATAAGGTTGTTCGCCGTAAACAAAAACTTACGAAAATTTCGTATTTTTATCTTCCGTATTTCAAGTTGCTATTGCGGAAGTTGTTCTTGCGCAAATTCACCTTCCGTAATGCGTTATACGAAAATAATAAATAATAATTCCGTAATAACTTTTTACAAAAAGAAACTTGCGAAACAAATCATTTCGAAAGAATACTTGCGAAACAGTTCCTTACAGAAGGAGCGTTTCGGAATGTGCGCTTACGGAATAGGCTCGAAAAAATTATTTGTTAAAAATCTTTGGAGAGAAAATTGACAAACTTGAAGTGAAAATAGAGCAATTAAAAAACGAAAACATATTACTAAAAAATGAAATTGCTGCAATAAACAACGGGATGAACTTCCAAAACGAATACTACGAAAAAACCATAAAGGAAACAAACGAACTTAATGAAGAACTAAAAAATCAAATCAAAGAAAATAATAAAAGAACTTCAAGCGAAATTTTTATAGACAAAATTGCTGAATTAGAAGATCGCAGCAGGAGAAACAACTTGAGGTTTGAAGGTTTTGAAGAAAAAGAAAACGAATCATGGGAAGAAAGCGAGTCGAAAGTAAAATATTTTATTAAAGAAAAATTAAATATAAAACACGACATTCAAATAGAAAGAGCCCACAGAACTGGAAAAAAAAAAAGAATCTGGACATAAAAAGCGACGAACAATAGTTGTAAAGTTCCTAAACTATAAAGACAAAGAAAAAATATTGCAGCATTATAAACGACTAAAGCTTTGGAATGAACGTATATATCTCAACGACGACTATAGCGAAAGAACGATTGAAAAAAGAAAAATACTCTTTGCAAAAGCTAAAGAATTAAGATCCTCAGGTAAGTATGCAAAAGTTGTATATAATAAACTTATAACGCGCGATTAATAATTACGATAACAAAAAGAAATTCTTTAAAATGTGCTCAAAAAATAATTACAAAAATGAATGACTTTCAATCGCTAACCTATAATTTTTATGAAAAATACATTATGTCAGATGAAAACGCAGACCCAGATGTAAATTTTTTTAGTGATATGTACACGGACAGTTTATATTATTACCCTAGCACCATTAAAGAATTTCTTTTTAAAAATGTAAATGATACAAACAGTGAAAGAATCAGAATCCTCCACATAAATATAAGGAGTTTAAGCAAAAATAATGAAAACTTTCGACATTTTCTAGAAGAAACTGAAAACATTTTTAATATTATATGTGTTACGGAAACTTGGTGCCCTTCTATCGAACTTGAAAATAATTCTAATTTTCATATCAAGAATTTTGAATTAGTCTCATTAGAAAGACAAACAAATAAACGCGGTGGAGGAGTTCTTATATACGTTAAGGAAAACGTTGCGTATAAAGTTAGAAGCGATTTGAGCGTTTCTGACAAAGATAAAGAGATCGCAACCATTGAATTAATTATTAACAAAGGAAAAAACATACTTATAAGCAGCTGCTATAGGCCACCTGACGGCGCGTGCGAAAATTTTAGCTTTTCTTTGCAACATAATATAGTTCACGCTGGTAACAACGAAAGAAAAAAAAACTTTATAATTGGGGATTTTAATATGGACTGTCTTATTTATAACAAAGACAAAAAAGTGAGAAGTTTCTATGATGAAATTTTTTTAGCTGGCGCAATTCCTTTAATCAATCATCCAACTAGAGTAACAAAAAATTCTACTACTCTCATTGATAATATCTTTACTACAGACATCTTTAATAACTCCATCCAAAAAGGTATCGTAAAAACTGATATATCGGACCACTTTCCTATTTTTCTAACCCTTAACACAACAATATCAAATAAAATTAAACAAAATAGAACTGTAAAAAAACGAATTTACAACGACAAAAAAATAAATGATTTTAAACATCAACTATCATTACTTCATTGGGGGCACATCAACTCTAATGAAGATGCAAGTACTATTTATAATAAATTCTTTGAAACATTCTACTCAGTATATGACGCGAACTTTCCAGTATGTAAAAAAGTTATAAGTCATAAAACCTTCAATAGTCCATGGATTACAAAAGGCTTAAAAAAATCTTCGAAAATAAAGCAGAAGTTGTATATTAAATATTTAAAAACTAAATCTTCTGCAAATGAAAAAATATATAAAAATTATAAATATTTATTTGAAAAAATTCGCAAAAATCTAAAAAAAAATTATTATACTAATCTGATCAATAAGTTTAAAAACAACTCAACGCGCACCTGGCAGATAATAAAAGAGATAACAGGAAAATCAAAAAATCACCTAAGTTCTTTACCACAAACTATAAAATTTGAAGATGTAAATATATGTGAACCGAGCAAAATTGCAAACATATTTAATAAATTTTTTACTGAAATTGGAACCAAGCTCTCTAAAAAAATTCCTATGACCGAAAATTCGTTTGAAGACTACTTGTGTCCTATAAATAAATCTCATTATAACAATGAGTATTCTTCTGAATTATCCCACGACGAGCTCGATATAGCCTTTAAATCTTTAAAAAGAAATAAAGCTATTGGTGCTGATGAAGTAAGTGGTAATATAGTTGCAGAATGCTATGAAAGTCTGAAAGATATTCTTTATAAAGTGTTTAATGCATCTGTAAAACAAGGAGTTTTCCCGGATCAATTGAAAATTGCGAAAGTCATACCAATTTACAAACAAGGCGATAAAACAAATATCAACAACTATCGCCCGATTTCGGTTCTTTCAACTTTTTCAAAATTGTTGGAAAGAATAATATATAATAGAATATTTAAATATTTTGACCAAAATAATATACTATATTCCAAACAGTTTGGCTTTAAAAAAAATGTTTCAACTGAGCACGCAATTATTCAATTTGTTAGGGAAATCTCAGAATCTTTTGAAAAAAAACAATATACCCTAGGAGTCTTTATTGATCTTTCGAAGGCTTTCGATACCGTTGACCATGAAATATTGCTTAAAAAGCTCGAATACTATGGAATCAAAAACAACATGCTAAAATGGTTTCATAGTTACTTTTCAAATAGAAAGCAATTTCTTACCTATAATGATGGCCTTCAAAGTGACTATATTGAAATAACCTGCGGTGTTCCACAAGGCTCTATTCTTGGTCCTCTTATGTTTTTTAATTTATATTAATGATTTTAGCAAAGCAGCTAATCTTCGGAGTATTATGTTTGCTGATGATACAAATTTGTTCTTATCAAACAGTAGGGGAGAGTGGGGTATTGGCGAACAGCTAAGCGGGAATGCGAATTAAAGACAACTATAACTATATATTGATGATATTTATTGCTTATCATTTAGTCTAACTATTCAGTTAAAAACACTCAAAAGCAATTTTCATACATCTTATAAAAAAATAGAAAATTCGATCAAAAACAAAACCATTGGTGTTCGGAATTACCCTACGTACGTGGGGTAATTCCGAACATACCGTGGGGTAATAACAAACACTTTTGGAGTGGATAAAATGATGATCAAAGCAAATCAAACTTAATTGAAGCGCTAAAATATTATTGAATAAAATTTTAAACAAATCAAATGTTAAGAAAGAAATATCAACAAATTTTATTCAAACAAAATAAAATGTTACATCAATGAAATGTCAAATATCTATCAATGTTATTCAAACATATTGTTACTTCCATTTATTAAGTGCAAAAATCACAGAGAAAACCTCTAGATGTGCTTGCACAACTTGTGCACTTCTCGTGGGACCACGACTTACATTTGTAACACATAATCCAGTCTTCCGTTGGTGGATCATGATACTTTTCTTCACAAATTAAACAATAACAATCATTTTCTTTATCATCTCTGGTTATTATTTTCTTCTTTGGTTCATTATTAGCCTCAAACTTATTAAAGTTGCTTCCTACCTTCTTTTTTTTAACAGAAATCTTTTTTACTTCTTGTTCCTTCATACCTTTCTTTTGCTCCTTGTCCTTTAAAAAATCTCTCATTGGAGAACTAGTGATAATAGTCGAATGTTTCTTTCTTAGACTTTCTCTGGTTTTCCTTTTTGGCAAATTAGGTACAGAGACAATATTCAAAAGAGGTATTGACTGATTTGATCTATTTGGTAGCAGTTCAGGGGAGACATTCACATCAGGTGACAGACTTACACTAGAAGGATTCAATGACAGATTAACTAACACTTCAGATGATTTGGCTTGAGTATCTGATTGATTCATTGCATTTACCTGGGATTCTGAACTCATAATGTTATCAAGTAATGACGTTTCAGGTGTAACGATACTTCTTGGAAATAAATCATTGAATTTTGTGGGATCTAACGGATAAATACCAGCTCCTCGAAATCCATTGACTGCTTTTTCAATATTGCTGAGACGATTAAAAGCTTTTGTAAATAGTTCAACAATTTCATATTGAGTAATTCTTCGGCCTACGTTTGCTGCCATAAAAATTTCACATTCCCTGTTATATGCAGATTTGAGTGGACCAAAGTATGTTAAATCTAATGGTTGCATTCTATGGGAAGTGTGTGGTGGAAGGGATAACAATACAATTCCATTTCCACGACAAAGTAGAAAGCAATCAAGACTAATATGGCTCTCATGGTTATCTAGAATTAATAACACAGGTTCGTCTTTGGTTGGTTTAGCAAATGACATAAAGTGATTAAGCCAGTCCACAAATAAATTTTCATTGATCCAACCTGAGTCACTGACCGTGGCAAGCATATCGACATTGCCTCCCCGCAACAACTGATCATTCATGCGTTTTCTTTTAAATACAAAAAATGGAGGAATATACTTTCCTGAAGCACTGAATGCACAAACAACTGTAGTTGTTGAACCCCTTTCCCCACTGGTTGCCATCCCAACTTGTTTCTAGCCCTTAGGGGCTAATATTTTGGAGTTTCGTTGAATATTAGAAATACCGGTCTCGTCAACATTATATATATAATTAGTGTCGAAGTTATAAGTTCTTTGTAAAGTTTCCAGATTTTCAAAAAACATTTTTACTTCTGTTGCATTAAATCCATTTATTCTGTTTAACGAAGTGGGCTCAGGTTTTCTCAATGAAATATTTGAATTTCTTTTTATGAAAGAATAATACTAGTCTTTACCTGCCAATTGGGTTGTCCTATTAAATTTATGGTTCAGGTTATTTTGTTCAGCAAATTTGAAAGCAATTTGTCGCACCATTTTAATTGTTAACCCATAAAAAACCTGGCTACATTTGACAATATATTCCTTTAACTCTTTTTCTTGTGCATCTGAGAATATACATTTTCTTCCACCTCTTGGTTGTGTTATGAATTCTCTCTTGCAGTGGTCAAATAAAGTGGTTTTAGGCACCGAATAAGCTAAAGAGGCTTGACTTAATGACAAAGTTTTATTGTTCACATCTTTTATGGCCCTTTTTAAATCCTCTAGTCTATATTTTATTTCAGTTTTTCTATTATAATTTCGTGGCATCTAAAATGAAAAAGAAATTTAAATAACATATAAATACTATATATATATATATATATATATATATATATATATATATATATATATATATATATATATATATATATATATATATATATATATATATATGTATATTGTAAATGTTTAACTTGCTTCAAAATGTAATTTTAACTTTGAATAATAATAAACTAAATAAATAATTTATAATAACTTTATTTAAGAAACGTCCGTGTGTACACTAGAATACTTCGATGTTTTCTCAAAGTATTTGAAAAGAATATAGCGTATCCAATGAGATATATAAAGTTAATATATATCATTGAGCATTTCTGATATCACACGGACGTAGGCGGTGACATAAGCGTTCGTTATTACCCGACTAAGATCGTTCGTTATTTCCCAGCGACCCAACCAAATGAAATTAAATGAATATATTGAGGTTGTATTAATATACCCTAAATATAATACGTGTTAAAAAACTCCATGATTATGATACTTTGCAACTACATAAAAAAAAGTTTAGGTTTTATATACTTAGTATAGCCAATACATAAATGTTTCGCAAGTAAAAATTACATGAAACAAAGAGAAAAACTTAGAATAGATCTATCGTGAACAACATGCGCATCTATACTACACTACTGTACGTCTGGAACTGATCATGAAACACATTCTCGCCAGGGGGAAAAAAATTTGTCAAGTTTCCTAATCGAACATGCCGTAATGACCTTGTTCGGATTTACCCCGCGTTCGCCAATACCCCACTCTCCCCTAATATTAATGAGCTGTTTTCTGATATGAACAAAGAACTTAAATGCGTATCTGAGTGGTTTAAATGTAGCAAATTGACCTTAAACCTTGATAAAACAAAATGCATTCTATTTCATCCTAGAAATAAAAAAGGAAACTTTTACTAGTTTTCTTGGGATTTATCTTGATGAGAATGTTACGTGGAAACCACATATTGACTACATTTGTTCAAAGGTTTCTAAAAATATAGGAGTCCTCTATAAGTCAAGAAATTATTTAAACAAAACCATTTTAACCCAACTCTATTACTCATTTATACATAGTTATATTAACTATGCAAATATTGCTTGGGGAAGTACAAGCAAAAGTAAGTTGCGTACTCTTTACCGTCGTCAGAAACACGCAATACGCTTAGTTTGTTTTGAAAATCGACTTACGCATTCAAAGTTTTTATTCAAAAATATAAAAGTACTTAACATTTATGAAGTGAATGTATATAAAATATTATGCTTTATGTTTCAATGTAAAATCAATCCGTCCTTACACGTTTTTAAAGATTTTATTACCTTAAAAACAAAAAATAAGTATACACTACGAAATGATAACTTACTCTTTGAACCCTTTTGTCGAACAAAATTCAATCAGTTCTGTATAGCTTATCGTGCACCCAATTTCTGGAACAAAATTGTTTTACCTAATTTTGATTTATCAATTACCTTCCCAGTCTTTAAAAAGAAATTTAAAAAATTCATTCTCTTTAATGACAATATGTTGAAATACTTTTAAAATTAAGAAATTTGTATAAACACGCTCTTTTGTTTTTTGTATTTTGTCATTTTTATTTGTCTATATCTATTAATGGCTTAAGTTATATTCTATTATAACTTTTTATGGTTCTGGCGACAAGATCATTAGATCTTCTATCAGATACCAAGTTTTTATTTAAATTAGTCTATATATCACGGATTTAATTGCATCACGAAATAATAGTTCTCGGATTTTAATGTATTACGAGAACATATGTCATGGATTTTGTTGTATTACGAGAGCATATATCACAGACTTTATTATATTACGACAAATTAAATGTAAAACTGAAAAAAAAAATAAAAAAAAATTAAAAAAAATATATATATATATATATACAGTGACCTAGAAAGATTAAGAAAGTTAGGACGGGGTGGGGGTGCTGAAACAGAATATAAGGGGGCCTAACGCAGCTAAAATTTTTAAATTTTAGTTGCGTTAGGCCCCGTTATATTCCATAATTAAATATATTGCGAAATAGTTTTATTTCGCAATTCAACTTGCGAAAGGCGACATTTGCATAAGTGGCATTTGCGTAACTTGCGTAAGTGGCATTTGCGAAATGAACATCGACAGTTTTTTGTTTCGTAAAATTCGGTACGAAAAAAAAAAATTCGTGATTCTCAATATCCTTCCGCAAGAATTTTATTTTTCCGAAATTGTACGGAATATTCCGGTTAACAACTCTAGTCTATTACAAGTTTATAAAAATAGTTTCAAAGACTGAAAAATTAACCTAAAAAGAAATATGCACTCCTTACTTACGGAGATTTGGCTATAAAAGTTAAGTATCTTTCTGTCTTTTGTTTAGTTTAGAGGAAAAATGATAAAATTGCGACTATGTACGAAGATTTCTCCGTAGCTACGATGGTATATTCGTAATTACGAATTTTTTTACAATAGAATTCTTGCTGCACGGACAAATGTTTGTATGATAGAGAAATATTCGTGTTACGAATACTTTAATTGTTTACACAATTGCCGTTACGAATGTTTGTCCATGTTACAAAAGTTTTTCCAAGCTACAAATATTTTGTCCGTTTTTTGAGTTTTGTAACACAGAAGTAGAAATTTACGGACATATGACTGTCAATTATGTATGTAATTTGGTGTAAAACACAGACCTCTGGAAATCAAGTTGAATTCCATTTTATGACCATTTAGATAAACATGTAAGACGTACTTGTAAGACGTACTTGTAAGACGTAGCTTCTTAACAGCTTTATTATTTATTGTTTTATATAAGGACTAATTCCGACAACTCGTCTTAAAGGTATCATAAGTAGTGCCATAGAGCTTCAGAGAGTACTACAGATATATCTCTATCATCTTTAGTTCTGAAACTTTTGCTAAAAGTTCAAGTCTGTTTTTAGGTGCTTTTGATATATTAGGTGCTGCTAACGAATTTTGCACATAGAAAGTAAAAGAAAAGCAAACAAAAATTACACTTTATGTTCACACTAATCTAAATTAAAATTGAATTAAATAAACCAAAATTACACAAATTCGTTCTGTTTTAAAAACTTTGAAACAATTTATGTCTGGCCTTGAAGAGTTGGCTGATGATACAAATTTAAAACATCAGAAATATTAAATACTGAAAATGTCGTAGGACTTCATTAATTAAATAATTGATACTGAAAAATTATTTCATCATTAATCTGCTTTTCATGTTTTCTCTAATTTGAAAAAGCATCAAAACAAACATTTTATATCAATAAACTTTGTAAGGTTATAATCAAGTTACTTGGTTTTCTTTCATTAGTTCCAGCGCTCTTATACTGTATACTGTACTATAGAGTATATAGTTTAGTTAGACAAAGCCAACCCGAGGTAAATATAATCGAAGAAATTGAAGTACAAATGAAAAAGGTTGTATGCTGTAGAACGTGTGTACATTCAAGATTTCAAAGAGTTCATAAGTTTAATTATTTAAATAAAGTTACGTTGCTATATCAGGGAGGTTAACAAAATTTTGTAATTAATTTATTTACTAAAAGTAACCTTAGTAGTAAATTTATACTCAATATAAAATGTTTACACCCAATATGAAATGTTTTAAGAAGAAGATGCGATCCATGAATATTTTTTTGGTAATGTGCCAACTGTTTTCCCAGACCGTATTGAAAGACTGATAGTATTAATTTCATTCAAGATTTTAAGTTGTAAAGTGCTCGAGGGCTTCAGGTACCAATAATGAATTTTTTTTTTTAAAGAATTTCTGGTAATGACCTGCCATTATTAGTTGTTTTGCTTCTTTTTTTTTTAGTTTTGTTTATGATTGCTGAAATCATTTTGTCGCTTCCATATTTTGAGGTGTCTTTATTCATCTCAACGTGTGTAATTTTTTTATCTTTTTTTTTTTTTTTTTGTAAAAATCAAATGTTTCGCCGAACCTTTTCTAAATGTAATTTTCTTTAACAAACCGGCTGAATAGTAATGCTAACTATTCATCCATTAAATATACCAAACCAAGTTTTTTTTTTTCCTTTTTTCAGTTTTTAATTATAACATTTTTTATTAGGTTACATAACTTAAGTTTGATAACTTTATTTAGGTGAGATAACTTAGTTTAAGACAATGACATTTCTCGAAAATAAATTAGGTCTTTTAGGTTTCTATATTCGAATAAAGTTTGTAGTTCAGAGTCATGAAAAAGTTAACTTAGCGTCACGGAAGTGCTCTCCTTACAAACTGGTTTCCATATATTATTCTCCTTTTTAGTGGCGAGAGTTGCGCCGAGCAGAAAACAGTTATTATCTCTTAATTTTTATTTAAAAGATTTTTTTTTTTATTTATAACAAGTTTAACTGTTTATAATAAAACTTTTTTATGAAAAAAGTTAAAATCGTTGTTGACACACAGTATCTTATTTTTCAATTTCTCAATTTTTGTCAAATGGCGTTTGCAAAAACCTCGCGTGGTGTGAACACTTTAACGTTGATCTTGTAAGACACTGAGCACAGACACAATAAAATGATTTAAGTTAAAACCTGAGCTACTTCTCTCCTGGTTAAAATGTTTTAAAAATAAAATTCTTTTAACAATAATTTAGTAAAGCTATCGTGTTAATTTATCACCATTTAAATAATTTTCCAGGATAACAATCCATAAAGTTTAGTCTCCTGCAGCCTTTAAAAATTGATTAATCATACTACATTTCTGATTCCGCCAACTCATCAGTAGTTACATTTGAGTTTGTATAACTTCCTTGTATGTGACCTTTGCCGCCATCGATATTTCGTTCAGTTTGCGATTTGATTACAGACGCACTAAATATCTCATTGTAATCTGGTAGGCTATCTTTAAGCTTGTTTTCTCGTTCTATTGTAGTAGCTTTAACGCACGAGAAGTATAAAGAACGACTTACTTTAAAAAATTGAACACTATTTATAACTCTAACCGAATAATCAGGAACGAAACTTTCGTTATTCTCATCTAATATAAGAGCAGCTTGACCAAACACTGCGAACGGACCGGACTCAAATGTAATGTTTTCATTGCCAATGGTCACCTCGACACGGCCTTGAAGTATTAGTGTAAAGTAATCACACGGCTTTCCTTTCTCATACAAGTGTACTAAGAGTTTCTCGTTCTCATAATTAACTTCTTTGTCTTCAATGACCCCCGGAAACTGAATTATTTTTTTGAGAACATTTTTTGAGATTAAGTCTTCACCAAATCCGCCGACAGCTAAAATTTTTTTAAAAAAAGTTTTTCTATCATAAAATATATTTAAACCAAAAAAAAATAAGAAAACAACAATAAAATTTATTCGATTTAAAAAACAGAAATATCAAAACAAAAACAAACAAAAAAACAAACAAGTGCTTAAGAATTGGTAAACAGCAAAAGAGAGCTGAGGACTGATCGTAGTCTTGGTTTCTTTTGGGTTAGACAAAAACAAGGAGAAATCATGGTTTAACTGGTGTTTTTTGCGTTGCACTTTTTTCCCAGATACATTATCAACTAAAACGCATAATAATAATAGAAAGTGTAACACAGGTTGCAAAAGAGTAAAGCAAAGCAACAATAAACCAAGGATTCTTACTGTAAATATCAGTTTCGTCTACAATTTCATCTTGTATAATTTCTTCTATAATATCCTCCAAGGTGACAATTCCTATACATTCGTAATACGGGTCACGTTCTCCATCGTCCTTGATTTTCATGACAATTGAAATATGCGTTGTTCCTTGTTTAAATTCTTCAAGAATTTTGTCCAGTGTTGTATCATCAAACACTTTGTGCACTGGGTGGTTATAAAATTTAATAACACTCAGTAAAGGGATGCAGTCATCTGGATCTACAAACGCCAGGTCCTTTACAAGCAAAACAGCTACAATATTTGATCTCTGAGTAGAAAAGATGGGAATGCGACTGTATCCAGACCGAATTATAGATGACATTGTTTTAAAATCTAAAACAGCTTCTTCATCCAGCATGAAACAGTCCTCCAAAGCTGTCATCACTTGACAGACCTTCTTCTCTCTGTATTTTAGAGCACCAGAAATAATACCCACTTCGTCTTGTTCTAAATCGTCGTATTCGTGTTGCAGCTTCAACATCTCTAGCAATTGCTGCTTGTTGTATACATTACCAAGCTCCTTGCCTAGAATGCAGTCAAGAATTTTGCTTACTGGGAATGAAACAGGAAATGTAATTATCATGAACAGCTTTGTCAAATAGACAGTGTAAGCACCAACAGCAAGCCCAAATCGAGAACATATACTTTGTGGGATAATTTCCCCCAAAAGAACGATACCTAATGTAGACCCAACGACAGCCACAATACCACTTGTAAGACTGTCCAATATTATAGTAAATGTGGAGTTAACTAAGGTGTTTCCAAGCAGTAGCGTGCAAAGTAAGAAGTTTCCATGACGTCGCACAGGTATAATTTTTTTAGCATACTTTTGATTTTGTGTTGAACTGCTTGTACTTATAATCTTCAGCTCATTTAAATCAAATGACATCAATCCTAAGTTTAACCCTGAGAACATTGCAGAAAGTGACATGAGTACAGTTAGTAAAATAGCTTTCAGCCATAAAGGTAGCTCTAATGAGGGTTTTAACACTTTGATTTTCAGAAAGTCATCGTCACCCTGATGAACCCAACGAACTTGATAACCACCTTCAGAACTGTTCTGCGGTTTTGTATCGAAGGGTTTTAAGCATATGTACAAGGTAGTTTCAGAAGCCATCTAATCAAAACAACACATTTCAAATAATGAGTTTTAGAAATTAATATTGAAAACAGTCTGGATTCAAGAAATGGTTTTATGCATTTAAAAGTTTTAAAACATAAGTTAGTGCAAGAAAAAACCAGGTAGCTGTTCATTATATAAAAAATGTCTTTCTATTTATCGGAATCCAGATCGCTTAGAAAAAAAAACTCTTAAGTAAAAGTTCCAAATGACCAGATACTTAACAGCGATCAATAATAGAAGGTTCAATTATTGATTGTTGAAAATTATGGAAAGATTATCAATCAATTGTACATATTCGCTTCGCTTATTGTAATTCGCTTGGGAGCATATTACATTAATAACATATTGAATTTAACATTTTAGGAAAAGCTTAAAGTAAATTTTCATTGTTAACCAAAATTTTAACTAGGAACCAGGAAGTCTGACTTGTTTGACGTTTTTGAAAACCAAAGATTTCATGGGTGTGAAACTAAGCATATATGCTCCAGCTTAATCAGATCTTATATGATATTAAATTAACATAAATTTATTACTTAATTAATATGGATACATTTCTTCAAGTTAATGCCCTAAATTGATATTGTGCACTTTACCTGTACTATTTGTAGATTTTAATCAAAAGAATCGACAACACAATTCACATTTTAAAAATGTTTTTACATCAAAATTAAAAAATGTTTTTGTTAATCTTATAAATTTCTTTTTTTTTTTTTTTTTTTTTTTTTATTGATATTATTTTTATTCAAAAATGAATTTATTTATTCAATCAAAATAATATAAATAATTTTTGATTCTTTTTTATTCTGCGCTCCGTTCAGCGCAACGAACAATCATGGCGTACTAATTTTTTATCGCCATTTTTTTCATTGAATTACGTTCTAACAAAAAAATAAAACTGAGAGTGTATCATCCGTCGCCATAGAGACAAGCACACGTATACACTTACAGCTGATAACAGATACTTACATCAAAATATTGAGACAACACAGCAAGTTTACCGTCGTCTGAATATATACGGACAGGGTTTGTAAACCGGTCATCGTCACAGTTTTCTCCCCTTGCTTTTTTAGCACTTGTAAAAGATATCAATGTTGAATTCATGTTCAATCCAAAAAGCAAAATTTTGAACTTCTCTTTTGGTTTTACATTTATTATTCCTTCATCAATAAAGACTGATTCCGTAGATTTATAAAGCGCAATATTGTTAATAACGACGACATCTGCTAGTATAAATCCATGTAAAAGAAAACAAATTTGTAGTTTACAAAGAAACTGACATGATGGCATATTTTTTGAGAGTTTGGCTCTATTTTTTACAATTACGCTTAATGACCTACAGCTTCAATGACTTCGAAAAAAATTGAAACCATTTCTTACTTAAGCTCAAGAAGCTAACGATGTTTGAACTTTTTGTCTCAATACATTGAAAATTGTGTTTATATATCCAGTAGTGTTGTTCGAAACTGCGTTTGCCTGCTGCGATTAAATAAAGTATTTTTTATATTGCATATCTCAAGGCACCATAAAAAGCAGGTTCAGCGAGTAAAATTATTTTTGTGTTTATTGTTTAGTATTAAGTAATTTTTTAAACATCAAAAATAATAATAATATTTATTATAATAATTATTACAATTGTAAAAATAGTTTAATGAGTGATAATATCTGTCTTAATTTTTTCAATACTGCAAATAAGTTTTTTTCCCATCTTTTCAAATAACTGACATCAATGGAAGTCAGATATAAAAATGCATCTTTTAATATGCAATTTCAGTTTATACATTACTTGTAAAACCAGTCCATTCATAAAATTTTTTTTTTTTCATTGTTTTCAAATTCTCTGTCTAAAGTCAACATTCGTTAGTGGACGTCACCAGTTGGTCGACAATGTTTGATTAACGTTTTGAACTATAACGAACTTCGTATATTGCGTATCTTTTAACAATATTTTTTAAAGCTTTGGCTGCCACGAGAATTTGCTTTGACGTACCAGAATTAATGACAATCTAAATTTAGGGTCACACGCAACCCAAAATAAGATGACAAATATTTCTTCGAATTTTAAAATTATAAATTTAAACACAAACACGTATGTTTACATTTATAAGATTATAATCTATAAATATATGCATTAATAAAGATATTTTGTTTTTAATGTAAAACTTCTTTATGTAAACTATGTAATCACCTACAACTTGTATTTGTTTAAAGACAATATTAAACCGATTATATTAACCAATTGCAGATTCTTTTATTTTTAATGCAACTTATTTAACAATTTCTAAAAGATATTTTGCTTTTAAGGGCATTTAGCTTGTAAATAATAATAATCTAAATAATAAACTCAAACTTCTTCAAAAGTCTTCTGACAAGAAAATAAAAACTCAGAAAGTTGTTGTCGAGGAATACTTTAAAGAATAGGAAGGAGAAAAATACCTGGAAAAGCTATTCGCTCAGTGCATCAAAAAATGGATTATTTGAAGATGAAAGATTATTTTAAGTTATAGAACTATTGGGTAGAATATTACGGAAATATCGCGTAGAAAAGCACTATTAAAAGCAAGCTGAAAGTTTTCTATCGCGAAGAGAAAGCTGGATGATAAACTTTAAAAGTAAGAAAGGGCCAAAAAGAGCATGCTAAATTTCTTTTCCAAAGCACAAGTATATTTAAATTGTGCAAGTTGCACGTATTTATTATACAAAACTCGTCAAAGTCATTCTATTTTCCAAGGTCTCTGTAAACTACAGCCTAATTGTAAATATATTGTGAGTAAAAATGGCTCCTTAAAGTGAATCTTCATGTAAAACTAAATTAAAAAATTTTAAATTGCTTATCGCGGACTTGAAATTACTTATCGCAGGCTTCGCATCTGGAAAAAAATCTGAAAAAATGATATCAAATAAATTTTATCTTGACTATCTTTTAATATATACACTTGCATCTATTTTTTATCTCTATTTAATTAAGAAATCTTGTTTAACTCTAAGTGTGAATTTAATAAAAACATATCGCACTCCAGTTCAATAGAAACATAAGTACAAAAAATAGAAAGTTTACATAAAGTCGTATCTTTAATTTCCCTATTGAACTGGGAGCGAGATATTGATAATATTAAATAATAGGTCAATAGTTTTATATACAGAGGTTCTTGATGACAAACTCAATGGTCTTCTGCAAGTTTTCCAAAATTTATAATTGTAATAAATAGATTATGATGAAGAAATTATTATTACTATTATCATTATTATTATTATTATTATTATTATTATTATTATTATTATTATTATTATTATTATTATTATTATTATTATTATTATTATTATTATTATTATTATTATTATTATTATTATTAAAATATCTACTTTTAGAGAACAAAATTTTTGCTGCTTATCAACCCCATCCCCAGCCCCCACCCCTCTCAACGGGGCTGGAAGTTATTGAAGAAATAAACCCGATTGGCTGGTCTTTTCATTATTTCACTGCAGTTCTTGATGCGTGGTAATCAGTTTTTTTTGTTATGAATAGTTTTTAACCCAACGTTGCGCAAGAAGGTTAAAGTAGCTCAATAAACGTCGTCATACAGTTCTATAGTCAATGGGTTGATTTCTAGCGTCATGCAATACAAGCAAAGACACAATCTTATCGACAAGTTGTTTCCAAATTGCTCCATACTTGCTGTGTCAAGCCACGTCATTTGGCAAAAGATATCGCAGAACAGCACTTCTGGATATTTTGAGACTAAAGCAAATTGTACTTGAGAGTATCTTCTATTCCATACCATTTTTCCTCTAACAAAAACATTGGTATCTACTTTTTTGCCCATTTACAAATGCTTTATTGTAAAAAATATATAACTGAGTTATATCAATTTATAAGCAACTTTATATAATAGCAATTATGAAATTGTCATTTTTCATTTTTCACTAAATTCTTTGGTATTAATTTGTTATTGTTGATAAAAACAGCTGATACTGTCAACCTGAAGGGATTTTCTTTATGCTTCCAATTTTAAGTAAAGGCATACAAAAACAGACAAACAGATCTCTAATAAAAGTTCACAGTGTTTTTTAAGGGTTTCTTTTTTTTTTTTAGTTAATATTGTAAAAGATCTAAAGACGTCATTAATTCTTATCAATCGAAATTTTAAATAAGATGTCATTAATTCTTATCAATCGAAATAAAAGATTTAAATAAGATGTCTTTAATTCATAACTACGTGCAAAAATCTTGTAATTAAAATCATTTTTAATTATGCTGAGATGTTCTTCTTTTCTGATTAAGATCTATGATTCTATAGTGAAGATACATCAGAAGAAGCCCTAAACTTACTCTTTATTCTGGATTTTCGAAATAGTCAAGAGATTTCCAATAATATATTTTGTGGTTTTTTTTTCAAACCTAAACTTTTTTTCCTGAGGAGTGTGGTCCTGGAAATATCAATCTTTCTAAAGTTTCAGCAAAGTGTGCTTATCAAGTGAATGACCGCACACTTAGGAAATTTTAAGAAATGATTGATTTACCTAAATAAAGAAGTATAATACTTGCATTTTAAGTTTAGAATTTAAGCATAAAAAATTTTTGTTCCCTCATTGCTCAAATGTAAAACTTTAAAGCTGTCCCTTTTGTTAAGGCTAAAAGTACACGTTAAAGCTTCCTCGATTTGTTCCTTTTCGCTTATATGGACAAGTAACGCACATTTATGGGTTACCTTACTGACGAATAAAACAACATTTTTTTTAGTTTTTAGTCATGAGAAAAAAAATTGAGTAGTATATTATTTCAACATATAAAGTGTATTGTTTTTAAAACGTATTTGCTAAAAGTAAGTTGTTTTTTTTCTTTTATTACGGTATATTTCGTTTCTCTTTGTTTTATGTAATTTTTATGTGATTCTGGAATCAACCTCCTACTCTTCCTATACTTAGGATTAGTTTTCGGATGTTGACATTTTAGAATCCTTTTTGAGCGCTTTGGTAGCCAAGGTATAGGTTGACAAATACCTTTTAAATTGATGAACTCAAATGAATTTATTCTAAACTTCATTAATTGAACATCTTCCTCCTTGTGTAACTTTGGTGGCACTAACGCTGAAACCCAAGTAGTGAGAGGAAACTGTATTAATTTATCAGTACTTTTATCCAAACTCAATGAATAATTTTAAACCAAATTCAAAGTAATCTTAGCCAAGCATAGCTGTAGCTTCTGTACGTTCAACAACCTCAATGTGGCACTTGTACATAGATTTAAACAAACCAAAAGTATTGCAATAGTTATTACCTGGTATAGAAATCAAAAATTGAATGCTCTGTAAAACTTGTCTCATTGCTTTGTTCATAGACTGAACCAGGCTTTTTGAGAGGATCAGTAAGGCTCGGGCAAGTTTCTCTGGTAAGCCTCTGGAAGCTAGTCATTGATGCAGTTTTCCGTTTGCCACTCTTCTTTAGAAATTTTAGGAAAATTTTTGCGCTAAACGAAATTAATGGGTCTTTTAAGACACATGTGAAGCTATTTTGTATAAAACAACTTTTTCAGAAGATTTTCTTTTTTTAAAATTTTTTGAGAAAATATTAGAAGGTCAGTTAATTATAAATAATAAAAATTTTTGATGCTTACTTTTGATTTCCATTTCAGGAGCAAGCGCTTAATAAGAGCAGAGCACGGGTAGTAAACGAGTTTATTTGAAAGTGTTATTTTAGGGGTATTCTACCAGGTATTCTAAAGTAAAACTTACAAACCAATCAAGACAAGCAACGTTTATGTCAAGTATTTGTTGAGAATACTAGTAGACGAATAAAGACAGTTGTAGCTGAAACCAATGTTTACCAACAACAAAAAAGTACAGTTCTATTAAAAGCGAAAATAATAAACTAAATATGACGGTAGAGCAATCAACCGGATGTTTAACTTTGAAAGATTATTTTAGAAATTAGAGGAAAGACTTACGAAGTTTTTCCGAGCGTAACGATTAAAGAATAAAATTACGTGCGTTCGTAAAATTAACCGAACGCAACGATTAAAGGTATAAAATGAAATTGTAATATTGAAATTCCGACGAGTAACTGATTTAATTAATTCGCAACTACAAGTAATTTGCTCGAAAGGTTCGTCATAACTTACGTAAATCAATTATATTGCTCGAAATTTCCGTTAAAAGCTATGAGAGCCATCATTTAGTTTATTACGATCCTTTCCCGTTAAATTGTCATAAAATTTCGAAACTGAATATTCTTACAACAATCGAAGATTTTTCTACAAACTCATTCGTTACTAAAGTACTATTAAAGAATGTTATACACATACATTAGAACAGTTTCACTTTTATTGAAGTTGTCATAAGAATATTTAGAATTTTAAACTATGCAAAAAATGTTAAACTTGTTTACACATATATCTTCTAATAACAATCACAACTTGTAATTTGACTGCCTTGGGTAAATCGTATCTTCTCTTTTTTTTTCCTGGCTGGTGTTCTGACATGCTCCTTTGTTGCTGAGTACTGAGGCTGAAAGGTATTTTGAGTTGCAATTGTTCCATTTATACTTTGATCATCTATCTCTTCCTCTGAATCCAAGACCTCAGTGTTTTCTTTCTCTTAGGAATCATCAGTTGGAACCTGACCACCTTCGCTGACCTTACCAAACCATCGCCATAAGGTGATATTTGACATGTTAATGACACCATGACTGTAGAAATTTAGTTGAAAAATATGTAGGTAAATTTCGTAACTGGCGAATATTACGTTTACGAATCGTAAATAACCATTAAAATACAAATAACAAAAAATGAATTTCATTATTAATATCTCAATAAATTCAGTAAACCTAACGATACAAGTAAAATTACCAGCAAAAATAAGATTTTAAAAACTCTTTTTTTAAAATGAAAACTGATCTAGTGTGTGGAGCACAATTTTGTAAACAAATAAAATTACATAAAAAACACCATTTATAAAAAAACCCATATCGATATTTACGAACTTTAACGCAAATTTTTAACGGAAGTTTCGTAACTGACGTAAGATAAAAATTAAAATGTGAACGTAAGTTACGAATCAAGTAATGACGTTTATTACGAAAAATACAATTAATTTAATCGATTTTCGGAATATCAAAATTTTCCACGTTCGCGATTAAACTGACGCTACTTCGGTTAATCTCAAAGTCTCTTCTCTATTAAGGCGAGTTTCCACTCATCTGTTTTAGCTACGGGAAAGGGAAAGGGATGAGAAAATTAATCACGTGAGCATGCGCAGTTTGTAATTTAATTTAAAAAAATGAATCATTACGCATGGTAACGTGATTAATTTTCCCATCCCTTTCCCTTTCTCGTAGCTAAAACGGATGAGTGGAAACTCACCTTTAGAAATAAAAATTTAAAAAGCAACGTTTTAACAATTGCCATGGAGATACTTTTTATGCTTATTTTTCTATTTTTAGAAAAATGTTTTTTAACAACGCGTTTTGCGCACAGTGAGTCAAAATCTAAAAAACTAGCAAAAAACCCCTACAAATATATGAGTGGTAATGTGACTAATAACCCAGAAGACTTGAATTAATTGCTTTTTGGTTAAATTTTAGGGATTCACCAACTTTTGCAACTTTTCCTGAGAGTTATTATCTATTTTAATTTTTTTATTGTGAAACTCGCGCACAAAATGCTTTTAGAGTCACTCTTTTAAGGTTATTATGGATAAAAACAGTTCTAAATTCAATTTGAAGGCATATGCTTAAGATATTTGGTAACTATAAACAATATTTTGACATTGCATTTTGATTTTAGATTTCAGTCATTACTAAGATCTTGTTTAACCCTGAGTTCGGTTGATAAATTACGAGACTCCACAAGATTCCATGGTAGTTTTAAAATTTTTTCAAGTGATAGGTATATATGATAATTTATTTGACGCCCTTCAACTTGAGTTTAGTAGATTTAGTAGAATATGAACCTTAAATGATAAATCTCAAGAAAACTCTATCAACACTTAAATGTAAATTCAAATCTAAATTGCTGAAACATTCAAGAAACTTCTCAAGACTTCTGGATTATGAGCGAACCTGGTTGAATAAGGAAATAAATTTTAATAGAAGTTGTGAGAAGCAAAAAATCTAAGGTAGTAATAAATCAATTGAATTCAAACCAATTCAAAAAGCAGTTTACTTACTTAAATATTATTTTGTTTAAGGCTGCCGAATTGGCTGAACATTTGTTGTAGCATTAGCAATAGCTTCAATAAGAAAAACCTCTTGAGATCCTACCAAGGAAGGTTTTGTTGCTGTCATGAAAAATGCTACAAATCCTGGCAAATAAAAAAACATGGAGGTTAGTTTTCCGATAAAAATGAAAATTGAAGATGCCTTGAGTTTAAAAATTTAGTGTGATCTTTTTATGTTAAACAGTATCAAGTTATCATAAACTCATATAGAATACAAATTGATATAGAATATGGATATTTATCCTTCACTTCATAAAATTTAAAATGAAAGACAGAAATGTTATCTTGAGTGTGTAGTTATGACAGTGACATCTGCTTCAACTCCTCTACAGGGCATGTTTAATCATACTCTGACAAGGGTACTAACTTTTATTGAATGTCAAGACTCTTTGAGAATATCAACTGAGAGTTCGCCGAGAGAAAGTATACTTTACGTTAAAAGAGGTTTTGATGGTGCCTCCAGTCAAAATATATAACCTTTTTTTTATAGGTACTCCTATGGTTGGTCCCAGCAGTCTGAAAATACAAAAAATTCTAATTTTTGTACATATGGTGGGGGGAGGGTCCCTTACAAATATTTCAAAAATACCATAAGGGTTATTTTTGTAGCCTGATATATCTGATTTAAGATTATGTTTTGTTTTTTTGCAAAAGATGATGGGAATGGTCAGTCCTAACCATTTGAATATAAAGAGATGGAGATACAACGTTACTTTTTTTTTTTTTTGTGAACCATGCTTGTTGCGCATTGTTACAAATTGTTTAATTTTAATTGTTACTTTTTGTTCTAAACAATAGAAATTAAATTATATTAAGGTCTGTCGGATTCGTCGAAAATTTTTGGTCTCGCCTAACCATTCACATCAGCTTCCTTTTAGTTAAGATAAGATTTATACATTAGATAAAGATAACAGCAATAGAACCAAGCTTTAAGCTTAATTTTATATAGATAGACATTCTTAATATTTTAAGAAATAACGCTGAATATGATATAGAAATTGAGATCACTTACTTAGCTACTTTAGTACATTTATAAAATATCAACTAGCTTTGTAGCTACCTAGAGCACAATGGTTTCATGTCCAGGGAACTACTCCGTCTATTATATTGCTGTAGACTTCCAGTTTATGAATATTAAAGAATTTTCTATTTTTGTGTTTAACAACAGAAATATATAAAGTTAAGGATAAATAACTTATACATAAAATGAATGTAAATACAATAAAGAAAAAAATTGTCACAGTTTTAAAGAATTTAGCAAAGCCAATTTATGACAAACCGCAAGAATAACTAAGTATTTAATATTAACATAATATGATTTAAATCAAAGCATATTTTACAACTTCATCATAAAAACAGTGAATCCTACAAAATCTAGAAAAATCAAGCTTGGGGAAAAAAAGTTACGATATGCTGAAAAATGAGGTCAAAACATGCAAAAAACTTAAAGGGAAATATTCAAATAGTGACACATGTGAAAAAGGTATAAGTAGTCCGATCTTTCAACCATCATTTGATTGAGAAAAGTGATACACGGGTTAATGAACGAGTAAACGTGAGTTGTAACTGAATGTAAAGACAACAAAATCAACAATATAAAACAAATATAAGTTCACTGGAAATTTTCATAAAGGGGAATTGGAAAATAAAAATTTAAAATTTGGAAAAATATTATAAAAAAATTTATGAAATGTTAACAGATGCTTATGAATTGTCAGCAACGCAACGCAATTTGTAAGTTACATCGGAAAGAAACAAATAACAAAACAACAAAATGTTAGTAACCAGGTAACTTGTATTATTAAACAATAATAAATTTCATACTAACACACCTATGCATGTATAGTTTCCTCATTAACCCATGGGATGAAATACTCGAGGTTCTCATCTACGCCTTCACTTGGCAACTCATTATTGTCAGTCATAAGCAGGTTTTCTGAGTTGACAGTCGCAGCATTCTCACAAGACATTCCACGACAATGCTTACAGGCAGCCACATATTCTAAACCATGTCTTCTACATGAGGATTGAGAATATGCTGCACAATGGCGAGTAGATGAATTACGGCACTGACATCTGACAACATTAAGTATATCATTAGGTGCAATGACTATGTCAGTTGTAACTGGGACATAGTGTCCATCAACCAAGTTCCATCCCCAATCTTCAGGTTTTTCTCTGGATGTCATGAACGTCTTCCATTAAAAAACTTGCAGATGTGTACGGTAAGTGTGAAATTTAGCTGCGTTGTCAGTAGGTGGAAGATCTTCAGGCATTACAGTATGTGTGCTGGTTGACGTAAGATGGCAGTACCTAGCATACCTCAAACTATTCAAACTGTCACCTTGTTTGGCGCCATATATGGCAAGAAGAAGTTTCATGCCAGCTGACAACACCTGTTGTGGAGTTTTATTGCTTGACCCCAGAATACATGAGGTAGCTAGTAATTCAGCCGACCTAGTTAGTGTTTTAAACACACCTGTTTTACCATGCCCATACAATGCGGACGTTGAATCACAACCACTAATTGCGTGAATGGTTGGTAGTGCCATCAACGTATTTCGTCCTAGATTTTGACATATCTCACATATAGAAATCAATTGCTTTTGATTAGTTTTTTTTTGCGGAACCTCATATTCCATGAACACTTCATAGAACTGATGGCCTAATTCCAAATTACAGTGATATAATAGCAGCACTAGAATGTCTGTATCATTGGCAACCACTGTTACCTTTTTACTGTTCTTGGCTACATCAACAGCTGTTCTGACAATAAGTGTATCAGCATCATCTACAGCCTGTTTTACAGTAAACTGTGCTTTCGTTAGAAACGCTACTAAGAATTCAACAAACTTCTTTTTATTTCTTTCATTAGACAGAAATGATGTCTGATTTACATTAGGAGATCTGTTGCCATCGAGCAGAATGTCTGGTGAACACTTGCCTGCACGTCGTTGATGCTCATGATCCTTAATGTTAGGACCATTACAATATCCATCAAAAACTATGATAGTGCTACTGTTGTAATTTGTCTCAACATAGCGAACATACTGCTTTCCAATGTCATTGAAAAGTAAACCTTTCACCCACTTAACTCTATGTAGGAGAGAACCACCATCCAATATGAAAACTGACTCTGACAACGGCTTGAAGGTAGCATCTATTGACTTAACAAGCTCAGTCTTCAGTTGTGCTTTTACAGGTTTTCTCATAAACTGATTTTTGAACAACGACGCAGGCATACTGGTTAACTCATAATTGAAATATTTAGAAATGTCTGTACTTCTGCTCATGATAACAAGCAATCGATCAATTAATTTAACTTTAAGCCAGGCTTGAGAATAAACTTGGTTGCTACCTGCAAGTGATCTAGCTTTTTCAGTTAACTCAGCTAATGTGAACAATTCATTGTAAGACATCTCTAACCACGCACATAGTTTTTCAAGTGCCGCATCTTTGTTACTATCAACTGGACGCATCTTTGTTACTATCAACTGGAACTGCCTCTTCTGCAACTAGACAATAACATGAGTTCAGACGAACTTGCACTTCAATAGCCTGTGTATCAGTTTGTCCTGCCATTAATAAACGCTTCGCACAAGTTTCTAGAACCATATCTCTAAGTTCAAGTGTCCGAACACGCCTATAATCACATCTATCAGGATGTTTGATACCCTGTATGCATAGTTGTGTGCACAAAAAACAATGAGACTTCCATTCAAATGGCGTTGAAGATGACCTTAGTATTTTACATGCAAGAGTGTTAGTTCCATTTTTTTTGGCAATCATTCTTTTTGATGCTCGACTAATGCTATGACTGTTTATGTACTTCTTGCGACAGTCAGCATGTACTTTGACTACTGGTGGGCCAGATAACAAATAATTGTTCAATTCATAATCATTATATGACAGGCAACATGTCATCAATGATTCCAAGCCTTTTTTGCCCACACAAACAATCTTTTCTTCATATTGAATATCAAATTGTGATCGACATATGACACAAACAGATTCGCTGAAAATGGCAGACATTTGGTGAAGCACAATTCTTAATGGGATGCACACAAGCAGCAAATATTTGTTGGTAGCAAAGTAACCAGAAGCTCGATAAACACTTGCCAGGATCACAGATGACAGTAAACTTAATTGAACAATTCTACACGCAAACATCAAGCAGTTCAAAACATCAATTTATCTGTAAACAACTACTTTTATCATATTCATCATATGCATCATATACAACAATAAAAAATGCAAACGAAATACCGAGAAACAAACAAACATACTCACCAAAAAGCTATTCCACACAGATAAAAATGTACCACCAGACAATTAAACACGCAATTAATCTGAAGAATGAATGCCGCAAAATGTAACTCCTGAAATACGCAAAGCAATACATACAGCCTGTAATACAACGATTTATTGTAACAAACTCTCAAATAAAAGTCATATTTTAAACCAATAAACAATCGAATAGGTATTCATAATTCTAAAACCAGTCTATAAGCAACAGTTTAATCATAAACATTAACATTAACAAGAATGCGCAATATGCAAATGGCATATTATCGTTCAGTGACTCTAAATGCACTTTTCAACGGGTTGCCCAAGGTTGATTACTCTAGATTTTTGCATATACGATGCCAAATATATCTTCTACAATAATCACAACTCAAACCTTTGTACAGAATCAATTACCGGTTTATCAAAATATACTACTGAACGACCCGACTAATGGATATATCAACAAGTATGTTAATAAATATAATATATCTATTTATAGCTATCAGTTATACATGTCTGTTATTATTTACAAAACTATTACACTTAAAAACACCAACGTCAAAAGCGATTATAAAGTTTATTTCTTAAATTATAAGAACTTTGATGGAAGCAGAATTAAACGAAAAAAAAAATTTTATCACTCTGACAATTTTCATGACCACATCTTTAAGCTTTCGTACCATGCTATGCGGTCAAATCATGCTTATTTTAAACACTGTAAATAATGCTTTTGTGACAACTTTCAGTTATGTAAATCTTTCCTAGAAAAGATTTTTTCTAGGAAAACGCACAAAGTTAATTTGAACTGATTTTCTATTTATCTGGAGTGTGATGTGAAGCATAAGCACCCGGACTTAAAAGTATGAACCGCTCTCCTTCTCCTACCACTCCGACACGCACAGCATCAAAACGATTAAAAAAAAATAACGACAGAATTTATTAACCACCAGATTAAATAATAGAAGAAAAAAAAAATTAAACATTAAAATGTGTTTTTATGTCAATTACACATCAAAATAAATGCTTTTTGTGTAAAGAATTCAAATTTTTTTTAGTTAAACTGTCACGCCCATTTTAATGACACGAAAATGCCCATTCAGGGTCATTTGCTCCGCAAAAGTTTTTTTTTTTTTAATTCAAAATTTGGATTCCTCCACCCAAACTGCAATATTTTGATCAAGTTTTAACGACTAAAATTACAATAATTTATAGAATAAAAGCGGCTTTAATTAAACGGCATGTAAAATTGAACAACTTTTGCATTTTTATCTTTTAAAGGGAAAAACATTTGAAAATTGTTTTTTTTTTTAGATTATTGTATAGAATTTTTCACTTTATTATACTGTACAAAACTATTTGGTTTTTATAAATAATTAGTTACTCCACTTCGGTCAATAAAGAAAGATGCACATAATAACAAACAAAAAGAAAGAATTACACTGACGAGCAACTCAATACTGCAATTGCACAAATTAAATTTTGCGACTTATCATTTTGTAAAGCATCATTTATGTATGGAATTCCAAAGGCAACTTTATCGTTCAGGATAAAGAACCCTGCAAGCTTTTTTAGTAATAGCACAGTCACCATTTTAAGTACTTTTACTGAATTAACATTAGTTGAAATGCTTATTAAGCCGATGGGAGTTTTGATAGAACCCACAAATTAGTACTTGAACTTGTTGCTAGTTACTTACAACATATGAAACCAACTTATTTATTTACGAGCGGTAAACTAGGCAAAGCATGATACTATCTTTCATCAAGTATTAAAAACATAAATTAAGCGAAAGAACTGCAGGTAAAGTTGCAACACTCAGAGCAACTTCTTGTACTGAAGACAATATAAATAAATGTTTCAATACATACAAGACTCAATATCTTGAAGCAAGCTTAAATGAATACTCTGCGCCAATGTCTGAAATTTTGACGAAATTGGCTTCAATGGTGACAAAGGTAATCAAACAAATTTCTGCAAACATGGTTCTAAGCGTCCTCATAAAATTAAAATGTTAAAGCTGGGTGTGTTTTGCATGCTAACCAAAAATATACGCTTAGCGATGAGTTCTTTTATACTCAAAAATGTAGAGACTGATATTTTTTACTTAACTTCTCATCTTTGAAGTTAATTGTTTCAACTAATCTATTTAACTGCTTTATTTCTATTAGGGTAAGGTTGCTAATATTATACCGATGGCTATATTGTACTTTTAACATAACTCGTTATTTTTACAACCCACAACAAATTTTTTAATCAATTTTTTATCTTTGCTGAATGAAATTAAGTAGTCTACTGTTTTTTTTTTTGTCATCCGACTGCATTAAGCCCAGAGTAAGCTCTTGTTGGTTTGTTATTGGAGATTTCTTTTTTTAGGGATTTATGGCTAAGCGTAGGGGAAAGTCGGGTAATATGGGATAGTGGGTAATATGGGATACCCCTATTATCTACTTATAGGTCAGTGCTATAAAATATTTGTTGAATTGGAAACGAGGCTAATGTCAGGAGGTTACTTCCGCAAGTATAAGTTGTTCTCTTTCGAATTATTTGCGTCTGAAAAAAGTCTTGCAAGTTTTCACCAGTGAACCTTACATAACATCGACTTCGTTACAGGAGGCCAAAATAGTCTAAAGAGGTAAACTATCTTACTATATTCAGAATTTAATTAGTAACCGACCAATTATCAAAAATACCTTTTAAGGGTTGTCCATTCCACGTGGTTCATAAAAAAAACAAAATTAGATGTGTGCTATATAGTGGGGTAATATGAGATACCTAAATGGGGGTAATATGGGATACCATCCCATATAACCCACGCTATTCCATTATTTTCTTTTCATCTCATTATATTTTTCAATGCTAATTCTGCTTTTATTGTATTGTCAGAATTGAGCTAGCCAGGAGTTTCATTAACATTAATTATTAGTCTGGGTGTGTTAAGTATTAACTTGAGATTAAAAAATAAACAATTTATAACCAATTTTGTTATTCATGATAAAAAAAAGCTAAAAACCCAACAACAGTTTTTCATTAGTATAAACAACCTTAAGATCCAACAGTTCTGTAAAAATGTTCAGAACTTTAAAGTGAATTAATTAAATAATTAAATTAATGAAATTAATTAAATAGACAATAACAACTTCCTCAAGTCATATTATTAGTCAAAATGATAAATGCGTTAATTTTTAAAATTTCTTTTTACGCTAAAAAAGCTTTATCATTTTTAAATATTTTTTCTTTCATATATCTTTGATTGGGGTCGCATTCAGGAATAGCACATTGAAAATAGACTCTTATGTGTTCAACTCTTTTTTAAAAACTACATTTTTATGTTTTTATTTTACAAACCCTTAAGAGGTTTAAAATTCTAGAAAATAAAACGTATAAAAGTTCTCACTCTTTTTTTTTTGGTCATTTTTTTAGATGCCGAGAACATTTGAAAAAAAAAAAAGTGAGGCAACAGTGGTCAGTAGAAGCTATGACAGCAGCTATTAATGCCGTTAGAAAAAAAGAAATGGGCTATCTAAAAGCTAGCAAAGTCTTCAATGTCCCTCGGTCAACTCTGGAACTCAAGGTAAAATGCAACGATCATCCAGTACAAGAATTGACCAGTCTCCCACTTGGACGAAAACCCATTTTCTCTTCCAAATTTGAATCAGATCTGGCTGATTACATAGTAGAAATGGAACCCAGGTTTTTTGGTCTTACCAGCTTAGATGTCCGTAGACTGGCCTTTCAGCTTGCAAAAATTAACGGTATTCCCAACCGTTTTAACGCTGCAAACGAAAGGCTGGAAAATACTGGCTAGCATCGTTTTTAAGACGACTTATCTATAAGAACCCCAGAATCCACTTCCATTGCAAGAGCTACAGTATTTAACAAAGTAAATGTGAAAGGGAAATCGATGAGAAGAAATTTAAACCTCATCAAATTGTTAATGTGGATGAAAAGGGCATTACCACTATCCAGTCCAATAATGCAAAAATAATAGCACTGAAAGGGAAAAAACAAGTTGGCATCCTTTCTTTAGCTGAAAGAGGAAGGTTGGTTACTACAATACTTTGCATGAGTGCATCTGGGATATATATCCTACCTATGTTTATTTTTCCTCGGCAGCGCATGAAAATGCAGTTAATGGACGGCGCACCAGCAGGATCTACTTATGCCTGTCATAAGACTTGATTGGCTGGATTCAACTTGAATTGTTTACCCAATGGCTCAGACATTTCATTGAATGCATAAAGCCGAGTCAGGAAAGCCCTGCTTTACTGATATTAGATGGTCATGCCTCACATACCAAGAATTTGGAGGCCATCAATTTGGCTAGACAAGGTTTTATAACAGCTATCTGTCTCCCACCGCACTGCACTCATAGAATGCAACCTCTTGATGTTGCATTAATGAAGCCGTCAACTACTTATTATGACTCCGAGATTCAGATGTGGCTCCGCTCACATCCTGGGAGAATCGTCACAGAATTTCAAATAACTTCTATATTTGCGAAGGCCTTCTATATCTGCGCACTGCCAGCCTCGCAACAGCAGTTAATGGATATGAAAAGACTGGAATTTGGCCAGTGAATAGGAATGTATTTGAGGAGTAGGAGTTTAAAGCGGCCGAAACAATAGAAATGCCTGCCCCTGAAAGTGAGATAACAATTCAATCGCAACATCTGCCAGTGGCCAGCACCTCTAGTGATACACCCATGTTGGCTAGTGACATAAGTCCTTACCCCGTAGCCAAAGAAAGGGTGAACAGAACCAGAAGGCGTAAGGGATTTACTGCCGTGCTGACAAGTTCCCTTTACAAACAATCGCTTAGTGAGAAGCCTGAAAAAAATGAAAAGACAAAAGGAAAATAAAAATTGAAAAAAAAACTTTTTTCAGCCGAAAATAAAAAGTCAAAACAAACAGGCGCAACAATGACTCCATGCATATACTGTACTGGTTTATTCTCGGAAGACGGCCAAGGAGAGGTCATGTACCAAACTTGCAGATAATGGGCCCACACAGAATGTGCAGGGGCTGATGAAGACGAATTTAAATGTGATTTATGCATTCTCTAGTTCAGTTTTACCAATATCAACTAAAAAGATAGAACAGGGCAGAAATGGTGTAAAAAAGTTAAAGCATGCAAATACATCTCTTCATAGTGAAAGCCGGTTTTGTTATCTTTGTGAAGAAAATATAAAAAGGAATATAGGGGAACATAGGGCAAGATGACGAACGTTTTGAAAAGCACTTATATCTTATTTAATTACTGTTTCAATAAGTAAAACATTATCAAAAAGTGGAAAACAAATTATTATGCATCACGTATGTATAAAAAAAACCCATGTAAAAATTAAAAATAGCCTGGAAAAAACTCATTAACCAAAGTTACCGCATATCATCATCTTGCCCCGCATACGGGGCAAGATGGCGACTTAAAAAAAGATAAATTCCATTATACCATTACCTTCTCAAATAACACGATATCATAAATTCTAGTTAGATATGTAATACAAACGGTTATGTAATTTTTTAAACAATTAGACTATATATTTATATAGGGCTATGCAAAAAAAAGTCTACTAATCAGTTCATAACAAATTCCAACACAACAAAATAAAGTAAATGTCAAACAAAATATTTTAATGCATAATAAAGCAATGTACTTAGGTCGTTAGGAAAGTTCATAGAACTTCATTTATAAAGGTACAATGAGACAGGAAATAATTAGATATTTATATATCATTTTAAACTGTGTTTAACTATGAACATTTTAAGTAAGGTAAGTATGGGTATTAAGGCCCGGCGGGTAATAAGGCCCACTAATCCAAAGTTAGGGAAAAAATAAATTGTGAAACTTTTTTTCGACATTAAAATATTAGAGTTATCTGGTTTTATCACTGGCAGCAAAAAAAAATCAGCATTTCTTTACCGCGCATTCGACAAAGGTGGGCCTTAATACCCATACTTACCTTACTTATTGAAATATTTTGAATGTTTATTAAAAAAAGTTATTTAAATTTTATTATATACGTTTAAAAGAAAAAATTTAAAAATGGAAAAATTTGAATATCGAGCATATATTAAAACCCGTGCTCTACTTGGAGTTTCAGCAAAAGCCATAACCGATGAGTTGGTTTTAGTTCATAGTGACCAAGCTCCAAAATATAGTACAGTTGCCAAGTGGGCTACTTTATTTAAAGATGGTAGAGAGAGTCTCGAAGATGATCCTCGCTCAGGGCACCCTCAAACCACGTAAACAGCTGAAAATTTTGAACGTGTGCGAGGCATTATTGAAGAAATTCCGCATGCAACACATGATATAATTGAAGCCCTGACATCGATTCATCGTTTTAATATGTCTATAATATATTCGATTACCAGTGTGATAAATTAACTTGAAATCAAACTGTACTCCTCGATGTAAGAGGAAACTAGAGTTAGATTAAGCATCGGTGCCTTATTATAAATCACTTACGGACAATATTTATGTAAAATATTTTAGTTACACTCACAAGACAATAAATATTTAAAATCACCTGTACTTCTTATCTATTTCAACATTTACATTTTAGTCGATTTTTACTACTAAATCTGGTAAAAGTTTTTTTTTTTTGTTAATTCTTATTCTTGTCATACCACGCCTGTATTCTCACAGCTGAATAACCAGATCCACCACTTTAATTATGATTTTTAAGGTTAGGGATAATAATAAATTTTTTTGAGCGATTGGGCAAACTAGTACAAGTATTAAGTTGCCCAAACCTTATTGTTTAATGCTTTTTTTTTTTTTCTTTTTCAAATTATCTTGCGTGTATGTAAATCTTTTGATGTATAAAAAAAAAATTCTGATCTCATAAATAAAGAATATTGTCGATTTTGGTCATCAGATTTACCACTTCTTCCTGACTGCGGCCTCCTTACTTGGACACTCGACTTAGCTCTTTGGATATCATTATTGCCTTTGACAGGTGGCTTAGGTATGACAAGTAATGAGTATATTTTTTTAAATTTATGTTCCGTTTAGTGTCAACTCAGCTACACAGAAGTTGTTTGGTCGAGGATAATTTCTTCCTAAATTTATTAGAATGGCATCTGAGTCCTCGCCATCTCAAGCTGAGTTATGACACATTCAAGTTGATGATGCATAACTGCCATAAAGCTCGACATGAAAAAGTAAACAAACTAGAATATTCAGGATTAAGAATTTCTGTAAATATTTTTTATTAAAATAGAATGCGTTTTTTCTAGGGAAACCTTAGCGTAAAAGACATGACATGCGCACTGACTTTTTTATCTCACAACTATTGAAAAAATTGTGGTATGAGAAATCATTGGTAAAATCTATTCGAAACTGTCAAAATATATTTGAAAGTATTTCCAAACAACCTTTTATAAAAAGTTGTAATACTTTCTTAGCAATATTCGTGAATTTTGATAACTAGCTCATATACGTTAAATAATGCAAAATTCAATTTAGATTAAAAACATAAGGTACAGTCTTTACAAACGGCCCGTTCTATATATAAACCGTTAGGTTTTGTACAACCTTTATTAATCGAAAGGTTTTTTAAACTCTATCTCTTAAGAGTATATACCAGTTCCTACAAAACCTCATCAGAGAGAAACTTTAATCTTCAATTACAAAGGGGCAACATTAGCAATTATGAAAGAAAAAAATCAGGGTCATTTGACTTTTTTTTCTATTTTATTAGATTTAAGAGAAATGTAATAATTCCTATACTAAAATCTAATTCAAAATCCTTCAAATTTTCATCGTTCATGATTATGATTAAGCGCACAATTGAACCCGTCATTTCGAAAAGGGCACAAATCACACTTTTTTCGAATTTCACTTTTTTGAGCCATTTTATTTATTTTTTTATTTTTTTTAATAAATAAAGTTCACAAAAACTCTATATGTTTTTTATTTATCTACTCCTATATTTAGTTTTATAAGCACCGTAGACTTTTTTTGATAAGAAACATATTTTTTGTTGATCCTGAAAAGTTTTAATAAACGGACTTGTGTCCTTTTCGAAATGACGAGTTCAATTAATAAACTGCTTTCGCCTATTGCTTGAGATAGTATGGCTTCACGTTTACGTTAAGTTTGTTCAGTAAATATCTCAGTGAATTTCTATTGCGCAACAGGAATGGAAAAAGCTTACAATTCTTGTCAGAAAGAACTGATTATTTTCTAATTAAGCAATCATGATGTAAATATACGTCGTATACAAAATATATTCATTTTATATTTTTATTTATGAATATATTATACATCTTTATGTGCTTGATCTACTATCTAGTAGGTGACTAATGATGCCTATGTAGCTATTTATTGACAAATTAAGGTAACTTACAGCTTCAGATATAGCTTCTACATCTAGCTTATATTAAGTAAAAGCGCTAAGTTATCGCCTCCCATGTTTGTTTAGACGTTTAAACTGCTTACTAGATAGATAATTAAGAGCATCAGAATCTGTAAATACCTAAAGATTCTGCTATGTAGCTATGTAAATGTTTTGAAAAATAGTAATCTTGTTGAAAATAGAAGATTTTAACATATGTTTAAGACATGTGATTTTAATGGAAAATTTGAATTGCTTATATGTTTTTGTTGCATCTATTTGTTGAGTATAAATAGATACACATTTAACTAACAAGAAAGTTTTTAATTGTATATATACTTCTATGCCTAAACTATGAGTATCTGAGCAATTTTTATATGTTATGTTACTTATTTTTATTAGATATTAGCACTTACTAAAGATACTAAATATTAAAGGAGTATCAAAGTTTCAATGTCCACTAATGTCCCGGCATGAAGGTGATCTATTTTGCAATATTTTTGTTACAGCTTGACAATCTACATTTGTAGCTCTTTGAATTTTTTTAGATATCCCTAAAATAATAAATCCAACTTTATCTTGCATTAAGTTTTGTAATTTTTAATACACATAACTTCTAAAACTCATTTTTAAGTAACAGAAGTAGATAGCAAATAGGTATTTTTTCAATAAGTCAATAAAACAATATACGGTTTATGAAAATATTGAATATAGTTATTGAAAAAATTAATTTCAATTGATTAAAACTATTTAGTAGTTAAAAAAGATATATATGTCTTTTACTTTTATGACATCTGTTTCATATTTTTTGGTTTCTATTTGTTAGTCACTATTATAATATGATTTACTAAAAAGAAATTAGTTACACCAATTTACAATTTTTGTTGAGTAGTTGTTGTCTAAAATTCACCAAGTAAAGAATATTTGAAAAGTTTTATTTTTTATTTTCATAGGTGTAAGCTGTGATTTTTGCAGCAAAAGCAACTTTGGAGGTAAACGCTATAAATGTCTTATATGCTTTGATTATGATTTATGTTCAACATGTCATGACAACTGCACAACTACTACGAGACACTCTTCTAGTCATCCAATGCAGTGTATAAATACAAGGTCAGACTTTGGTAAGTTTATTTATATGGTTACTTTCCGTCATATCTGATTTAATATTTATCAATCTCAAAAGTTATTGTAAAGTATATTAACATTTAGTTAATTTGCTCTATTTGATCAAACATATATTTACATATAACTAATTTTGTCAGTATTATCATAAATTCACATATTTTGATTATAGATAAATAATTAAATTAACTATTATAGTTAATCTTTCTTATCATTTTCCTGTATAATTAAAGTTTTTTTTACCAAGAGAAGCAAATATACTTTATTAGTGAAATATTTTATCTTGAAAAAGTTTGTTTACTTTTAGAATTATTTTACGGTGGGGAATCATCTATTTTGTTAGATCAGCAACCATCTTCATTTTCATTTGTTTGTCCGCATTGTGGTAAATTAGGTCTAAGTGAGACCCTTCTTTTTGAACATGTATCAGAAAGTCATGGTAATGCAACAATTGAAGTGGTAAGTTGATGTAAGGTTTGTAAAATTTTATTTTAGTTTGCTATATAAATTAACCATAAACTGTTTACTTTAACTTTTAGATCTGTCCAATATGTGCAGCACTTCCAGGCGGTGATCCTAACCATGTAACAGATGATCTTATCAATCATCTTTCTATTGAGCATAGACCGGAATCAAACAGAGAAATGGTAAAATATATGCTAAAGTTTTTCTAAACTTACTAAATTTTAAAAAAAATTAAGTTTAGTTTAAGTTGTGGCCAGTCCAGGTTTCCCCAGACATGTTTATTTTTTAAATACATTAGGGGAGCATTGTTTATATAATTTAAAGGGTACTTTAGAATTTTGAAATGAGGCAGCCCTAACTTCCTGTACCAATTGTTGTGGAATAAGATATTTTGGTTATGAAAAATGTAGCATTGAAGTATAATTAAGCTTAAGTTATTGAAAAAAATAACTTAAAAAAGACATCAATTATTTAGTAATTTGATAACTTTAGATAAATGGTTAAATGGTTTTTCAAAATGAATCTTTTTTAAGCAAATATTATTAGCCAGCAAAAGAAAAATTTATACTTTTTTAATTACCTTTGTAAATGAAAAACATTCTGTTCAATATCTTGTTTGAGAGGCTGTTATAGCTACCTGCAATTTTTCATGTACTGCACTGCATTTGTTGTTTTGATAGGAAATAATCAGTTATTTTATATTCACAAATTCTCAGAAATGGTGACTTACAGTAAAACATGAGTGTATTTTTTTATTGCCTATATAAATGACTAAAAAATATGTTTTACATCAATCCACCATGAAGTCTTTGTTCCATATCAATTTAAAAGGTAGTTTGAAAGATAAGCTATGTATCATTACTGGTTTTATTCTTTACTAATTGATGGTTAGTTTTTATTGATAAAAAGCTCTTATTCTGTGAGCATTTAAAACTTTGAATGTTATTAGTAGTTGATCAACTATAAAAATGCTCTTCAGTAATACTTGTTACCAATATTCCTTACAAAAATAGTTTTTCAGATGTTTAAAAATTAGACCCTCTGCAGTGCAATTCGTGCATAAATGGAGATTTTGTATAAGCTCTAAAAAAGTTAAAGTTGTACTTATGTCTTTTAACTTTTTTACAGGAAGAACCTTTAAGTAGAAATATTCGAAGGCTTTTTCACCCTACTACAAGGAGTGTTCAAGCACCGCGTTCACGTCGTGCTGTTTCACAACTTGCTGCTAATCTTAGTGCATCTTCATCTGAAATCAATGCTCTTTCCAATGATAATGCCACATTTTCTTCAGCTCGTGAAAGTATTGATCCTATAGCTGAATTACTCACACAACTTTCAGGAGTGAGAAGAGTGGCACAACAGCAATCGGCTGCTATATCAGCATCCCATCTGCAACTTTTGCAGCAAAAGTTGCAGTTTGAGCGACAACAGGTATTAGTTTTATGAACTTTTAAAATGTTTACAAATATATCAAATGTTTATACTAAACGTTTGTAACACATATTAATGGTTCAAGATATTAGGTTAAAAGGTATTATATAGCCAAAGTATTAAACTAACTATTAGCTCATAATTCAATCTACTAATTTTTTAACATATACAACTTCTATTTGCATCAATTGTTAGTTTTAATATTTTATTTTTGTTTTCAGGTTCAGCAAGCTCGTGAAAGGCTAGAGCGGCTGCCACGCAAACAGCCAACTCCCACATCAACATCAGCAGTAACTATTACGACAAAAAAATCTACTAAAATAGAAACAAGCACTACTAGCAATGAAAATAAGTATCTTTTATCTCAGTAAGTATCTTATATTTGAGTAAATTTAGATTTTCAGTTATTCTTACTATTTTTAATTTTTGCATTTCTGTATTATTGCTTGCTATAGGTTTTTTAAGTCTATTTTACACTTTCAGATATTACTCAGAAATAAGTACTAAAGAAAGAAATGATGAAGATATCGAGGAGCAGCAGATGCAGAGTGATTTTACAAAAGACCTTGTATATTCATTAATTTCTCCAGAAATGTCCGTTATAGATGTCACAGGAAAATCTGACTTCAATATTGCATGCTCTAACTCTGATAGAAGTAGTACCCTTTGTCCTGTGAACTCAACTGAAGGGGATTGTTTAGTCGATAATCAAGTAGTCAGCGGTTGTCTGGTATTGACGGAGAATTCTTTTAATTCAACTTCCTCTCAAGATTTGTTACTTAAAAAACAATGTTCTTCTGTTGAGGGTTTTCTCTCAGGAGGAGGTAATAAGAATGACTCATCAATTTCTTAGTGTTTATATTGCTACTGTTTTCAGTATTGAAAGTGGGTTCTTTCAACTAAGCTCTATTTGCTACACAAACCAACTTCAGCTAATAATAATGTAATATTTGATAGGGTTCACTGTTTGCATTTCACCGTAAGTCATGAATTGCTTACGAAGTTAAACTTTTTTGAACCTACCTTATTGCAGATCAATCTGCAATAAGGTTCAACAGGCCGAGACATGAAATACATAGTTTTTAATAGTATCTTTCATTTACTATGTAGCTTAGATTCTTTTCTTTCTTTTTTTATTCTCCTTGTTTTTCAAAAATAGTTTCTAGATGTTTAGTTAATAATAATATTGCACAAATATTTTGTGTTTGTGTTCGTTGATATTGTGAGCAAATATGGCGCATGATTTTCGGTCATTTTATGTATTTCTTATCTGTTGTAATTATTGAGAGCGCTAATGTCTTATTTATCCTAATTTGTACGCATATTCCGATGTATGTCTAAAAAGTCTAAATTCAAAGTTATGAAATTTCCTACTACAGACTATTTATTCCAGCATATTTAAAGATCCTTTTTTCCTTAAGCGGTTGAAGGATTTTTAATTGATCACTTGGACTTGGCAAGATGCGTTTGTAATGATTGGCAAGAGTTTAATCGGTCTATTTTTAGTTTTTCCGAGACATCAGTTTAATCAAATTTTAATTAAAATATCCTTGATTAATATGAGATTTATTAGAAGTCCTATATTATGTATCAATTAATTCAATCCATGCCAATTGCATCCGGTACTGAGAAAATGCTTTGTTTAATTTGCAGAATACTCTTAAATATCTGAGATTCTATTTATGTGCTGTTTATTTAGAGAGCAGTATTGTTAAAAATGATAAGAATAAATACTCATCATTTTCAAGTTTACATTTTACACCACGTAAAACTTAAGTATAAAAGTTAACAAACAAAATAACATGAAATGCTTATTACAAACCTTTTTTTTTTTTCTTTTTTTTTTTTTAAGTATGATATAAACTTTTTCCTAATGCTAACTTGTCTGAAAACTTGTTAAGCCAACAAATATTTTTTTCGTATACATATTTTTCCGGAAAAATACTGTGCACAAAATTATTTGTTTCCGCTTTTTTTGAAAGATTTTATTAAGTGGAAAATACCGATAAGTAAAAAACTTTCAAAAAATAAACATGATTGATTACAAAATAGTTAATATTGTAATAGTTAGTAAATACAAAATAGTTTCTATTTTGTCCCCTTTCCTTTAACTGTAATTTTTTCTGCAAGCGCTCATAAAATGCATAGAATTCTATAAAATTTCGAATGGGGACGTTATCTTACTTAAAAATAATAAAAGAATTCTAAGCTTTTCGATCTAATATAAACAGAAAATTGTAAAACACGATGCAATCTTTATACTAACCGACCGTGTAAACGGTCGATTAACTCTTTCAACTAGAGGCCAGTTTAAACTAGTTGTGTAAACGAGAAGCTGTGTATTAATTGAACTTGAAGAGTTGAAATGATACAAATTCATAGATGCAAGGCGATCCTTATGCTAACTAAATCTTTATACTCTATATTAAGTAAGTATAAGATTGACTTTAATGGATGTCATTTTAAAAATGTAAAAATTCTTAAGAAGTTGTGCATATAGTACATAAGTATTGAAGAGTTAAAATGATAAAAACTTATCGCTTATTCTGATAGCATTCTTTATATTTATAGGTAATATAAAACATGAGAAATGCCAAAGAAATATTTTATGACAAGACGTAATGACAACTACAACGTTAATGCTATAGTTAAGCGGACTAAAATATTTTAAATATTTCGTTTTAAAAATACGTTAGAGAGAATTTAAATGCATTTAAATAGAATGATAGGATGCATGCGTTAATTATTTTAAAAATAAGTTAAAACTTGAAAGCTAATAGCTGAATAAAAATAGTGCTATGCGCTTGATTTTAAACTGTTATATATTTGTTATTATGTTATTATTTATTGTAATATTGTATTACATCTTTAGAATTATATATTCATTATAAATATAATCATTACATTTCTATATAATATTATTTGGAAAATACTTGTTTTAATCTTACTAATTTAATTATTTGTTGCAATAAATTTTTCATCATTTCAATTTATTAAAATTACCTATTAATAAAAAATTACTAAATAATAAGAAAAAAACTACTTTTAAATTTATCTACTTTGCTTTTAGTAAATATTGTTTCTTTTGATACTTTTAAAGTCTCATCGAGCGAGAGAGCAAATTGCGAAAAAATAAAATTATTTCAGCTCGCTTAAATGAAACTTTACCACTAAAATATTGAAAAAACAATATTTATGTATTTGACTGTTGTTATGTTATCTAACGGTGTTAAAGGATGGTAAAAAGAGACCCTCATGATCCACCTTTTCAGTAGTTTTCAGCAGAGTTGATAAACGGCGAAAGTCTTCTCGCCTCCACGTTTTTTTCGCAGCTAACGGGGGCCGCCTCTCAAAAATGCTGTCCTTTTAAAACTAAATTCAACTATTAATATCAAATAATGTCAATCATGCATGAATTCAGAGTTCGAAACGATTTAAAACAATATCAAACCTTATTTTCTTCGTGAAACAAATAAATATTTATACGGGTAATGAAGAGTTAAGTTTTCAAAGGTTTCATCCTTAGTTTCATAAAGAAAAAGATTCTTTAAAAAGTTAATCCTAGCTAAATCATTAAGAAGAAAATTTTTCATTTGTTTAAAAGGTTTGTGGAAACATTTAACTCAAATATTTTCAACCAAATATTTTAAGCATCAAATAAGTTATTTTTCGAAAATTTTTTTAATGTTTTATTAGAATTGAAAATGGTCTTATTAAACTCAGATAAATATTTTCAATTGTATTTTTTTCTTAGTGGTGTGAATGCAAGGTAGACGCGAAGTTTGTTCATTTGCAAAAAAAAAAAAAAGGAAACTAATATTAAAACATGCCGTTCATCGTCTCTTTGCTAACTGGCGTGATGTCCTGATATAAAATCAATATTTGTTTTTGTTTATGTTTTTAGGGGGAGGGAAACGTTCAAAATTCAAAATAGTTGGACAATAGAATATTAGTCTAAGGTTTTTTAAATTAAAAATCGTCCGAACTTTTAAGCTTTTAATGTAGGTTATAATTGTAAATATAAAAACAGCGATTGAAAGAATATAATATAATATAATATAGTATAATATAATATAATATAATATAATATAATATAATATAATATAATATAATATAATATAATATAATATAATATAATATAATATAATATAATATAATATATATATATATATATATATATATATATATATATATATATATATATATATATATATATATATATATATATATATATAATTCATTTTGTATAACTGAATCTAATTCATATTGTATTGTTTATGTTGTTTGCATTTTTTGTTTCTTTTACAAAAGAATTGAAGTTGAAAAATATATTTTTTGCGTAACTAAATAGGAAGAAGAGAGCTTTGGTAAAGAAGTGAGTATACTTTTTTAATTCGTGAATGAATAAGTATTTTATAAACTATTTATTTTTAATTTTTAGAAATATTTGAGTTCTGGTATTTTTTTACACATAAAATGTTTTGTGCCTTTTAAGAGAGTGAATGTGTAAGTGTAAACCCGAACTAAAACCAAATATGGGCAATGCACGTGATTCTTTTTATGACGCATATCGTAAACAAGACACGTTTTTAGATCCGAATTGAATGGTGTTGTTAAAGTGCTTGGTTTCACGTTGCAACTACAAAAGCTCAAATACATGAATATTTTTTTGGAGGGATTTTATTTAGAAGTAACAAAAACTTTATTTGCATGGTGATAAAAATTGTGTTATCTCATGAAAATTCAGATTTCTAGAAATTGATTTAAATGTGATTCGTGGAAACTTGTACTTTGCTGAAAATTTAGATAGCAAAAACTAGAACGTATTCTAAGTTTCTAAAAAGCAATATATAATACATTACTATAGGCCACAAAATTCAATTTTCGAAACAGTGTTTTTCTTGAAAAATGGATATTGAGGAAACAGAATCAAGGCTAGTTCCTACTGCTTCTGGTAATATGCTTCAACCAACCTCCATATCAGAACGAAATATGCTAACAAACGGAGCTCTGCTTAAAAAGATACACAAAAGTACTCGAGTAAGAAGCAAAAGTGAGAGTAATAATTTTTCAGCATTAGAAAAATCAAATGGTGCTGCTGGAAATGTAGTTAAGTCTGCTGCTGGAAATGTAGTTAAGTCTGTTAAGGATAAAGCACATGATCGAAAACCAAAGAATATAAAAGGTCAAGGAAAACCAAAGAAATGTATGTATTTTTTATGTTTTGCAAGAAATACATGATCTTAAAATTTAAAAAAAAACTATTTGAATGCTGAGAATTATTTCAATATTTATTGTCTATACCATTTATTTATTAATTTGTGTTATTATCATAAAAAATGTTTTTTTTATTCTGAAAATTTAATGATGATTGGGGTTATATAGCTTTTTGGCTGAGAGCTGCTAGCAATGCAATTTTTAGATAAAATTGATTTACTTTAGCCTTACTGATATTTGTGTTACTAGATTATAGAATTGGTATTTTCAATTATGGATTATGCAACTCATTGTGAATGTTATATGCAGTAGTAAATGTTTTTAGTATAAGCTTTTTAAAGTGATTTGCTTAAAAAAATACTGCTTTACATATGAACTTTTAAAACTTAAACTTTTATCTCTAACAAATCAATTTAAGTTTGTCAAGTTTGTCTGAATATCTTTTCAATTATTTAAAGCAGAAGTAAATAAATAGTTAATATGTTTTTTAAAGTTATTATGTCAAATGTATAATAACTTTTTTTTTCTTGGTTTAAGATATTTTACTTTTATGCATCTACTATTTAATAACCTCTGATTAGTTAGTTTTTTTTAAAAAATATTATGTTAAATGTTTGTCGTGTAGATTTGAATTTGAGTGTGCTGTTTTTTTTTTGCTTTTTTTAGCAGGTGCTGGGGGAAAAGGAACATGGGGCAAAAATGGTGAAGTTTATGAGGAAGAAGAAACTAATCCAGATGATCCAAACTATGATTCTGAAGAAGTTGAAGTAAATAAAAGTTATTAATTATTAAAATTTTTTTTTTTAATAAATTATTTCTATAAGTTTATAAATTTGTTTAACTTATTGTTTTATTTAGTTCTTCAAAATTCATTTGAGAGATATTTAGCTTTGTTCAGCTTATAGGAAAAGGGTAGCAGAAAGTATTTGATGTGAGTTTTAAATTTTTTGTTATAGAATGAGGACATTGTTCTTTATGAAGTAACTCCAGATTTGACATCTGCAGAGTTTGATAAGATTGTTACTCCCATTATACTGGTTTGTTTATTAATTAGCATTAACTTACCACTAATTTTCTACCTGTTAATACAATATTGGTTTTTAAACTTGATATGCTATAAATTGACCACCTATTTTTAACTGAAAAGAGTAGTTTAATATTTTATAACCAATGTATAAATTGTGGTTTTTCCAAAAATGCTTATTTTTTCTTCTTGCATCCTTAAGAAGTATTTTTAAAATGAAAACTATAATTTTCTTAAACTTGATAATAAAAGATTAAAAAACATTTGTTTTAACAGCTTTTCACCAATTGGTTTGCTATGAAAGGCATTGAAATAATTCTTTGTGCTCTTTTAGCACCAAAAAGGTCTAACATTTATTTACATGCTATTTGATCACTTTAAGTTAACAAAGAGCCTAGAAATAGAAGTATTTTTTAGAAATGATTTTAGTATATTTTCTTCTGATATATCAACCAACTCTTCTTTTATCCAATAAGAAATTGTTGATAATGACAGATACTTTCATGACATTACCGGCTGCAAAAGATTTTTCTACTAACATAACCCAGTGTCGATTTTTGCATTAACTTGTCCTTGAAATACTTAAGCAAATATCAAGTGGTTAAACAATAATGGTAAGATCCTTTGTGTTACAGCAGTATCTATGTTGGAATAATTTTTTAATATTGAATTTACTGGTTCAATCAAATGAGCTTTAAAAGAATTCCATTTTAGCAGACTTTTTCTCCAGATATCAGGATATCCAAAGCTTTTGCAACAATCAGCTTAAATCAATTTCTAAATTAGTCAATATAACAGGTATGTAAGTACATATAGTCCACTCACAAATTAACCCCTCTAATGCACATAGTAATGTTGGTATCAACTGAGAAACATTTTGTCTTAAAGTACAGTCAAAAATCTATATCATTCTGCATTTGTTTTGAGCTGTAAGTCTAAACAACATTTTTTTGCTTGTTGAAAATTTCATGTTTTGTACCAGAAAAATGTGACTTGTGGAGAGGTTTGTTGTTACTGTTTAATTTAAAAACTGCTATTGAAAGTCATCAAAATCTTGTTGAAACTAATGGTGAACATACTTTATCTGAAAAAAAAAAAAAGTGTAGAGCGTAGTTTCTACAATTCAATAGTCATGATTTTAATTTGAATTATAAAGACCATGGTAAATCACCAAAATAATTTGAAGACACAAAATTACAAGCATAATTGGATGAAGGTGATTTGCAAACTTAACAACAACTGTCAGATTCATTAAATGTAAGTCAATGTAGGATTTCTTATCAATTACACTCAATGTGAAAGGTGCAAAAGAAAAGAAAATTGCTTTCATATAAATAAATTTAAAGAAGCAAAGAAAAGCAAAAAACCATGTGTGAAATTTTGATTGAAAAGCAGCAAAGGAAGTAAGTAAAAATGAATTCATTTTGATAATTTTCAAACACTAATTGATTGAGTTGTGCACTGAAAGTAAAGTGACCATAATGGGCTAACAGACATGGAAAAGTGATTGCTTTTCATGTCAAATGCTCATTGTTATGAGGCAAAACCAGTTAAAGAACTCTTGAAAGCACTTCGATGGAATATGTTACCCTAGCCACCAAATTTGGCTGATGTTGCTCTGTCAGATTTGTACTTATTAATAGCTCATAGACTGCACTTCCACAATTATGAAGACATGGAAAATTTGTGTCAATTCTTGGATCACAACAAAACATGAGAAAATTTATTTTAATTTTTTAGTTATTTCCGGCATTTCCAAAGTAAACATGATTTTATTTGTAAAAGAAAAAAAAAAATTTATTTACTTGTATCCCTGTTATCATTAAATTACTTAAGTTATATAAGAAATTTAATCTTTTTTTTTTTAACCAACCTTATGTTTTATATTTTCGGTTTAAAAAAGTAAGATTTTAAATTATAAATTTTTACTCCTGAAGTTGAGTGAACTTTTAAGTGTTGATGCAGGGTTGGTATTAAAAAATTCACCAAAAAGTTTTTTAAAGGTTTTTTTTTTTTTTTTAATTACTAAAAATCAAACTTTCCTTACCCTCTAACATAAAGTCTTTTTGCAGGTTTAAACCAATAATATTATAAAAACAAGGATTCTTTAAAATTTAATCAAGTCTGCAACTTTTAAATAGATTCATTTTTATATAGCAAATACATCTTTGCCTTACTCTGTATTTATTTCTATGATTCTTTAAGGATAATGAAGCAGTAATCTGCAGTTTTTTTCTCTACTCCAGAATCAACATGTTGTACAAAAACTATTTTACCAATCATGAGAGTGAGAGCTGATCAGAATATTATAAACTCTTAACCACCCATCTTGGCAGATAATCTGTATGATTTTTTTCTCATGTTCCTTCCAAATCTCAATAGAGAAATCATTGTACACATCATCAGCATCTCTTCTCATTTCTTGTGATTTGGGGGATCATATGTAGGCTGCAGAAGTGAGCAAAGTTTTGTCCCTCAACTGAGTTGAACAATAGGTTTGAGCTAAAGAAAAACTGTGCAACCTTACCTAAAGAATCTTTCTGATAGATAGGTGTTCTGACAGCAAAATTGTTCATTAGAAGGTTTCAGTTTACTTGAGTTGGGGAAGAAACTTTCAGAAACCAATCGATTCTTCAGATCTGAAGCATTAGAAGCAACACTAATATTGGTTGTTGAGCTTCAAAGTATATATTCTGGTTCATAATTGTTGCTTTTCCTTGTCTTACATTTCTCTTGATGTGCATCAATACACTCTACTTTTTTACTGATTTGCAGTTTATAATGATCACTCTTAATTATTTTCTTACTAGGCTATCTCCCTATCACTTAAACCCTCTTTTTCTCCAACTTCAAAATGGAATTCATTTAATTATGCTTAAAGTTTTGTAGGCTTTTAGTTGCTGAAAAGGAGCAGTCTTTTTCCAAAGGTTCAATTTATTTCTACAACTAAACTCTAAAAAAAAAAAACCTAAAGTTATCTTTTTTTAAGTTCAAAAACCACAAAAAAACCACTGGGTTGGGCTTTTTCCAAACCTGGCTTAGTGTATAATTAAAGTTTTTTTACCTTTTCTTAGTGGCTTAAAGTCTTGCTTTATACATACGTATGTGTTGTCTATTTTATATGTTATACTGTTATTAATTTGCTTCAAGTATGCTAAAAGTATTCTTTCTTTTAAGATTTTTTTTAAAATTTATATAAGCTAAGCAAGTTGTATGTATATAAAAATGTAAAGGGTGTAACACATAGCACATATTTATTTGTTTAAAAATATGAATTTACAAATTAACTTGATTTGTTTAGATAAAACAAAGAAACTTTGTTTTTTTAGACAAATTTGTATTGATTCTTTTTAGGAATATTTTAATCATGGTATTACAGGAGAGGTTGCTGTAAGTTGGGAATATTTTTGAATTCTGATTTATACAAAATAGCTCAAAGGTTTCTAAATTTCTTTCATGAATTGCTTAAAAACTTTCTTTTTTGTTTTTTGTTTTTGAATTAAGTTAAAGCTTTTGTTGTTTTAGTTTCTCAAATAATAATTTAAATGTATTTTAATTATTTTTATTACCTTAATACTTTAACTTTATACCTAATGTTTTTGTTTAGACATCTTTGGAGGAATTGAATATTATACATTTAAAGCACAGGGTATTTCAAAATTTTTGCAAAATTAATGCCATTAATTTAAATCAAGTGCCATTAATTTAAATCAAATTAAACAAATTTACTTAAATACATAGAAAAACAAATAAAATGAATTGAATAACAAACCTTAAGAGATGTTTTTTTTAACAGATTGTGCATCTAGCAGTTACTTTGGCACTTGAGAAAAAAGTAAGGTTTAGATATTAGATAACAATTGAAAAAATTATTGAAAATTGAATTATGGGAATGTTGTTGGATTGTGTTTTATTGTTGAATATTGTTTTGAATGTTGTTTCTAAATTTTCGTTGTCTTTTTTTTAGGGTGCACAAAGGGAGCTGACATCAGTACTTATATCTGATTTGTTTGGGCTACATATTCTTAGTGAACCAGATATTGAGCTGGGTAGGTTTTAATATTCATTTAGTAACAAATGAAAAAGTCAATGCTTTATTTAATGTCATTTAAATTAATTAAAAAGAATGCACATACTTAATTTTATGTGCAGTTTTTTTTTTTTCCATCTTTGTAGTTTATTTTAGGATTTCAGGCTCTTATGAATTCATTAGAAGATCTTCAGCTAGATACTCCTGATGCTCCCCATGTAAGTATAAAGTAGTTACTCAAAGTCAAACACTGCTGGTTTTTTAAAAGACATAAGAGTTTATAAATATATATGTATCAGTATTAAATCATGTCTTTCTAGGTATTAGGTCGGTTTATGGCAAGATGTGTAGCTGACGATTGTTTAAACCCACGATACATAGAACAACATTTGGAGCATCCTGACAAACTTTCTAAGTATGACATTTCATACTTTTTGTTAGTTTTTTAGTATTTTTGTTTTTTTTGTTTTGCTAATTTTATTTTATTGTTTCTTTTAGAATTTCTTTAGACATTGCAAGCAGCTACCTTCAAATGAAGCATGGTTTGGTAAGATTAGATACTGTATGGGGATTAGGTGGTGGCACAAGACCAGTTAAAACACTTGTGAAAGAGGTGAGCATATATTTTCAACCAAAAACCTGTTTTTTTTTGTTGTTTTTTTTTGTTGTTGTTTTTTTTTGACTAATTTTACAGCAGAAATAAATGTTGTATATACACATGTTCATGAGTTATAACATGAGTTTAAAAAGTAGAAAAATTTGTAACATGTATAAAAACATTACTGAAAAAGATAATAGAATTAAGTCTTTCTTATTTAGCCTGAAACAACTATTCATGCTAAATAGGCTCAGTTATGTTATAGATTGATTTGATGATAAAAGAGTATTTATTGTCAAATGATTTGAGAGAAATTGAGCGGTGTATTGTGGATCTTGATGTGCCACATTTTCATCACGAAATTGTATACGAGGCTGTTATCAAAGCTTTGGAATGTGGTTCTGATTACACTATTAAAGCTATTGTGAATCTACTTCATCATTTGTCTGACGCAACAATGATAACTGAAGATCAAATGATTTCAGTAAGGAAATTTAAAATCTCAAAAATTTATATATATTTGAAAATATATAATTATGTTTATATATTGTTAAAATTTATACATTTATTGATATATTTTTTCATGAGTATATATATTGATTTTTTTTACTTTATATTTCAAAACAGGGTTTTCAGCGTATATTTGATATTATCAGTGATTTGGTGCTTGACATTCCACGCGCGTACAAATACTTGGATAGTTTACTGGAAATGTGTTGCCGTGTACACATCATTCCTTTATCTCTGAGACAAAAAGCACCTTCAAGGTAAGTTTATAATAAAAGTGTTTTCTATGTTTTTCAATTTTAGAGTTTAATTTGATGAAGTGTCTATTGTTATTATAGGGGTCGCAAACGCTTCGTCAGCGAAGGTGACTTTGGCATGTCGACAAAACCCTTGTAGTATGAGAATGACTGAATTTTAATCGCATTTGTTAAAAATGGCAAGCAGCAGTCTTATATTTTGTTTTCCCATAATTGGTATATTGTTTCGTGATGTAAAAGAAGAAAACAAAAACAAAAAAAAACAAAAAAAAAGCTTATGTAGTTATAGTTTTATTTGAAAATAGAAAATGTACTTAAGTCCTCCAGATGTAATGTCTTTTGTGTTACGAATTTCATAGGATAATGTTTTTATACTGTGAAAAATACACAAAATCTATCCCAACATTTTCTTGTGGAATGATCATCATGAAAATAAAAAATTATTGCATGAATTTTCTGTACGCTCTTTCGTGTTTATAACTGCCTCCATTTCAACGCGTTCAGAAGTTTGATCTTTTTTGTTATTTTTTGGGTGAATGCAAACCTTCTAGTGTACTTACAGTCGTGGCCGTCGAGAGGGGGGGGGGGTTGACGGGGAAGGTTCCCGGGGCCCCATGTGTGTACAAATAATGTTTTAAAATAATTTTTAAAAGATTTAAATAGTTTTAACTTTAAAAGATTTAATTTAAATAGTTATATAATTTTATAATTATATAATAAAATTAACTTTCGTTTTTAATTTTCAATGACCAGAGCACGCTTCTATTTGTCCTGGGTATATAATTGATCATAATGAGGGCACCTTAAGAAAACCTCCCCAGGGGCCGAAATTTCTCTCAATGGCTATGCTTACAATATCGAAGTCCATTTAAATGAGTGCTGTTAATTTGAATATCACACACTTTAGCCTTTCCAGTGAGCCAATCCAGCAATTTTTATGCATGAAAATGGGATTACCCCACACACTGACTCTAGCGGGACTGTTTAAATCGCTGTGGTTGCTCTATTTTATATATCTGGGAAGCTACTAGAAACCTCCAGCTGAAGGAACTGTCAATTAATAATATAAAAATTAAAGTATTTGGGGTGTCAAACACCTCAAGGTACATACGCAGGTTTAAGTAGAATCCATATTTCTCCATCGTACCGCTTGTTGCTTCCTTTATACCAGCAGCATTCAATGATTAAAAATGGAAATTGGGGATTCAGTTTAAAGACACGTATTTTCCGAATCTCATCAGTTTTAGAGATAAATTACAGAATCTCAATCCAACTACTCAACATGGTCGATTTTTAGGTTAGGGTCTTTGATGAGCCCCGCAAACGTTTATTGGAATAAAAAACGGCGAAAAGCGATTGATCGGTTTTTTTTATTTACGTTATGCGACGCTCTAAAATCTAAAGTCGAATTTAATTGGCTGTTCATGTTTTGGTTTAAATTTTGGCTCCATTTTCATTTCATAGTATTTATATGGATATTTTAAAGTTAAGATCTCTGTATATGTAGATCTATTAACCAAAATTGTTGAAACTACCCTTTTTTTTTTTTAGCTAAGATATATAAAAAAAAATTATGGGCAAGTCTATTATAAAAACAGATAAAAATCAAAACATTCAAGTTGCTGTTCGATGTCGGTAAGAACATTGATTATTATGTATTTAACATTCTGATAAGAATGTACTTAACTTTAAGCTTTTTAAACTTATATTACTCTTGCTACTGTAAATTATTGTATTAGTTCATGAAGTTCTAAATGTTTGGTTAATATTCATCAATCTAAGTGCCTTAATACCAAATAAGTTATTGCCCGATATAAATAAGATTTGAAGTTTTAAATAAAATTTGCAACAAGATATGGAATTACATATACAGTTATTACATTACTAGTATATTGTTATAAGTTATTACATTAATAGTGAACTATTTATCTGTATTTTTACATAAATTGATTATTATCAATTTTAGTTGTTTGTAGTTTTCAAAGTTACAAACTATACATATATATATATATATATATATATATATATATATATATATATATATATATATATATATATATATATATATATATATATATATATATATATATATATATATATACCCACACACACCTATTTATTTTATTCCTAGGCCAAGGAACAGCCATGAAATAAAGTCTGGTTCTGCAGATGTGGTTGATATCAATAATCAAACTAAAGAGATAACTGTACGTCAGGATATGAATTACATGGACAAAGGCAACAATAGAACTTTTTCATTTGATAAAGTATTTGGGCCAAAGTCTAAACAAATAGATATATACCAGTCTATGGTTTGTCCTGTTATTGATGAAGTACTTCAAGGATACAATTGCACAATATTTGCGTATGGCTTAATAATTTTGCAATTTTCAGTATTAATTACAGGTTTACAAAAGGTTATGTTAAGTTTGTCCTAATTGGAAATTAAAAAAAAAAGTGATCGTTATACTCTTGCAACAAGCTTCTTAAACAATTTTCATAATTTAAAAAATTTTTAAATTGTTAGGTTAGAAATATTTTATACTTGTATGTATGTATGTATGTAATGTAATGTAATGTAATGTAATATATATGTATTCACATTACATATACATAGATATGGACAAACTGGAACAGGAAAAACTTTTACAATGGAAGGTGATAGATTAGATTCAGAGGAATTTTCATGGCAAGATGATCCATTAGCTGGAATTATTCCTCGTGCAATGCATCAACTATTTGAACTGCTTAACACTATGGAGGAGTGTGCAGAATTTTCTGTGCGTGTATCATTCCTAGAAATTTATAATGAGGAACTATTTGATTTGCTAGGCACATCTCTTGACTCTCAAAAATTGAGGTTGTTTGAAGATACCACAAAAAAGGTGTGTTTTTTTGGGCAAGATAAGTTACAATAACTAATGAGTTTACAATTTTAAAATTCAGAAAATTTATTTTATAGTAAGCTTAGTGTTCAAAATAATATACCCTAATTTTTTCATGCTAATGATCAGTTAAACTAATTGTTGTAGCAATCTATATGAAGGTTAATGATAGATTTTGAAAATAAATCATGAACCCAAAACACAAATGCCAGTTAGAATGTCTCTTGTCTAACATACAATTAGAGACTTTCTTTCTATTAAACAACATTTTGCAAAGTATACAGTTTATCGTTTCTTTTGTAGATCTCCTGGTCTCTTCTCTTTAATAAATTGTTTTATTAAGTCTTACCTAATATCTATATTACAAAAAAGTACTATAAGTTACTTTAATCATGAAAATAATTTATTATTTTATTTTGTTCTAAGGGATCAGTAGTAATTCAAGGTTTAGAGGAAGTAATAGTTCATAGTCGAAATGAAGTTTATCATATTTTGGAACGAGGAGCAGCCAGACGTCAGACAGCTGCAACTTTGTTAAATGCTCAATCAAGGTAACAAATGTTTAAAAATATTTGTGTATAATTTTGACCATGTAAAAATCCTTAGGTAGAAATCTTTAATTTATTATTATAAATTTGATATTTTTTGTTAACATTTTGTTTAATTCAGTTAAAAAACTTTTACAATTTTAAACTATATTAAATTATTTGGTTTGTGTTTGTAAAATGGTTTCAGAATGCTTTTGAATCAGTTAGATACATTTAGAAGCTGATAACATAAAAAATTTCATAGATTAAAAAATGAAAGTATTCAGTCAGTATTTTTTGCCACTTTATTATGCCACAATAGTTTTTAACTTAATATGTGCTTTAAAAAACACTTTATTTGATTGCTAAAACAGTAGTTTTAAAAAATGAACAGGTTAGGCTAATGTTTATTTATTAAAATTACAGAAAACAATGTATGTGATGCTCTCACTAACAGTCTTTAGTTAATGGAAGCCATGCAAGAGTTTAAACTTTGTAAGAATCTTTGTAACTACCATAAAGCTTTTTTTTTTTAGTCGTTCACATTCTCTGTTTATGGTGACAATACATATGAAAGAAAATAATATTAATGGTGAAGAGTTTTTAAAGACTGGAAAACTAAATTTAGTAAATAACTTTTGTATTGCAGTTTTTACTATAATTTATTATTTTTGCATGCACACAATGAAAGACAAAAGTCCCCCTACATAAACCAGTCATGTGAATTTCTAATGGGTTATTGTAGTTCATATGACTTATGTGTACCATTTAGATGGGAAAAAAAAAGTCTTATTATTTAAAGATGACCTATACCCATCAATTTCAATTCAGTATGACAAGTTAATGATAGAAACTAAGAGAATATGAAGAAATTTTTTTTTAAAAGCAACCTTTTCAATGAGCTTTCTATTAAAAATAAAAAACATGGTTATGCTTTAACAAGCATAAGGATGTTTTTTGTATTCACTCTTATCTTGCATCTCAAAACACCATGATTTTCTAAGTGACAAAAATAAGACATAAAAAAAAAAGGTTTAGCTAAAGGCTTTGTTTTTCTTTATAGTTCTTGATAGTTGATTTTAACAGTTCTTTCTATATAGTTATATTTTCTTTATAGTTTATAGTTTTTGTAAATTTTTCATTAATATATTGAAAAAGGTTAATAAAAAAGTAATAGTTTTTTGGGATTTTTTTTAAAGATCCTGGATTTGTTCATTACTTTTTTTATTTTGTAGGTTGACTTAGCTGGTAGTGAGAATATTGGAAGGTCAGGTGCAGTTGAAAAAAGAGCAAGAGAAGCAGGTTCATCTTTTTTTTCTACTGCAGTCAATCTAGACTTTCAATATAAATTTGAAAATGCAATCAAATAAAAATACAAATAAAATATTTGAAAAGTAGGAATAAAATTTAATTTCTTGTTTACTTTAACTTTGCATGCTGAACATTTCCATTTGATAATGAATGTCTTGTTTTAGGAACAATAAATCAAAGTTTACTAACTCTTGGTCGTGTCATAACAGCTCTAGTAGAAAACGCTCCTCATGTCCCTTATAGAGAAAGTAAGTTGACACGCTTACTTAAAGATTCCTTGGGAGGAAGAACTAAAACGTCAATTATTGCTACAATATCACCTGCTGCATGTAACTTAGAGGTGAATCTCTTATCATTCTAGCTAAGAAGTTTATCTTTCTGAAACAAAAAATGGTGTTTGTTTAATTTTTATTTACTCTTTTTGCTATTCTATGATAATTTGTTATAAAAAAGTAGTGACATTTTATTTTGCAATTAACTAACCATTTTTCTCAAAATTTTCATTAAAAGCACCTACAACTGCCACTGCAAAAAGTATAATTAAGTTAAACTAAGATTTTCTTGAAAGTTCAATTTGTTTTTGTAATTTAATCATTAACAGTGTTAATAGTGTTATTTAGTCATTAACAATGTCTATAATAATACATAAAAGCAACTTGACATAAGTACCAAGATGGAAAGTGTGTTACAGGTTTTTTTCTTATTAGTTTCTAGATTTTGTTTTAAAGTAAATAACAGAAAACCTTATTTGTTTTTCTACTTTACTTTCAAGGAAACATTGAGCACACTTGACTATGCTCAAAGAGCAAAGAATATTACAAATAAACCAGAAATAAATCAAAAACTAACAAAGAAAGCTCTCATCAAGGTAGAAAAATTGTTTCTTCATGAGTATTAAGTGCAAAATACATTTCTTCAATAAGAATAAAATTCTGGATTGTAAGTGATGTTGTTTTTTTTTAAGTTGGTATAAAATGATACCTTGAACTGCATTTCTCTATATTTAGGAGTACACTGAGGAAATTGAGAAGCTGAAAAAAGATTTGGTTGCTGCTCGTGAAAAAAATGGAATTTTTATTGCTGAAGAAAATTATATGTAAAAAGCTTGTTTAAATTTTAGTTTTAAAAATTTTAGTATGAATGTTCATTTATTACAGCGCCATTAAAAAAAAAAAATTATTGAAAATCATTGATTCAGTTTTCTCAGTAATACAAAATTTATTTTATATTAAGTTTCAAGTATGGTTTTGTTTTGTTTAGAATCATGCAAAATCAGCTTTCATCTCAGAAATCAAGTTTGCGTGAATATATTGAAAAGATACAATTTATGGAGGAGGAAATGAAAAAAACAGAACAGCTTTTTGCAACAACACAACAAAAACTAGAAAAAACTACACAGCATTTAAAGTGGGTGAAACAGGAGCGAGATGAGACAAAAGTGCTGGTATCAAAGCATGTGGAAACAGAACAGCAGCTTTATTCTCAAGCCACTGAATTACTTGGTACAGTGGAAGAGACAATAACTCAAAAAAACATCTTACATTCTTCATTGGATCGTAACAAGAATTTGCAAGCTGTGAATCTGCAAAGCAGTCAGAAATTTAAAGAAGATGCGCACCAAAAACTGGCCAATTTAAATGAAGGCATTGTAAATAGAAGAGATGCAAGTCATGTTTTTCACAAAAATATTGTCTCAGAACTTAGTAAGTTTTTTGGTCATTATTTACAGGATATTTAAAAGGTATAAATTTTTTTGACGATTAATTTGTTTTTTCTTATAGCTAACTTTAAAACAGAGAGAACTTCATCTTACAATCATTTGATTGGTATGATAAATTTCTCCATTGACAATAATTCTAAGCTCCTTGAAATCTTACAAAGACATCAGAATGAGTTTAAATCTGAGTGTTCTGAAAAAAGTGTTTCGTTTTCTCAGAAGGTTGAACAATGCAAAGTAAGTTTTTTCATCAGGCTCATGCTGTTATATTCTTTAATTTTATATCTAATATACAGTACCACTGATTATGAATCCTCAATGAAAAATTGAATTTTCTCAAGAAGATAATGTATTTATCTATGAAACAAAAAATATACCCATATTATAAATTGTAACATTTTAAACAAGTCTTTTCAATTAAAAGTATGATGTCATTTTATATACAGTAATTAATACAATTTGATTTAAATGCTCTTTTCTTCAAAACGCCTTTGATGAATGTTATAAATGCCATTATATAAATCTCTCCGTCAATACCTGAAAGATGCTGATTTCACACAAGCAATTTTAATCTACATGTTCCATAATAAATAGATGGGATTTAAATCTGAAAATTCCATTCCATATTTAACTGATAAATCCATTCCATAATTAACTGTTTTTTTTGTTGTTTTTTTTAATTTTGTGGTTTTATAACGTCTTCAGTGCTTTTTCTGTATTTGTAGCTATTAGTTTTTTTCATTATTTTCACAACACTTTGCACAGTTCCCTAAAAGGTTTTCAATTTCTATGCAATATTTCTTCTTAGTTTGTACAAAAAAGGACAATAACACTGCATTCTGCATTTATAATCATAACAAAACAATTTAAATTCAAATAAAATGAAGGTTGGTTCTTTTTTTAGAATCAAACATTGGAAATTATCAACAACTATCACACAGAAGTTTTTGCAAACTCTTTAAAACAATTTCATGAATGTATTGAACAAATGAAAGAGCATGATGATAGGCTCATGAAATCTGTTAATGAAATGGTATTTATTTTTCTTCTTTAATATAATAGTTGTGATATAAGTCAAAATGGTCCTTTTGTTTTACTAGCAATTGAACTAATATTATCATCAGGTATTGCTCTAATATTAGGCTGAACATTTTTGTGAATCAACAAATAGCATTTTTGAAAAACAATCTTTTGAGTTTCGAGATCTTGGTCAAACCTTAGATGAGCATATATGCTGTCAGGTATGACATAATTGTTTTATTTTTAAATTATTTTTTTCTATTCATATTATTTAAGTTTATGTCCTCATTTTAAAATCTGGAAAGTAATCTTTTGTTAAAATTTACTCTTCTTACCTTCTAATTATTTGTTTTACACGAAAAAAGCAATAAAATATAGACTTTTAATGGTGATTAGCATCATTTTTACTTTTGGTATATTGGCCATTGGAAAAAAAAAGTGTTGAAATGTGTTTAAATATTTTAATGAATTATGATCATGGTTGAAGTTGTAGGTATCAAAGAACAAAAGTGAGATGTGTTTTAGGGAAAACTCTGAAGATTTTTAGCATTCTTTTGATGAAAGTAAATATCTGAAAATGATAAAATAAAAATATGACAATACCATTATGTAATAAATTTATTCTACTTTATTAAGAATGTAACATAAGGAAAATAAACACAAACATGTTAGTTAACAGAAATGCTTAAAATACTACTAAAGTAAATTTTAAAGCAAAGCAAAATATTTCAGAAAAATGGGGCTAAAAATGTTTTAGTAATCAAAATTGGCTAACAACTGTTTCCATTTCTTATTCCACTACTTATGCTTACCATTATCTCTTTAAGTTCATACTTGTAGAGATGATGGTAAGAAAAAGTAGGAAGCCAATGTTAACCACTCGCATGCAAAATAATTATTTAAGTATTTTTTATAATTTTTTAGAATTTTGCAATTGTTTTGGTACTCACAATTTGAAATGTTTTGTTTTGTTTTTTTTTTTGTTTGTTTTGTCTTTGTTTTTTTTTAGATATGCTTTTCTATTTCTATTCTTTCTTTTTTTCTTTTTTTTTTTTTTTGTTGATAGAAAGAAGCAATTGAAAAGGTTACTTCTCATGTAGAAAAAACAGTGCAAAATCATGACAAAATGCAAAAGGTATATATCTATACCAGACAATCAAATTGAAATGTTGCTTATGTTTTTTCAAATAAGATGAATAGTTATTTCTTTTTTCCTCTTTAAGCAACTTAAAGATGGTTTTATTGAAAGTCTGCAAGCAAGTATACTAAATGTGGTGGAAGAAAATTTCTCCAAATTGTTCAAAATGCAGCAAACTCAGCTTCAAGAAGATACACAAATGGTAAACTTATTTGTTAAACACTTAATTTAAACAAGGCTTACTTTTTAATTTACACATGATTTTTGTAATTTAAACAGTAAATTGTGTCCACTCATATAGGTTCTTAAAATAATTTCCCTTCTATAATTAGTATCATTTTTTGTTTAAAAAAAACAACTGTATTCCATGCTGCTAAGTTGAATAAATGATATTTTCATGATGAATCTATATAGTCCAAACAATAACAGTAATAAATAGATAGTATTTGAAATGCTCCCACATATCAAGGTATCTATTTGGATCCATTTTACTAGATTGTTGTAGAACCGTTTTTCATATGCTCTCAGTTCTTGTTTCAGGTTGAAGTTACCCTGAGCTTGACTAATTCTTTATTCATCTTCTACTTAAAAAAAATGCATGATTGAGAGTTTTGGGCAGGAGATAAAATTTTGGAGCTGTTACCTTTCATTTAAATCAATCAGCATGTCTACTGATGGAATCATATTGTTCACTAGTGTCTCTATGTAAGAGTGTTGGTTGATTCAACCTCTATTTCATTAAAATTTAAGCATCCCTCATTATGAATGCTATCACTTTTACCTTGCAACCTTTATACAGCAAAAAAAAATTTTATATAATTCAATTAAAATTTTTTTAGAAGAACCTTTTTTCTCCAAGTTGTATCCTTTACTAAATTTTACTAGCCTCCTCTTTTCCTTAATTATTTTACACTTTTGGTTAAAAGTAAAGATATACTTGAGTTGATGCAGTTTTTTTAGTCCTTTTGTGCCTATAATGATACTGAATACCACCTGTTTTGTTATAATTCTTTTTAGAGTATTTTTTATGCAAATTTATGAAACTGATAATCTTCTTGTTAATTCCCTAATTTTATATAAGCACTTCTCAAAACTGAAATTATAAAAATATTAGTGAACTTTAGTCATATAAATAGGAGAGGATCAATATTAAAAACATAAACATCCTAAAAAGCCAAATCAACTCAAAACTAAATATGTAATATTTGGTTAATTTTTTATGATACGTTGAAAATAAAGTTAAAAAAAAAGTATTTAAATAAATTGCCTTTTACCTTAATTTAAAACTATTTGTAAACAACTTTTTAACTCTACCTCTTCATGGTTTATTTTTACCCACTTGGTATTAGGATCAAATATTTTTTGTTTATCTTTATTAACTATAGTTTTTTGTTTATCTCTATAAACTATAATTATAATATTGTAACTTATTTTTATTCAGATAAATAATATTTTTAGGTTTTATCAGAGTTATCTTGTCAGACAGAAAATGAAACGACTTTGAAGGATAGTATGTCCAGGTACTGAATTTACAATCTAAGTAGCTTTGCCTCAGTAGCTGATAGGTTTTTGTTTTAAGAGTGTTTTTAAAACAATTTTAATTGCTATTGTTAAATTAGCAAACTAACAGAGATGAATCTCTCAGCCAAATCTCTACTTGAAAATATCACAACATCTACCCGTCATAATCTTCTAGGAGCAACTGAAGACATCAATGCTGTAAGTTTTTTTTTCTCCTTCCTTTATTCAATGGGCAGAACATTTTAAAGTAGTTTCACAAATTGTTGTTTCTAGAATATTGATATATAGATTTTTTCCTTATACCCTAACTCTTAACAACTCTTAACATTTTTTTTTTAAATAAAAAAATCCCTTCCCTAATTACTTTTTTGTTTATATATTTTTTTCTTTCAAGTTAAAATCATGTGCTCATACCTTAAAAACTGAATTAGACAAATTGGAAAGAAATGAGAGTTCATTTGAAAGTGCTTTGTTGGATGTAAGTTGCTTTACTTTGCAGTTGAATTTGCTTATTATTAAGTCAAAATGTAGTTTATTGCTTTTAATTTCCTATTCTTAGAATGATAAGCAGCATAGCGATTTAATTGTAAAAAGCTACAAAGACCTTGTGTTCTTATCTGATAATCTGATATCTGAAAATCACAAGAAGATAGATGTAATTATATACTTTTTATACTTTTGTACTTTCTTTTTTTCATATTTACTTTATAATATAATTTACGTGACAATTTCAATCTTTGTAGTAAATGTCAAAAAAAAATTTTAATGTCAAAGCTTGATAAAAATTATGTTAATCTTAGAGTTTCTAGAGTTAAAAATATTTATGAGTCAACTTTTGATTGAATAATATAGTTAATTTTATATATTGTAAAGCTGCTGAATTCCATGGTTTTGATTTTCAGGAACTTCGATCTTCATACAATTGTTCTGGCAATCAATGCATCTCAAGCATTGAGCAACAAGTGCTTAACACTGATAACACAATAGGTGGACTAATTACAAACGTGGAAAAAAATCAAACCAACTTGCTATCTCACAGTCTATGTCTTGAAAACAGTTTAAATGCTTTGGAGAATGAGATTACTGAATTTGTTGAAGAAGAACTCAAGCAAGACTCTCCAACTGGTAATGTTTTAAATTGTTACTATATATATATATATATATATATATATATATATATATATATATATATATATATATATATATATATATATATATATATATATATATATACAGTAGCATGCAAAAGTTTATAAACAGCTAAATTTAAGTTTTTTTGTCATGACTTTTTGACTTTTCACTGGAAATGAATGAAGTTTTCAACAATTTTTGCTATAATTTAATTCTATAGTATAATTATTCAAAAAAATGATAACTGGAAGGGAGTAATTTCATTGAAAACATAACCATGCCAAATGAATTTTCAAGAGAAAAGAAAATTTTAATAACACTTGCTATTGAGAAGGATTCCTTGTAAGCAGATTTTTGAGCCTTATGATGTGGCTAAATCAACAATTAGCGTACAAGTAAAGAGATATAGAGACCAAAAGACACTTGAAAATAAGCATCGTCCAGATAGGCCAAAGATAATTAGAGAACATCAAGATAGAACTTTGGTTAAAAAATCAAAACAAGATTCCCCCAGAAGTGTTGTCAATTAAATAGCATTTTGACCAATAATTATGGTGTTAAGTGCAGCATAGATACTACAAAACTTTTCTGCATCTGCTTAATTTGTTTGTTACTTGTCCTGCCAAGAAACCATAGGTATTATAAAATGATTGCTCAGTCCAAATGAAATTTGCAAAAGATTGTTTGGATTGGATTTCAAAAGAATGGTCAAAAGTCTTATTCAGTGACAAATCAAAGTTTTGTATGTTTGGAAACAATGTTGTCAATTACATGAGATGTCCGAAAGATGAAAGATTTGCTTCTAAGTATGAAATGCAACAGTTAAGCATGGTGAAGGCAATATAATGATTTGGGGATCTTTCAGTTGTGATTCTATTTGTCCACTTCATCACATTGAAGACATAATGGATCAGAATTTATATTTAGATATAGTCAAGAATGCTATGCTCTATCCATACATACATACATACATACATACATACATACATACATACATACATACATACATACATACATACATACATACATACATACATACATACATACATACATACATACATACATACATACATACATACAAACATACATGGTATGTTCAATTTTCTAATTCTAAAATATCGCTTTCGCTTCATAATTTTATTAAATGTGATTTATTAATTATTTATAAAATATTTAGATTTTTTCTGAAACATAAATCCGGTTCAGCTCTAAATATACAAAACGATGCTTTAATCTCTCATTATAATTTCTTTCTTGCTCTCTCTCTAATTCGGTATGAACCATAAATATTTTTTATATTTCGATATTTATCTTTTCAATTTTGTTCAACTTGATTTTAACCAATAGGTTTGACTCCAAGCCAAAAAGATTACAACTACCCTCGTTCCCTGCAACGTACTTTGGAACACGAACAGATTGTAAACGAATATCGTCGACGCCATGATATTCCTCCTCTACCCTCTTTGTTAGAGTATGAATCAGACGAGGTAACCTAGCGTAATTTTTTTGTTTTGTATTCGCTTAGCAATTTTATCACAAACAATAAAATTTTTTAGTTCTCTCTTCATATCTCCTTAACCAAAAAAAACTAATTTTGCTTTAATTAAAAAATAGAATCACGATGGATCTTTCCTACAAGAAAATGAGGAGGGAAATCAATTATCTACCAGTTCTGAGGAGACCGGAAATGCGGTAAGATGATTTTTTCAAAGATTTATTATTTTATAGATTTGTCTTAGTTTCTCAGAACTTTTCTGAAGACGTATTTAGGGCGATTGCAAACTGTCTGATAACAGATAACTTTTACAAAGTAATACTAATTAATGTTGAAGTTTTTTTTCAATTTATTAAAACCAATATCGTCATAACATTGTATAAAAACCTTAAAACTTGTACCATCAAAATCTTTTTAACGTAATTTGGTTTTCTCAGAAATGTGACATTGTTTATGAAAAGGTACCCAATCCTGTAATCTAGTCCTTGTGTAAATTTTTAGCAACTTTGCGTTGGAGTTATAATTAAAAGTGAATATCAAAAATTAGCAAAAATGTAAACCAGTTGTTCTTGAAGTTGTGACCAGTTTTGCTCATCTTATTTTGAGCAAGATGTTTTTTTGGGTACATAAAAAATAATTTACAGTATTTTGGCTGTTAGTAATCGATATTTTAGTTGTTAAAAATGAGTGTGAGTACACTCCAACACAAATCTCGAGTTTTATGACAAGCCTAAAAAATAGTAACATTGTTGATTTAGGATCTAACCGTTGATACTACTTCAGACAAAGAAAATAGAAATACACTTTCGAATAATTACTCCTCTGCTTCCAAAATCGGCAATAATCGACCTCGAATTCCTTTGCGTTCTTCCAACACGCTGGCTTGATTATTTCATAAATGATAGTAAACTGCAACCAATTGGTACAAATTAATTTTGAAAGTATTTTTTAACTATTTGTGAAATATTTGCTTTGTTCTATATTTTGTTTTTATTTTTGTGCTTTCTTCATTCTTGCGGCTGTAAAGGTGGTTTAAACTTAATGCTGAGAAGTTGCATAATTTGTCGGGTTTACAAATATTAAAATTTGTAAGAGTTAACTCATGCCATCCAATACAAATTACGTGAAACTAGAATGCTTCTTATTTTCAGCGTTTTACCAATGAAGAAGATCAATAATGAAAATAATAGACAAATAATTTACTTTTTTTTATTATTATTATTACATGTCTTTAGACACTCTTCATGCAAATATGTAAATACTTGTGATTTTTTTTTTTTTAAAAAGCTCTCCAGAAATTGTTCCGAAATGTTTGTACCGCAAGAACTTCTTCAAATTTTAACACGATTATTTTAAAAAGTCAGGAAATAGTCTGAATAATCGCTGAACTTTATTTAAAGATATTTGAGCTATGGAGACACTTAAACCACTTTACCAAAACAAGGAGAAAGAAGTACCAGAAAGCTCCAGTCCGGAAATTTTGTGCCGAATGGGAACGAGTAAAGTTGACAAATTACGTAGTTTAAGAAAATAAAACTTATTATTCCAGATTTAGTAAAATATTTTCATCTCCTAGATTAATCGTAAACATAATTAAATTCTAAATACTATTCAAAAACGAACAGTTATCAACGGCGAATTTATAATATTAATTTATTAAAAATTCGCAATTTGCTGTAAAAGCATATATTAGCATTTAGTACAGTATCCTTTTTTATCTATAACGACTGAACAACGGCTCTGCACTGAGTCTATAATTCGGGAACACCTTTCAGATGATTTTGTGTACCGAGAAATTCCACAACCTCCGAAAATTCAGTTGTTGTGGTGGGATTTTTAAATGGATTTTTAAAAGCTACTATTTTAATATCAGTCTATAGCTTTTCTATATCCATACAGGGACAGTCCATAATTTGAATCTTATTTGATTAAAGCCAACTTTTCAAAGTTTTGCTCCCGTACTGGTCAATGTTATTCATAAATACATATTATAAGGGTGAATTTTTAATGAATATCATCGTAGAGGTGTTCATCCATATTACCTATTACTTTTAATCCAAAATGTAAGCCCAACTCTACAGTATGAGAAACAGCCTTAAAAATTGATATTTGGACAAATTGACGAGTATCAGCAGAACCAGAAAGGACAATTTTGCTTCAGACCACAAGATATTGCGCCATATTTTAAAAGGCCTATTGACACGTTCTTTGTCGAATGCCTTATCTTTTTTCAACATGTCACTTTCCTAAGTGTTCAGGCTTGATTGTATCAAACGTTTTACTATTTTCACAGTATTAGCAGTCAAATTTAAATCCTGTTAGATCTTGCTAGAAGTATTGTTTTGATCAAATTTACGTTGCCATTCAAAGTTTGATAGCTTAGCAACAAGGTTAGGTGTAGGTTCGACAATATCTTGAATTTCTTTATAGGTTCTATGTTGTTTACGGAGGTTTCTGGTCAATAAATCGTTTTTTTCTTATTGCAATGCTTTCCATAGCGTATTTTAAATGCAAGTTTAAAATAATCTGAAAGTTTAATTAGAGACTGAAAGTATAAAATGTATCAGTAAAAGCTAAAACAAATTGTTATCATTTTTAACTATCGAAAGCAAATCATGTATTAAGGTTTAATGTCCTCCAGCTAATTGCCTTGCAGACATGTCTACTCCGTCCGGAAGAGACGCTGTGAACGTCGTCACAGAGTTTGCTCCCCCTTCAGAAAGTAGACATAGACCTGATTACCGCTTATGGGTGGGCGAGACCCATGTTGATCAGGTTTACTTCCCCGTCAGGTAAGTTTCCCCGTCAGGAAAGCAAATCATGTGGATATGGTACGACTGTTTTTTTATACACTCAAAAAAAGTGTTCAATTAAAGTTTTCGGTTTTTGGAAGCTTGTGGAATCACTCTTAGAAATAACTTAGTTGTTGCTACAACTAACTGTTCTTCTGTGAATATTTCGCAAGTTTTTTCATAAATTCTAGAAAAAACTGAAAAGTCTGTATTTTCTCAATCATTACTATTTTTAGTCATTAATATTTTTTAAACACAGTTGTATGGTAGACCACATTAGCCTTACCTACAACGGCGCAAAAACAATGCAAAACACGTTATCTTTAGTTACATTGAAGTGATTTAAATTAAATTTTGCAGACCAGTTGATATTACTTTACACGATTTGAGAGGTAGATTTTGAATTATTCTTTTTGTATGTTAAAATCAAGCTGTTTTTTAAAGTCGGAATTCAAAAGATTAACAAGCAATTTAAAGAAATTTAATTTTCAAAACTCAATATTTTTAGTTTAAAAAAACTTTGTCAAATAAAGTTTTAACCTTATTAGGAATACTTCCTTTTCAACAAAAGATCCATTTGATCAGATGAAACAAAACAAATATTAAAAAACATATTTTCTTTTTAGTTGGCTATGATTTTACTAAGATATTTAACATTACCAATAAAGATTTTTTTATCAAACTTTCAGAAATAAACTTGATGCTTGATGCATACATTAAAAGAAAGAGGGTAAAATTTTGAATAAGATAAGTTAAACGATTTTTCATAATCTTTGTCTCAGAATCGTGTCTTAATCGTGGTCTACCATCCTGAGTAATGTACTTCAATAAAACACATACATAAAGAATATCTTAAACCATTCAATTTTAACAACAGCAACAAAAGTTATTAAGTCAATAACTTGTAAGTTGTAGTCTCTAAAAATTAAATTTGTTGATCATTAAAAGTTGGTTTAGGTTCACTTCAGAGATCAGAGATGTGCGTAGTAGATGAAAATTGGTTAGAATATTCACCAAGGTACCTTAATTGACTTTAAAACATTTTTCTTTCATCAAGAAGTATCAGATAATAATTATATATTTTTCCTCGACCTCGAAATAAAAAATGTCCTCTTTTTTAAGTGCTTTTGTAATGTCAGGTAATCAATTAATTTCTTTACAACTCGCCTCAAGTTTTAGTCTAGAGAGTGAAAAACCGACCCGAATACTCGAGGGTACCTGTAGACGGACAATTTTAATAAGTTTTGGTACCCGATACCCTAGCCTTCGGGTCGGTTATTACCAGGCATAAACTACCCGAAGTATTACCCGTAGAAATACCCGAAAATCGGGTAATGACATTACCCGATCATTGGAGCAAAATTTTCGCGCGATCGGGTATTCTTTTCCAAAAGTACTTTAGCCGCAAAATAAATCCATCTGAAGTTCGAGCAACACCGCCCTATGCATCGCTAAGTGGAAATAGGATTTTGAACATATTTTTTGGTGACTTTTTAAGGTTTTGTGTTTTTTTTTGCATTCAGTTTTTAATTCTCTAAAAAAAATATTTTAATTTTTAATTTTTGAGATTTAAAGGGTTTTTTTAAGGTTTAAAAAACTCATGTTTTTGTTAAAATCCTTTCAAAGTACATAATAAAATCATATACTTTGATATCATATACTTTGAAGGAATGAAATTATATACTTTAAAAAGAATAATTATCATATACTTTGAAAGGAATGTTAAATTTCTTTATTACTTTTATACGAAATTAAAATAATCATATATTTAATTGAATGTAAAACTAGAAATAGAAAAAAAGAAAGTTTATGCATAGTATTTTTTTGTCGCTTTTTTGATTTCTTACACACCAATTGATTTGAGCATGTGGCCACATGGGTCGCCTCATTTTCTTTTGAATAAAATATCTACTGCAAATTGACTTTATTGCCATGCAAAAATATTCAGGCGACCTCTGTGACCACCTGCCTTAAAACCATTTTTACTTTTGTGAATTTTATTCAAAAACTGGCTAAATTCTATGTAATAAATGGAAACTCCGTATAAACATAAATAAAATAGGATAATAAAGATTCAGTCTCAGGACTCTCTGTTTTAACTTTTCATTTAAGTTTTACCTTTCGATGGCTTTTATAAATTAAAATGGTACAATCACTCTTCGTCAACTTTTAATACACGTGTTCCGTAAAGCATATTTTCTTAAGAGTGTTTGAGTCTCTTTTGGAGGATAAAGATAATTTTATTAAAGGTTTAGCAGAAGAGGAACGTGATAACATACATATTATTTGTTAGGTGGGAGGTGATGGTCAAATTGATCAATCTGAGTTTCAGAATGCAGCACATATGAAGAGAGGTGTGGATGATCGCACTGTGTTTAGTATAGTGTTTGTCCTGTTAAAGATTTGAAGTGGAAAATAAATAATAAGGAAAAGGTGTAATCCAAACAGTCTCAATTTAATCCGTCATCATATCTTTTATTTTGCAAAGAGGCTGCTTTTATTCAGGAAAGATTTGAACATTTACAAAATGAAATTTTTTTTGTAAGGAATATTTAGTTTACACTACATGATGACACTATTTTTTTGTTAATTCAAGTTATTCAACTATTTATACCACAATGAATGATGGTGGATACGCAGCAAGGATGGGCTCTTCAAAACTGTTTGCTAACTCTCAGAAATGAAACCAAAAAGAATTCTACCAAAGAACACCCATAAATTTAATGAAAACAAAAAATAATTCAGCTGTGACTGGAAGAATTTTTAGCTTGGATACCAGTATGATTAAATTATTTATATGAACAGTACAACCACAAGACCATATATAAAAATTTTCAAGTAGAAATTTGAACGTCTGTTTGGTCTCATTTCGATCAATCACTTTTTAAAAGCCATTCCAATGTCACAGTCTGTGCAAACGATGGTAGTTTATACTGTTACTTTTATTAAACATTTTAAGCATCCAATAGGCTCTTTGTCTGAGAATGCCATTGAAGCCAGAAACAAAGCCAACAAAACTGCACGAAAAGGTCATGCACGTTTAACTTCTTTTACCGAAAATACTGGGAATTCAGCTAATTATTTATTTGACATCTGATATATACCTATACTGCAAGAAGAACAAATTGCAGGAGTATAAAAGTCAGAACAAAATGATTCAGCTGATAACTCTTTTTAAGGTAAAAATTGGAGAAAATTATGTGTATCCTTAAAATTAGATATTTTAATGCTATCGTTTAATTTTATTGATACATTTTAGAGAAAATGCTGTTCGTAGCCAATCTAATATTTCTAAGGTCTTTTCATATAATCATGGCTTAAAGTATACTATTTATTATAATGATGAAATCTTTAAATTTTAATGTTTGTTGTTATATATTTTAGGAAGTCATAAAGCAATGGTTCATGTTAAACAAATAAATCGAGAAAGTGTAATTTCAGCATGCATTCTGTAATTGAAGGGAATGGAACTCTTGAAGTTTTTATTTTACTTTTATTTACAACAAAATGTTTATATTTTCATGTTAAATAAAAAAAGGAAATAACATGAGCAGGAGACAAAAAAAAAGCCTGGAATCCCTAAAAAAGATAAACTGATATATCAGACTTAGATTTTTAAATGTAAAAGCTGACGGTTTTTTTATCTTTTTAATCAAAAATCGAACTAGTCCGGATTAACCGGCTAAAAAAACCGGAATGAAAACAGTTCTAAAAAAGACCGGACTTTTTTTTATAAATATATATATTAACGAACAATATCTCATAATTGATGTTTTGTGAAAAAAATTACTTCAAAATATTGAACAGTTCTCTAGTTATTAGGCTATTTCTTTTTTTATTATCAGAACGACGCACAGTGCACCGGTCGGTTTTGAAAGATCAATTTGTGACAAAAATTTCCAAAACTTTTTCTCGATTTAATAATTGTTTTATAAATAAAGGTTTAACTTAAAAGTTACAATAATTAGTTACCAAAAAGATTTATAACTGTATTAAGGTACCCTCACGCTCCCATATACAAAAACAGCAAATTTATAAACGTTATATATTAGCCTTGAACTACCTAACATTACTATTTTCTTCACGTAGCTGCTGCAACTTGTTTTGAGTTTCGGTAACAGTCTTAAAGAAGGAATTTAATCCGTGTCTATTGCGAACGATCTCCACAGCTAAAAACTGGATTCTTGTAGCTTAAGTAACAAAGAAAAAAACAAAATTGTTAGTATAAAATATTGTGCGAAGAACTTTTCAGCAGTTAATTGCGATACTTACTTAAAAAAGAATTTTCTTCGCTGTAATCTTCGTGAACGTTTTTTCTAAATAAAAGAAACGTTTTAATTTCTTATTACTGCCTCTGTCCCAAAATACTGTTCTGATTTCATAACAGACTTAGAAAAGAAATCGGAACAGTAGTTTGGGACAGAGGAAGTACTTATCAAGTTTGTAATCAAGAATTCAAAACATCTTGATTTTTAAAATTCTTTACCTTATAAGTGTTCCAAAATTGTAACTTTCAATTTTTCCTTTAAAATCTTCACAGAAGGGTCGCCATTTCTAAATTTAGAAAGTAATTTCGACAGGTATAGAAGACAATCATGAAATTTATTTTAGAATTTAAATTTTTCTTTTTAAATGTTACATTTGAAAAAATGCTCTTCCATTAGTTAAAATTGTTTTTCTTATTCAACTATTTTGCACTTAGATAAAAAATAAAGCAAGAAACCCATTATGAAATAATAAAGGGATCTGCTTACTACACAAAGCTTACTTCTTTGGCCAACTTGCTTTTAAACAAATCCTCATCCAAGTATTCTACCTAGCAAAACAAAACGAAATATGTGAAAATTAGTTTCACCATACTTATATTATTTATAATTTATAACTAACAATTTTTTTTTATAGGTACTTTTTTTAGCATTGAAGAATGATAAATAATGAATGTATATTTAATCAGAGTGCTCCCACGACACCACGAAATTGTTTAAACTCTGACTAGACCAAATAAAATTTCAGATCAGAATCTCAAATATTAACAGTTAAAAATACTGTATTAGGGGCATTCCACGTCAAATGGAACCACTTTTTGGTCAAATTTGACATCACCGACTCGGATTTTGATGAAAATTGGCTCACATGTTGGGCATATGGACAGAAGAAAAACTTGTAATTTTTTTTTACTTAGGCCAATTATTTCCTGAGATATGACCTTTCAAAGTTTTGGCCATTTCACTTGACCTTGGATATTTAAAATGTCATAACTTTTTTGCTATTATACTTAGGAAGTTGATTTTGGTGGCAAACAGAAGCTCTTGCACAGACAAACAACTTTGTATCTATACAAAAAAGTGATAAGTTTAATAGAAAAAAAGCTATTGATCATTTGGTCATTTGACCTTTGATCCTAGTTTATGGCAAAGGTCAAAGGTCATAATTTTTTTTTTACACATTGCTTTTTCTATTGTGGATGTCCCATGAAAAAATCTTTTTGGGATTCCAATAAACAACTTTGGGATTAATATTAAAATTCCAATAAACAGCTTTGGGATTAATATTAAAGTATAAGTAGGTTCTAAAAATTTAATATTTATCAGCCTCACAAATGCAGTATATACATTGAAACTTAGATAAATTACTTTTTGTTTGATCAATGAGCAACCTTAGACTCAATTAAAACAGTTATAATTGAAAAACAAAGGTAAAACAAACACTATGCAGTATGCTAATGAGTTATTTAATCAAATTCAATTGAACTGCCACTAAATATTGGAATGATGATTCAGCTGATAACTCTTTTTAAGGTAAAAATTGGAAAAAATTGATGATTCAATCTGTTTAAATCTATCTCACAAGAAAATTTTTGCAATAACTTACATCGAAATATCTTCACTTCTTTACAACTTTCAAAAGGAGTTTAAACAATGTTAATTAATGAAAAAAAGTAACTCCTAAAAATTTCAAGGCCTTATTCCAATATTTTTTAGTGACTTTTTATTATTTATTGGCAGTTCAATTGAATTTGATTAAATAACTCATTAGCATACTGCATAGTGTTTGTTTTACCTTTGTTTTTCAATTATAATTGTTTTAATTGGATCTAAGGTTGCTCACTGATGAAACAAAAAATAATTTATTTAAGTTTCAATGCACAAAGAAAAATATTTTTTTAATAAAACATTCAAATACAAAACCATTGTATTTTATTTTGTGTCATTTTTCAGTGAACACCTGTTAAATTGAAAAAAAAATACAAAAAAAAAGTATGCATACATTAATATCACTGAAGTCCCTCTTGAACATACGGTATATCAAATCATCATACCTATAAAAATAGTCTTGTTCTTTGTGGAAGAAATTATCAACAAGTATAAAGTATTCTTTAAGCATTAACAATATTTATTAATTGGTTACAAAATAGAACAGTTTCATCAACATTTCAAAATACTGCAAATTACATTTTTTTAATTCTTTGAGGAAAAATAAATTAATAATTAATTAAAAGTTTTGATTAAACTAAACATTTGATTAATTTAGATTTTTTAATATTATCTCGATTACATTGAACAATATCGAAATGTTGATCACATCAATGAAACTTAATGTTACATTTGTTGATTGGGAAAAAAATGCCATAAAACATATAAAATAAAAATTAAGAAATACCACTGCTTTCTTAGTTGTAGAATACAAAATTTTGCAGGTTTTTAAATTATTTTTTTTGTCTTTCTAAAAAGCTAGCATTCTTAACCAAGAAACTAAGCACCTAAAATATTCAGTTAATTAAGATAATACTATTTACCTAAAAACAATCAGAACTTACTTTGTAAGTTTAATTTTAGAGGAGTCAACTGCCTTCAACAGCTGTAACAAAAAATACAAATATAAATTTGTAAAACTTACTCATAATGTATTTAGAAAACTAAATGTTACCATGCAATATTGAAAAGCAAATCAAAAAATTTGAATTAAAAAATTAACAAAATATTTTTTAAGTTAACAGAAAACTTAGCAGAGGTAATGCATCAGCATAGGATATCTAACATGCCAATTTAAGTTGACAATAGCAAAAACAGAATTTTTCAATAATAACAACAAATATTACTATATATTTACTTTAAAAACATGTTTTCAAAACAATCAAAATTTAATTAATTTGTCTACAAAATAGTTTACAAATTTTGTAAGCAGAACTTCATGGTTTAAAAAATGAATCTTTTAAGTTTGACAGTATGATAAATAGAGACATTTAACAACAATTCAATCAAAATCAAGATTACAGGTTTTAATAATTTTGGAAGCCATGTGTTGAAGCAGTTGAATGGTGACTTTTTACAGATAGTTAAGGTAAGCCTTAAATGTGTGTCAGACACTTAGGATCAGTTTGCTTCTGTACTAGTTTTGTTTACAAATTAGATATATCTGAAGAAAAAATATAGAACAAACTACACAGCTGGATTATTTGTGACAATATAGAGATCTTTTCTGTGGATTTCTTGGTTGGATAGCAGCATTTACAAACTGCTTATTTTTCTATTTTTATGGACAGATATAAAAGTAAACACTGAATGAGAAGAGTGCAACCATATAAAAAAAAGAATTCCCAGTTAGATTAAAGTATGTCATTAACAAACCTCAAGTTGATCTTCAGAATATATTGCATGCTACCACTACATGTAATGCTAGGGCTAATGTAGAAATTTACAAAAGTTTTGAAATATAAGGGTTGCTGTTTTAAATACTCTGTTTGATTTCTGAATGCTTGATATGAAAAGTTTAAATCCAAGGTACTTGACAATATGTAAGAAGATTTTATGTTTTATCATTTCTTACAAGTTTTAGTATAAAAGCAAACTTGTGTATGTTAAACCTTTAAATATGTACCATTTAGTTTTAAAACCACAAAAAATAGATCAACCTTCATATAGACTTCAGCATGCTTGTGAGCTTTCATGGCCCATAAAAGTTCAACAGATGTCTAAATTGAAAATTGAAAGAAAAAAAAAACCATACTAACTTTAACAGAAGATACAATACCAATTTTAAAGGAGAAAAAGAATTAATGCCATGTATATGAAATTACATAACTTCTTATTGAAAAAAAAACTTATATAAATTAATTTCCATGAAACTTTTATATAAATAATTGTAAAACTTACATCATTAACATAATTATTTGCATCATTCTCACATTTTACATCATTTACACTTTTAACTCCATCTGAAAATTTCTTAAAAAAAAAGAATTTTTACTAGAATATGTATAATAGCTTTAAATGTTTTTAATATATATATTTTCAATAACACTTAGATTTGTTTCTCTTTCTTTTACTTCTAAAACTCTAACAATTTCTTTGAGATATAACTAGCTATTAACAAATATAATTTGTTAATTAATACTTTTATCATTATGGCATGCAGTGATGTATGAAATTAATTAAAAAAAGAAGTATTTAGACAAATGAATTCTGTCTTATATTTTAAATGAAATTGATGCAATAAAAAAAATTGGCTAATAAAATATTGTTTACTGAATTTAACAAAACTAAAAAATGTTCACTTGGGCTTGATGTTTTGAAGAAAATTTTTTTTATCTGACCAAATTACTTTATTTCAAAATGATTGCAGCTCATTTACATGATTGTTTTGTAATTCAATCTCTTAACTTTTTTAAAGGTTGTTTTTTATTTTTTATCTTTGTTTAATTAGGTCATGATAACCACCTTTTTAAAGCACATAGTATACAGTTTATACTGACATTTATAGAACAAGAAATTCTTTAAAGTTTATTTTTCACCTTGATTTTTGAATTATTGAGGGTTTAGGATTAAAAATTTTTGGATTAGAAATTTTCTCAAGTTGAAGTTTTAAAAAACTTCCATAAGAAAAAAAAAATCATTTGAAAACAGATAATTGAAAAAAGAGAAGTTAACTGTAAATGAATAATTCGTTATAAACAACTGCACTCATTTCTCTATAAGTTGAACGTTACATGATAAACAATCGCTAATTTAAAGTAGATTGTGTTCAAAACTTAATGTTTTTGCTTTTGGAAAAATTCACATCATAAAAAAAATTTTTGATTAAGAGAAATACTTGATAACGTAATCGTCGATTTTTTGGCTTCATAACTAACAAAACGTACCAAATTATCAATTTGTTTGCTGATATCCATTCTGTGATTATGTTAAATTTAACGGTATTTGTTATGCTAAAAGTGAAATCCTCATGCTTTAGACAAGCTGACCGACGAGAAGCGAGCTTTCAGTTTTAGAATGCGCTTTATCGTTTTGTTGGAGTGAGTTTTATATCTTGAAAAACTCGTGAAAAAGTATATCTAAATATCTAAGAAGTTTTTTACACTTCTTTGCTTTTTTTTTCTTTTCTTTTTTTTTTTTTTTTTTACCATCTAATTTGAAAATTTGTTTTTATCAAAAATTAATTGCAGGTTTGATTTCTTTAAGTTCATAACAACAAAAAACCCTGTAAAAAATATCTTTTGAGATAATTATATTTAATGCTTTAGCTTTAAAGTATATCGGCCAGTTTGGAAAAAGTTAAATTTTCAACTTTTTTTTTCAGGAATGAACAGTGGACAAGTGAAGAAAATTGTCTAAATATATAAAACTTGCAATACTTTTACCAAAAAATTCTCATTTTTTGTTTTGTATAATTCGAGTGAAAATAATACTTAATTACTTCTTAAATTTTATTTCCAAGTAAGACTTTGGTAGAAACACACACACAAATAAAAAAAAAATCACTCTGCATTAAGGCAGTCTGAATATTTTTATTATCAATATCCTTAAAGAGTGGAGGCCAACATATCTCATGCTGCACTTAAGTAATTCAATGAGTCTCTAAGTATGAACATGTTTTCCTCTTAGTTAGGGACCACATTTTCCTAAACATCTGACCAGTCTTTGACATTGAAGTTAATCTAAGTCGTTTGGCGGTTTGCTACTACTTCTGATAGAGAAGCAATTGCAGACCTTTTTTGATTTACTCTTGGTGTCTGAAATAGAGGTGTTCGAAAAAGAAAAAAATTATACTTATTCATAAAGAAAAAAACGTCATCTGTAATGAAATAAAACTATGGTTTGGTAGATTCTCATCATATTGGGGAAAACGGTTTCTGAACAATTCCTCTCCAAAATTAATTGCTAAACTGCTCATGCAAAGTTAATGAAATTTTGTGTCATAGAAAACATATTATAAAGCCAGGGAGTAATCAATTTTAGTAAATAAACTTCATCTGATTCAGTTTTTGTTACTCGGATTCCCAACAATTTTGTGCATGCTTCAACCAAATTTCATTCAGATTTAGTTAGATTAAATTCTGTGACCCCAGCTAAAACCATTTCAATACCAACTGCTCTTTTCATGTCTCACTGACAAGACGCTTAGCTTAGGTAACTAAAGCTGACCATGTACTTGATTAATACCAAAGTGTCTCGAAAAGACAACTACTCACCTCTTAATGCTACGCGAATATTAGAATAATTGTTTTTGATACAAAAAAGGAGAATATCTTTTTTAATTTTGAATCAGCCATTAAGCCATTAAGAGATTTTTTTAGAATGTTCAGCCTTGATAATGGACGGACCAGTTAAGAGGTCTGTCCAGTATAATATCAAGGTAGTTTATCTTTTCAGCGGCTCTTTTACTTTTACAACGGCAATGTTAGTCACCCTGTAATTCTTTTTTTAAGAACTCAGAGTCCTTAAAAAAAGAATTACAGGGTGACTAACATTCTTTTGTAAATAGTCTCGCAAATTAGACATGGCATAGGACATATTAGCCGAACTTTGCATTATTTGCACATTTCAAATTTTGCTATGTTTTCAACAGTGTCAGTAAAGTAATCCCTAACTATACTTCAGCTTTTTTCTGTAACTTTTCTTGGTTAACATATTTAACTAGAATTGTTAAACTAAAGAAAAGTAAAAACTACTAAAAAATAAACAAAAAGAAAACGATTTAACTCATATATACATAAAGCTCTTTACTGTAACTATAATTAGAGAGCTTACGATATGAAAACTGCATCGGCAACGGAGACGACAAAGGTCTGGATCGAGCGGTTGCGACTTGCAGTTGCGGTATTCCAATAAAATTAGTTACGAATTTCCGCTTCAAAAAAAAAGAAAACATCTTGAAATAAACAGAAAAAATTTAAAAATGGCTCCTTTAAGAAATGCTAGAAATAGTTTATTACTTTCATTAGAATCAAATATCATAGACGACGAAAAATTTTTACAACTGTACAAATTAAATTTGTCTAAGAATCCAGATTTACCGTTTCGGAGTTAAGCAATTTTGTTTAGAAATCATGTCTGATGATGAATGCAAAAGTGATTTCTACGTAGTGATATATATCGCTAACTCAATGTACTTCAACTACCTCAAGAGTTTGTATGTTATAACGGGTTAAAAGTTACTCCGGTGGGAAGCACTGTATATTTTTTTAAAACGATTTTCCTACTCTATATGATACTCAATATATATATATATATATATATCGAGTATATGCATAATTATATCGAGTATATACATAAATATATCGAGTATATACATAAATATATCGAGTATATACATATATATATATATATATTTATACTTATGTATATATCCTAAATTTGTATCAGAAATTAAATAATTACTTTGTTACACTTTTGGAGCAAGTACTACTTTGATCTATTTATAAGCTGTTTTCAGAAAATGCGAGTTTCAACGTTTTGACGTTGCGTAAAAAGTTTTAAAACGGCATTTCAGGGAATCCCATCCATTGCGCATACCTAGTGTCAAATATTTATCATAAATTGTAGAAGTTGCCGTTGCAGTTTTCTTATCGTAAGCTCTCAATTCTCTTATACAATGAAACTCAATAAACGTTCTATTAGTGTGTAATGGTTAGCACTCTTTTGTTCATTACGTTTATATAATACAAACAATATTCTCTTACATCTCCTGCAATGTTCAATACTGTTTATATCAGTTACTCGTTTTTTCTTGGTTCTTTTTTTTACACAAATATCTCTTCTTTGTTTGAAAACTTCTGGTTATTCTTCTTCAATCAGTATCTTCTTCTTCCTTTCCTCTTTTATTCAACTGTTTATTAAACTGCTTGTTCGTCAAATTATTTTTTTTTAATCACAAAATTCTCTCTCTTTCTAAAACTCTTCTTAAAACTTTCTCTTTAAAACTTAATCTTCTTTTCTTCTACTCTCCGTCCAAAGACGTCCAACTGTTTTTTTTTTTTTTTTGAGCTTTTGGTTGTTTTTCGGTTGCGATACCTATTCATCTTTTATTTATGAAGCAGGTTGATGAGTCTTCGCGTTTACTTCTTTTCCCAGTTGTGTTTAACTTTTCTTACGCTTTATCGTTTATGCGTTTTCGTGTTTACGTCTTTTTCCAGTTGTATTCAATTTTTCTTCTTACGTTTTATCACTTACTTACATAAAGAGTTGATGAGTCATCTTGTGTACGTTTTTTCGATCGTTGTTTTTAATTTAGTTCTCCCTCCTCAAAGTACTTTTTTAGTTTAGTTTCCAACTTCAATTTTTTTATCAACTTAGGAATCACTTCATGAGTCTTTCCTATGTGTTTTACGAATGATATAACGCTGAGCTTCTGTTTAGTTTGCAATTATCAGTTATGATATCTTTAGCTTTAGATAAGTATGAATAATGAAAATCAAATAAAAAACTATTTAAAAATGCAGCCTAAAGCTAAGTTTATTGAAATACCTCCTCTATCAAGTCTCGATACTTTTGGAAGTTTTTTTCGCCTGACACCTGGGATACTGGTATGTTTAAATCGATCTTTAGCAGTCTAATCCTTATCTTGAATTAAAAAAAAGTAAATCAAATTTACAATATTAAGTATTGGGGGTAGAAATAAGTTTTGAAATTTTTTTAGGAACATTGAAGTATTGTTTAGAGATTTTGGTACCATTTTTTTTTTTTTTTTTTCATAGTATTGTCCATCGTTAGCAACGACTTTTCCCCATCTTTCAGGCAGCATACGAATTTCGCATTGAAAAAATTTCTCATCTCTTAAGGTGTTCAAGAACCAACCCAATTTTTGGCTATTTCGTAAAAACTGAAGCGCTGCTCGGCCAGACCATGAGTCATCAACCGAAACAAGTGGTAGTCGGAAGGAGTAACATCTAGCGAATATGGCGGAAAGGGTAGGACATCCTATAAAAGTTACCTAAAAAATTTTTCCTTGATGACTTTTGCTACTTGGTACCGAGTGTTGACGTGCTGAAAGATCATTTTGTCATTCCTTTTTAGATTTAGAAAACTTCTTATTTTTTGACGCCAAATGCGCCATATTGGAAAGCCCCAAAAATTTTAATCCCGTAAGCTTTAAGTTCTGTTTTTCGGCTTATCGCTTTATCGCTTTATCGCACATATCAGATTTCATTGTTCTGGGGCTTTCCAATATGGCGATTTTGGCGTGAATTTTGATATTAGAGATGCGCTATCCAGTTATTATAGAGATCAGTGTTGGGACTGAAATAACGAAAATAATATTTTCTGTATACATGTTCGCACATACGTTATACAAGATTTTTGTCAACTTTTCTTAAATTTTTGTAGCTTCCCAATTGTTTTTAAACGCGTAGTTTTTATAAACAATTGGGAAGCTAAAAAAGTTGATCAGATTGAAGAACTTTGTTCTTTGAACCTATTGAGGATTTACCGGATATCTTCAATAGGTCCGAAGAGACTAAGTTAAGCCAAAATACATAATAATCATTGGTTTGATGTTTGCTAATCATAGGAATCAATTTTTTAATGATGCAATCATTTTTACACTCAGTTTGGTTAGTAGGCAGTCCCGCATGAATGGGCAAAAAAATGATTTCTGTAGTGTAGTGTTTCTGAAGTGTATGAGTTCCAAGTTGCAAGTTGTATCTCTGGCACTAGCAAACGGATTTGTTTTCACGTACCAAATAATTTTACGATCAGTATGAATAGCTCTTTTCTTTGATTGTCCACCTAGATGTTTCAACAGTTCCTTTGGTTTTATATTTATTAAGTAATCGACGTATGATTGCATTATATTGAAAACACTATAGCACTATTATAAAAACACTATTTACGACGTGCAGCTAATAAACTTAGAATGTTTTAACTTCATTTTAAATCAAACAAATTCGATCTGCAGCAGTGATATTTTCATTAACGTGAAGTGAAAGCAGAAGTAAAAGTAATTGATTTCGTTAATGTGAATAAAAATTTAAAATTAGGATATATCTGAAGAACGAAAACTGAAATAGAATTGAATATAAGCATCAAAAAGCGAAAATAGGAATAGAATTAGGAATTATTACCGAACGAAAATTATTAAATGTTAAAAAAATTTTAATACAAAAATTTTTTTTTTTTTTTGACAAGTTTACAAATTTTACTTGCTTTAAAATTGGCGCACATGTTTTGACCATAATGAATTATGTTTGAAATGATTATAGAATGTATAATTGGACCACAAAACTGGTCACGTGCTTGTCATTACGTTAAGTGTAAATTTTTTCAAACAAATGTGTCGTTAAGATTACTAATTGCTGTAAAATTTGATTGAAGTAAAATATGAACTGAATTAGTAACTGAAAATAAGAAGTAAAATTATTGAAATCGTAAGAACTGAACTGAAATTAATTTCATCAGAACTGATTCAAAACAAGTAAAATTAAAATTAGAAATTAAATCAATGCTACAAGAACGAAGTAAAAATGGAAATTGAAATTATATTTAGAACTTAATTATCACTGATCTGCAGTACGCGACAATATTATTCATACCCTCCTACAGCTATGCACAAAAGTTTAATAGGGATGGAGTTTTTCAAAACAACATGCTAGTTTTTCTAACATTAAAGTTTATCGGATAAAGATTTTAATTTTATCTTTTTTTTTTTTTTCTATTTATGTTTGTATTGATATAATAGACGAAAAAAAATTATTCACACATACACTACTGCTGTAAAACTAATTGAACGTTAGACGATGTATTTTACTGATGACATAAAAGTTTCATCGAGTTATTTTACTTTACATTTTTCACACTTCATAAATAATTATTATACTTAATTACCGCTTTAAATGATAAATATAGTGAGTACTCGTAATTCTTAAATAAAAAGATAATTTTAAAATTACAAAAAAACATTTTAATTGCTAAAAATTATCTAAAGAATCACTGCAATATTTTAAATTTCAGCTCGCTTGCAAATGGGTAGAAAAGTTGTGTCAGAGAGCATCAAATGGTAAACTATTGGACTGGTCAAATCAAAGACTCATTACAATGTTGAAATTTTTAAACTAATCGAAATGTAAGCGCAGAACTCGTTAGAAGAACGTTAGAAAAAAAATGCATTGGGTCTTACATTGCAATATGAAAGCCTATCCTGTCAATCATGGATCGACGCAAAGAACGTTTCGTTGGGCAGTTGAAGATTGGGCAAAAGTGATTTGGAGCGACGAGTCAAATTTTCAGGTTATGAACCTCAAAGGAAGAATATATACTTTAAATGATTTGCAACTTAGAAATATTGTGAGCGCTATTTGCAAGCAAGACGACAAGGTGGTGGAGGCTCAGTAGGCATATGGGGATGTTTTTCCAATAAAGGCATTGGTATTTGTAAGCTGTATAATAGCTGTACCAATCAATATACCTACAAAAACACACTTGAAACACGTTTGACTCCATCGATAAGGCAATTGTATGGCAGAAGCATGCAATACATCTTCTAGCAAGATGGGGCTCCAGCACACACAGCACACAGTTTAACACACTGGTTTAATACAAAGAAGATTAATTTGTTGCCTTGGTACCCTAGATCACCAGATACAAACCAAATAGAAACTATTTGGTCATAGAACAACACTCAATTGGTAAACCAACAAATTCAATCAAATGAGCATTTGAAGCAACTTTTAAACGAGTATTGGTTAAAAAAGCCACAGGAGATGTGCATGAAGTTGGTCGAATCAATCCAGAGACGAGTTCTTCTTTGCTATCGAGCCAAAGGAGGACACTTTAAATGTTGAATTCGTATTTTTTTTAAAATTTTTTATGTTCTCAACCTTAACTCGATTCAATTTTTATGCAGCTCATTTTATGATTATGTAACTATTTAATTTTTTTTTAACTATTTTTTTAAAACTACCTTATCTTACTAATGTTAATTGTATAGTTGATAAAGTATATAATTGATTTTTCTTTTAAAAGTGAAAAAAATTAATTAAATTCATTTTCACGATTTTTTTTAGTTGAAAAAACCCTGAAAAGTTTGATTGAAGTTACCATTTTGATACACTTTTGTGCTTAGCAGTATAAAATATGTTTTAGCAATAAAAAAAAAAAACCAAATTGGTTTAAATATTTGTAGATACTAAAAAAAAAAATTAGTATAACTATTAATAATATAAACTAAAATATTTGCTAAATTATATCTTGTTTTTAAAATGAATGAAAACTTTTTAGAAATTGAGATATTATGAAACGTCAAAAATATTCATACATTTCAAAATTTTATTAAGCTTTTTGTTTTACAGTTAATATTTAGTATGAAGTTCTTGGGCATCGATTACTGTTAGTAAGCGACGAGGAATACTATCAATTTTTGTAAATAGTTTTGAGGTATATTTTGCCAAGCTGCCTCTAAAGCAAAAAAAATCCAGTTCCTGTCAACTTCATTATAACTGAAGCAGTCCTAATCAAGTACATTACCGCCTTTCTGTTTGTTGGTTGTTTTTACAGCTTTTTTATCCAAGGGTTTTCCTTGTCTTTTCCATACATTTAGTCTTTTTTAGGAGTTCTTTAGTTCAAATTTACTTTTATCAAACCATAAAACTGATTTTCAAAAAACTAGCGGGTTTAAAAAGTACTTTTTTGCAAAGGCAAGGCGTTTTATTTTTTCTTAAAATGAAAGGTTTTTTGTGACACGGAACCCATAAAACGCTGCAGAGCAAAGTCTACGATGTATTGTTCGTTCAGAAGCGTTCACGCTTTGTTTCTCTTTAACAGCTTTGGCAGAAATAACAGATTTTCGCTTTACTTCTCGTACAATAAGTTTATTTTCTCTGGATGTTGTTTTTGGTGGACGGCCTGAATATGCTTTATTTTGCTCACATTCAGTTTTCTTACCCTTTTGTATGATTGTTTGCACCGTTACCATAATTTTATTATATTTTTCAGCAATTTTTCTCTAAGCCACTTTCATGATCATCAACAATAATTTGCTGTACCTCAACACTAATTTCTTTGGTCTTAGGCACTTTGGAAAACTTTTAAACTAAAACAAAAGAAGTAGTTACTAAAATATTTTAAACTTTATTTCTGTGGTGCAGATAAAAAAAATTAAATAATTTACCAGCAAAAACAATCAAAAAAATATGAATATTTATACCGTATATAAAATTGCACTTTTAATGTTACATACTAAATATAACCAGACATAACAACATAATTATCAACACAGAATTATTCTTTATTATCATGTTCACATATTTTTTATTTTTTTATACCAATAAAGAATAAACACGTTAGAGTATGAAAACAAAATTTTACAACGTGCCAGGGGTATCAATAATTTTGTCGCAATTATATATAATTATATTAACTTTTCCGAATTATAATGCCCAGGACGATGGTATACATATCAGCGAATTGACTAATTAATCATCGATGTTTTCGAACATTTTTTCGTGTCGCTTCAAAGTATGGGATTAATGATATACTTAAGTCATAAAAATGTTTTTACCGGCACCGATAAAATATACAAAATATATTTCTACAAATTATTTTTAACTGGGGAAGGGTGTCGTGCACAGCTTTTAATTGACACCCTATGCCCCCCCCCTTCCTTCTCCTCCATGAAAACGCTTCTAAGTGAATATAGTTTTTTTACTTTAGAATCTGTTTGTTATGCTTATGACAAAGGTTTAACTGCTAAAAACAGGAGCTTGGAAAATTTCTAGCATTAAAGTAAGTTGGTTTTTGTCATTTATTATTAATTCGAACTAAATTGTTTCATCCTAAAAGCAGGTATGAAAACATAAAATCTTGTCGCTCTTAATCAAGATAAAATGACTAATAAACTATGAAAAATGAACGTTTGAGGCAGTCTTATTGTATATTATACTAAAGGGCTTTTGCTGCAACATGTAATAGCGTACGTTTTCCTTCGGCAAAAAAGTTTCAATGAAGTTTAAATTTTCTGTTTCCGTTTTTTAAGTTGATTTTAATTTGCTGAGAGAAATTAAACAAGAATTACTATGATTTTAATTTAGCTCCAGTAACTCCATCCTATTGTAGTAATCTTTGAATTGCTTAAGGCCTTCAAAATGCCGTTTACCGTTTCATAATTTAAATGTTATTTGAAATTTCTTTATTAATTCTGTAAAATACCCTTTTGTAAATAATCGACCAATATTTTAGGATTGTAAGAGCTTTAAGATTCATTACTAAAGACGGCTGAAAATCACGACGTCCACTTTTCGTGTTTTTTTGTTTATCTTTACAGAAAAGTTATGATTGACACTTGTCACTATAAATTGTGTTGAAACGCAGTTTTTGTTTATTGCCCTATCAATAAAATTGTTGATGCCGTTTTTTTACCGTATTTTTTATGTGTGTTTTATTAAAGTGTGCGGTGTTTCTAGTTCTGTTTTACTGTAATTTTTGTCTGCCCTTTTATTCAGGACGTTATTAACTAAGCTCTAGTAAAGAATAATATGTTTAATTTTTGGGACTTGGAAAAAAATCTAAAAAAAGTTAAGTTTAATAGTTCTAGTTTTTCTGCCAGTTTTTTGTTTTCTTTAAAAACCAGTATTAATTTTTTTCAGCAAATGTTGATTCACGTAAGTGACCTCATTTTTTAAGAAATCTTAAAAGATGACTGACGCTTCATTAAGGAATCCTAGATTAGTTACCACCGCAATTTTAATAAGCGAAGAAAAAATTCATGAAAGTCTTCATACAAATAAAAATTAAAGGTGCAGACTTCAACGGGTTTAAAATTAAAAGTTCGGCTTTCAACGGATTTTCCTTTCTACCGTCAAGAAAAGTCTTACACAGGTCTGGATTTTTTTTTTTTTTTTTTTCTTACAAATAAGAAAATAAAATTCAAATCTGCGTTTGTTAACGCTTTACTTATAAAAAAAAAAAAAAATTTCTAAAATCCTGATCAACTGTACATTTTAGCAGCTAGAAACGGGATTAACAGGTATAGGAAAAATTAGCAGTAAAAAAAAAAAGTTACAACATTTCCATTTTTAATTTGAACATTTTAAATGTGAAAAATGTTCGCAATTTTTTAGCTTTACTTTTAAGTAAGTTTTAATCAGGTACTTTATTCTGCTTTAACTTTATTAGGTATTGCTGATTAAAAATAGAACTATTTTAGTTTCAATGGCAATAAATTATTTAACGGAACGGTTAATAGGTTTTCTTACGTACGTAGATATCAAGCTGTGCTATATAATCATAGTAGTTCAAAGTGCTTTTACAAATGTTGCAAAAATGTACGCATTAGATGGGCTCCGATTGCTAAAGTCTTTGGTAGGTGTCTTTAAACAATATGATATCTTTTATGTTAATTATTTATTTACAAAACTGAAAAACAATTTTACATTGGTTATTAATTTGCAAAACTGAAAAATAGAATTTATGAAGGTGAACCTTTGAATGCAACAGCAAATATATGGTTCATACTAATTCGAGAACGTTGATTTTAAATTTAAAGTCCGTTTGGACTCATCACCCTCGTTTTGTTTAGTTTTAATAAAACATTCTGAAAAATGAAATTTAAAAGCATACATACAGACACAATGTAAGCGATTAACACGAGGAGCAATAAACCGAAAAAACAGTATAACGATAACTGTTCACAAGATTTATGTTGGACCTTATAACGATAACTGTTCACAAGATTTATGTTGGACCTTACAACACAGTTCTCCTGAAGTTTTTCTCCTGTAATTAGCGGAAAACTTACGTTAAACACATTTTAAACTGTTGATTGTTTGTATTTTTGTATAAGTTGGTTGTCATGGTATTTGAATATATTAAAGTTTGAACACATCTTTACTTATTTTCTAAAAAAAACTCAAACTTTTTTAGAAATCTAAAAACACATTTACAAAAATATTGTAAAGAAAATATTTAAGCTGTCATTATCATCGTTTTTTTTTTCTTCTTCTTCTTCTTCTTCTTCTTTTTTTTATTAAGGTTTTTTGTATCTTAGAATTTTTAATCTATTTTTTTATAAAATTTTAACCGAAGGAATTTTTATTAGGATATAATGAACTACCTCCTGATAAAGATTCCTGATCCAGTCATTTAGCTATCTTGAGAAGATTAACTGGTAAGATGTCTTCCGATTAGATATTTCTATTTATTTTAAATCGGATGTTGAGACGATATTAGAAAACACTTTTAATGTAAATTTTTCTTAATTCAGCTGATTCTTAACTTGTGGGTTTCAGAGAAATGTTTGTTTATAACGGGCTCACGACAGTGATCAAATTTATTTGTAAATATTTTAAACTTTTTTTCTGTCTTATGATTTTGTTGGTTACTATAGAAATTTTGTTAGCAGTATGATTATTGCAACATTTCTTCATTCATGAGTTTTACGCCCGTCAAACATTCTTAATCTTGGATTTTCAAAGATATTTTATTAGTCTTAATAAAAATTTTGTTGCCATAGTGATTAAGTGAAGCGTCTAAAACAAAAGAGAATCTTGAAATAATTTTAATAGTTTTACATTTCCACTAAAAAAAACAAAATCTTTACATAAGTTAAAATAAATTGGATTTAGTTCCTCTTTGAAACATTGGTTTTACACATTTATTAACACTACATTTAAAAAACAGCTATTATAAGTTTCTAGATAGATAATTTTAAATCCATTTCTCATGACTATTGTCACACTTTATTGTTAATCACGAGTTAAGTGAGCACTAGTTAAAAAATGATGTTAGGATGCCATTTACAATTTATGCTCAATGACTTTATTCTCTCTAATACCTCATTAAATAAATGTAATAAATTTAGCAGTTCAACATTTTCGCAACAAAATTACAGGAAGTCGTACATTTTCATAATTAATTGTTAAGAATGAATAATTAAGAAGAAAGTTTTACAGGCGACGACACAAATCTTAAAAGCACATAAAAAGAATCAAGGCTTATCTTATCTTGATTGGCTTACTTTCAATTTTTTTTAATGAGGTTTTTACAGATATCTTTGAAGAGAACTTAATTTCAAGAGGTTTCTTTTACCGAATAAATTAGTCGACATATTTCTGCATTTTATATATAATCTTTTCTTTTTTTTTACAAGACAATTGGCTTTAAGTCTTTTTCTATCGATCTGTAATTAATGGGTTTGTCACGAAATAGTTGTCAAATCTATTTCGTGACAAACCCATTAATATTTACAATATTTCGTAACGAGTTTTTTTTGTTTGTTTACATTGGTCGAAAATATATAATTTAAGAAAAGTTTTAGATTGGAAAAAAAATGCACCTTTTCTTATCAAAAATTGTATGACTTGTTTGTAATTCAACCTGATTAAAATTTTTTATTTCAGTTCAAATGCGGATGCTGAAGTCAATGCTCGATAACCGTGAACTTTCTACAGATCCCGCTTTTTATTATGCGTTAACCAAAGTTGAACGTATGTACTGATAATAATCTAAAATAAAAATCTCAACTTCTTGAGGTCCTTTAATATGAATTTTATTTTCCGATCAAAAAATATTTTTGATTATTAGGTTAATGCTTAACACTTTAAGAGTTTTAATTGCTTGTTACCATCTACTTTTAGATTACATAGAAAATAAGCTGCAAGAATATCATTTAAAAAAAGCCGCTCAGAACTTGTATAGTTCGTATGAGAACATTAATTTGAGCAGCATTGAAGAACCGTGTAAAGAAGTTGATGATAAAGAAGAAGATTTCAGCTGTTTTTTTCAAACTTGCTTACAACCAAGATTGCTAACTCGGTTGCCATACAGTTTATCGAAACCTATCGGTGAGAAGCTGGAAGTAGTGTGTTTAGCAAGCGTGCTATTTCCGACTGAAATCGAATGGTTCCTAAATGACGTGTTGCTAAGTACATCTGCAGATGGTAGAATACTTATAGAAAATAACTCCAGACAACTGACAATAACATCAGTTAAAAAAACTGATGGTGGAAAACTAGCATGCGTAGCTAAAAATAAGTTTGGGGCTGACATTTCAACGTGCAATCTTTTTGTGGAAGAATCAAAATAAGATGGCGCTGTTTATGAAAATGTTTTCTTATCTTCGGTGAAGTACTAGCTTGATTTTTTAAAAATTTTTCTGAAAAAGAAAGTCAACTAGCCATTGCAAGATTTACGAACGATGTACAACTAGCATTAACTGGCGGTTGAACTTTAAAATAAATATTTCATTACAGTTTTTGTTCCCGTTGTGAAAAAAGGAGAAGAATATGCGACGATAGACGACGATATACGATGATATACAACGATATACGAAGATATACGACGGTATACGACGGTATGCGACGATATACAACGATTGGTGTGCA